>NC_141108.1:23199888-23342388 GCF_041138505.1 Cibotium barometz
TTTAGGATTAAGAAAGGCTGGAATGTAAAGAAGAGAAGGAGGCAACCTTTTCCTCAAAGGCATAGCATTTGAATTAAATTCAATCAACTGTAAAACATGAAAAATCAAGAAAACCATAGATTTAAAATTTGTAAATAAGCAAGAAAAATAGCTTACATGAAGCTTGTAAGCTCTCCTTTGGATTGAGGGATTGAGGGTTCTACTCTTGTTTGAAGCAAGAGTGGCCACCAATTTCACTTTGGAGAGGATTAGACTAAAAATAATTGAATTATTAAGAAATTCAATGTAGATGGCTCAGGACAGGAGTAGACTAACAGTGCATAAACACCATTAAGCTTTTACAAAGGGGGAGGCTTCTATTTATAGGAAAAAGTGAGCCTCTAACCAAGCAAACTGATTCTAGAATTTTCCAAATCAGTTTGGTCAATTTTGACCATTTTTGGGTCAGTTCGGATTACTTTTTGGATCTAGTTTTGAAATAGGAGAGAGGAGAGATGAAATGTCTCATTTTATTGATTAAAAATTGGGGGATAATGATGAGAAAAAAGGCGCCTCCTTCATGAGGGGAGATCCCCACTCTGAGAGGTGTCAAAATTCAATTTTTTTACTCTTTTCTTTGGTCTTTAGTCCACTCTTCATCTTATGTGAGCATTTACTCATTTTTGGGGGGTTTTTATTTTATTCTTCAATTTATCTCCTCCCTACATTTGGATTAATCTTATTGGTCCATAAGAACCTTAATCCAAAATTTTCAAAAAATCTGGACCCTTAGGCTGTGGCCTTTTCTGCACATTATAACTTATTTCTAATGCACCTTAGGAATTTGTTTTTAAACTTTTATTTCGGGGGAATTTATTTTAATAAGAAGGGATATTTTTCCATCCAAAGATATCTGAAAAGTGAATTATCTCTCTCTAGAATATTTTCTCTCTCTAGGGACCAAAATAGGTGGAAACAAGATCTCTTATTATTATGAAAAGGGGATTGATTTTTACAAGGGAAGAGACTGGACATCTTGAGGAGCTAGGGAGGAATCTTACACACACACACACACACACACACACACACACACACATGATACTTTCACTCTCTCTCTCTCTCTCTCTCTCTCTCTCTCTCTCTCTCTCTCTCTCACACACACACACACACACACACACACACACACACATGATACTTTCACTCTCTCTCTCTCTCTCTCTCTCTCTCTCTCTCTCACACACACACACACACACACACACACACACACACAATCAACCCCAAACACACACACAAATACACTTGCTAGTCAAATTTAAAAAACATTTTCTAAAAACTTTGAACATATTTCAAATTATTCAAAAAAAATTATAAGCTCTCATATTCTGATAAACATCCATAATATGACATTAAAATTTTTTTGATAAACTTTAAAAAATTTCTCTCTCTCTCTCTCTCTCACACACACACACACACACACACAATACTCTCTCTCTCTCTCTCTCTCTCTCTCTCTCTCTCACACACACACACACACACACACACACACACATAATACTCTCTCTCTGTCTCTCTCTCTCTCTCTCTCTCTCACACACACACACACACCCACACACACTTTTCCTACTTGAATAGCTGAATTATTTCTCTCTCTCTCTCTCTCTCTCTCTCTCTCACACACACACACACACACACACACACACACACTTGTATATTTATAAACAAAATAATTAAGATTTTACTTAAATGTCATTAGATGTCACTTGCATGTGAATAGTAATTAAAAAATAGGCTTAATTTTTATGTTACAGATCACCACCCTTAAGTATGCATACTTGTATGAATATTTAACACCCATGTGTTTACTACATAAGAAACTAATAAACAATAAATATTTTGTAAGTAGAACCATGAAGAAACGAATCTTTTACATACTCAAGTGACATCATACATTTTGTGAATAATTTCCCTAACATTTGCCTCATGTATTTACATGTCAAACAAAAGCGCCTTCTACAACAAATTTCCATTTGAGAAGCCTTTACTCTAGTATTGATGGCTTTTGATAAGAAGGATATATCATTTGAAGGATTCCAACAAAAACTGTTAAGAATGTAGTAAGAAATATTCACCATCTAAGACACTTTAAATTTAGATAAAATATCTAACCAATGTTATATACCAAGCTAAATCCATAATTTAAGTGTTAATGATTGCAAAGACTCGTGGATCTTAGCAAATCTAAATGAAAGAAGATTTGCCAAGAAATTATCAAGATTACATAGTGCATTAACTTACTATTACCCACCATGCTCTCTCTCTCTCTCTCTCTCTCTCTCTCTCTCTCTCTCTCTCTCCCCCCCCCATGCATGTGCACATGTGCACATGCTACCCACACAAAATGCTACCCACACACACACACAACACACAACACACACACACACACATCCATGAAAGTTGACTGCGCCTCAGCAAAGCATGCTCTCTCTCTCTCTCTCTCTCTCATTCCTACCCTCCGACAGCATCCTGCATCCTACATGGTTAGACAGAGATGATGAAGCATGCATGGTCAACCTGTAGGCTGCACACGCTACCCAAACACACACATAACATAGATACATGCTACAGGTTGACCATGCATGCTTCATCATCTCTGTCTGACCATGTGATGCAGGATGCTGTCGGAGCATAGGAATGAGAGAGAGAGAGAGAGAGAGAGAGAGAGAGAGAGAGAGAGAAAACTTACCTGTAGAAAGCAAACAACAGGACGTGGATAACCAGGAGCAAAAAAATGTGAAGGAGAGAGTCAGTAGCTCGTATAGAGACAGCGAGAAGACTCACCACTCCAAATGTGTAGGGCACTTCAGAGCGCCTGCAAAAAATAAAAAAAATAATGATTCACAAAGTTGAGAGAGAGAGAGAGAGAGAGAGAGAGAGAGAGAGAGAGAGTAAGATTCAAAGCCTGCAAAAAATAAAAAAATAATGATTCACAAAGTTGAGAGAGAGAGAGAGAGAGAGAGAGAGTAAGATTCCTCCCTCCAGCTTTTGAGGTGTAAAGGTGTAAGAACCTCTCCTTCTATTCTTGTAATTATTCCCCTCTCTGAAATAAAAGAAAGATCTTGTTTTACCCTGTTTGGCCTAGAGAGAGATAATCCAAAATTTAAATATTTTTGGATTAGTGTCTAAAATGGATTCCCCTGAAACAGAAGTTCAAAATGAACTTTCCAATGTGCATTAGGAATTAATTGAAAATGGTATAAGGGACCTTAGCCTAAGGGTCTAAATTTTTAGATTATGATCCAATTAAGGTTCGATATGGGCCAATAGAATTAATCCAAGTGTTGGGATGAGATAAATCCAAAGAATAAAAGAAAATACCCAAAAATGAGTAAATGCTCACATAAGATGAAGAGTTGACTGAGTACAAGGTTTATTAGTTAAAAACTATGAGATATTACTAAAAAAAATGAGATATTTTAGAATAATGATGCATTTTTGACACCTTGGTAGTAAGGAGAGGGGGGCTCTTAAGGTAGGCGCCTATTTCACACATGTGGAAAGGTTTTTAATTCAAAAAAATTGTGATATTTTTATCTCTCCTCTCTCCTAGATCAAACCAAATAAAAAAGGGAGCCAAATTGGTCCAAATCTTGTCCAAATTGAGTCAAACTGAAACTAGAAAATTCTAGAACCCAGTTGGACTTGGTTAGTGGCCTCCCTCACCTATAAATAGATCCTTAGTCTTTTGTAAAAAAATATGTGAACTATACCATGCCAGTATTACATTAAAATAATGATATTTTCTATTATCCCTTAAAAATCCCCTACTTTTGGAGAGCTTGGAGCTTATCCCTCTCTTCAATAACTCTTGGAGCTTTCTTCTCAACTCACTAAACCAATTGATTGGTTGAGGGCTTCACTTCTAGATAAAGTAGTAAGCCAAACCTAGAGGTAAGAAAGAGTTTCATGGTTTTTGTTAATAGTCTCAAATGATTTCACTTCTCAACCCCTCTCAAGCTTGAGAAGTTTCTAATTAGTTATTTTTAATGCAAATCAAGCTTTCTCTAAGAACTTTAATGATTAATCATAAAAAAATTAATCTTTATGCTTATTTTGAATGCTTTTTATGTAAATCTCTCTCTCCCAAAAGAAAAGTCATTCCTATGGCTAGTTCTTTAGAAAAAGAATGCTTCTCATTGATAAATTCTTAATTCAAAATCAAACTCTAAGCTTGTTAAGCTAGAGGTTAAGAAAATAGTATTTTTATGCTTTTATGTTAATAAAATTATGGTAAATTTATGATTTAATTCCATAAATTGGATTTAAGTTTAAGGATAGTTCTTCTATCATAATTGTATTACAAAGTCTTATTCTTTTCTAGAAAAATTGAGAATTATCTGTAATAGCAGTGAAGCTATAGCAAAATTTTTAGAAATTAACTCATATCTTATTTTTATGCATAATGCTAAAAGAGGACTTCCTACCATATTCTAGGATTGGACATCCTATGCCAAAAGAATGATTTTCATCATATTCATAAGGAATAATTTTTTATAATTATACTTAATTAATTGATTAAGAGAAAAGAGTAGTTTTTGGTGAATTTATTTTTATGCAAAAAGAGGGATTCCCATGATATATGAGAATCAAGTAATTAAATGAAAAAAGATAAAGTTTTCATAAATTTATTTTTATATAAAAATAGGATTTTCCATGATAATTGAGATCCAAGAAATTAAATGGTAAAAGAGAAATTTTTAGCATAAATCAAATTATGAGTATTTATCAAAAGTGAAATTTTGAGCATTATTAATTTTATTGGGAAATATGGGTAGAATTGATTTTTGTAAATCCCATGAATCTTTTACTCAAAAGAAGAATATTGAATATATTTCACTTGAGAAATTTGAGAAAGAATATGAAAATATCCATAGAGAAAAAGTACCTTTAACTAGCCCAAGCAATTAGCAGAAATTTAGAAAAGTCCTATCATCGCGGTATCGAAAGTATAAAATGTTACTAAATATAAATAGATGTGAATACGATGTGATAAGATGTGAATGCGATGTGATAAGATGTGAATACGATGTGATAAAATATCCATAGAGAAAAAGTACCTTTAACTAGCCCAAGCAATTAGCTGAAATTTAGAAAAGTCCTGTCATCGCGGTATCGAAAGTATAAAATGTTACTAAATATAAATAGATGTGAATACGATGTGATAATATGTGAATGTGATGTGATAAGATGTGAGTGGATGTGATAAGATGTAAATGCGATGTGATGTAAATGGATGTGGATGTGGATGTGAAGAGATGTGGATGGGATGTGATGTGATGTAAATGGATGTGGACGTGAATGTGATGAGATGAGATTGAGATGTGATGATATGTGAAAGGATGTGATGTGATGTAAATAGATGTGGATGTGGATGTGGATGTGAAGAGATGTGATGTAAATGGATGTGGATGTGAATGTGATGAGATGAGATTGAGATGTGATGATATGTGAAAGGATGTGATGTGATGTAAATGGATGAGAATGAGATGTGGATGTGATGTAATGTGGGTGTGGAATGTATGTGATGTGATGAGGATGCAATGAATGTGATGGATGTGAATGGGTGTGATGGGTGTGATTGATGTTAATGGGTGTGAATGAGTGTGATGAGATGTCAATGGATGCGATGAGATGTGAATGGATGTGAATGTGATATGATGATATCTGAATGGATGTGATGTAATGTGAATGGATGGATGAGATGTAAGGTGGATGAATGTGGATCTAGGTAGATGTGAATGGATGAGATGTAAGGTGGATGAATGTGGATCTAGGTAGATGTGAATGGATGAGATGTGATGCGATGTGATGTGATGTGGATCTAGATAGATGTGAATGGATGAGATGTGAGGTGAATGGATGTGATGTGGATCAGGGTAGATGTGAATGGATGAGATGTGATGTGGATATTGGTAGATGTGAATGGATGAGATGTGATGAGGATGGATGTGACATGATGTGATGAGGATCTAAATAGATGTAATTGGATGTGATGATATGTGATGTAGAAGAATGTGGAAGAACAAGAAATGATGTGGAACAATGTGCAAAGATGAGAATTCGTTAGAAACTGTATTTATGACCTGTTTTTAAATGACTGTTTTATGTCAAGAATGCTGGGGAAGCATTTTGACCATCTTGTGAATGAGGTCATCGAGACCTAAGTGATAAAGTTGCAGAGAGTCGACGGAGGACGTCTCCCGTAGCAAGGGCGACCGAGGTCTTGACAGCCTTGGTTGGATTTAAATGGTGAGCTTCCGGTACGGTGGATGAGGGACCAAGGAAGCGGCCTATGAGTGAAGCGCTAGGTGACCTACGAAGGAACCTAGAGGGTAATGACCATACGGTGCTCGGGCTCTGGGTCGTCGAAGATACCCACATGTACGTCGAGGAAGAAAATGGAACAAGGAGTTAGAGTTGTTTTCTGAACGCGGGCATGGAGCTGGTTGAAGGAGAGTCCATCTAGATTTTCTTATGTGATTATATTGTCGGGTACTATGAGCTAGGAACTATTGAAAAGGCTCCTAAGTGAACAGGTGGTAAGCGTTCTGGTTGCCAATGATGCCATAGGTACACCGATGAAGGAATGATTGGAAATTAGAATTCAAGCTGGATATTTTGGAGGATTATGATTAGTGATACTATGGTTTCATTAAAAGATTATCTTAAAGACAGCTCAATCTGTGAAAACAGGCAATTTCATATTGGGTGTGTAAGTGGTGTGGCTATCTTCTTGAAGTTTGCTTGAAGCGTCGGCTAGGGGGCCTGGGAACTCTTTTCCCTGGTACCCGAGACAAAACATAACCAAATTTCTAAATGGATCCTGTCACTATAGTGGTAAGGGTGGTTGGCTAACTTATGGGATTGGATGGGATTAAGCTGGACTGATAGATCCCTAAAAATGAGACTCAATTCTGTTAAGTTATGATAGTTGAAGTAAATCCTAGATCCTTGTTCTATGGAAAAGAATCAAGGGCTGTGCCTCTTGATGAGGAAAAAAGCGTTGGACTCTATGATCCAAGTGCAAGTCTTTTCCTTGATCTGACCATGAGACTTATGGGTTCAGTCGAATCAGTTTGGTTAGTGATGACCTTGACTACGTTAGAATAAAATTATCCTGGAGGAATTGCCTATGTCTGCTGGGCGAGGGAAGTTTTTATGGGTTCGGTTTTGGAAGAACCGAGGGATTAGTCTCTTGTCCGGATATCCGTGGGCAAGGCCCCGAGTGAGAGGCTCTACCCTGCGTAGAAGTTCTACTTTGCATTGCTAGCACCTCCGAATTCGTTGCGCGGAGGGGGCAGGGCAGCAGGATAAGGGATATAGGGCTTTGTATACTTGCATCACAGCACGTCTACGAGGTAAAGGAATGACACGATCTATACTTCCAACACCATACAGTATAGTTATGGCAAGGAAGTCAGCAAACAACAATATTGTCGACTTGCTAGGTGGTGGCTATAGATGGGTGGATGGTAGCATGCCAATGTCAAATTCAAAAGATTTTGCTTACAACAAGTTTAACAATGTTTACGTCGAGGTGGAGGCGCTTCAACAAGCTATGATTCAGTTTTATGATATGACATTAGAGGAGACGGATGGAAAGGCTATATTTGTCCTCAAATTGGATGAATGTCAGGTTGTAAAGGGCCAAAGGGTGGAACGTACAAGTCTGACACTCATGAGCAGGGCATTGAAGTGAAAGAGCTTAGACGGCAAAGATGAAACAGGTGATGCGGAGAATAACTTGCACACAAAGCGACGCAAGCAAGATTACTTTGGAGTGCAGTCTGAGAAGAACATATGGTGGCAGGCGGCATGGACCCTTCCGCACGAGGACCATGACAGTCTGAGGTGGTACTTCACCCGTACAGGTATTCAAGGAGTGATACATAGGCAATCAAATGGTGAAGTCTTGCATGTGCCTAGCACTGGTGACTTTGAAATAGAGTGGCACCTTGGTGGTGATCTCAAGACCCTCAAATGCATGTTGGGAACTAAAAGCGGTGCTAACACTTTGTTTCCATGCATCTTTTGTTGTCATCCAAGGATGCCAAGTGTCGCAGTGGGGAAGGCCAAACAAGCAACCAAGGTGAAAGGTCGTAAGCAGGCAAGTGCAAAGGGCTCAAATCAATTACAAAAAGGAAAGGGTATGCACGTCTGGCTCAATGGAATTATGAGCTGCAATCAAAGCAAGGCACCATCTCGCGTAGAGGAGGATGCTACTTGGAATCCTATTCTTTCAATTCCACTGTCACAAGTACATGTGTGTACCTTGCACGCAAGACTTAGAATTCTGGACAAATTGTTGATGCTCCACATCAATTATGCTTGGAACATGGAGCCAGAGTCACGGCGAGAACAGTGCATCCAAGAGCTTGAAGTTGTTTTATCATCCATGGGGCTTCACCCGTGGGGCTTCACGCAGGTGCTGTCACCCTCTCTAAGGATCGCAAAAACCCATCAAGTACCCAAGATAACCCTAATAAGATATGTATGGGTGGTGCAAAAGCAAGACACCTGCTCTCAAACTATGGTGAGGCTCAAAGCCATTCACATTTTGAATTATGGAAGCAGATTTGTGATGTAACAACCTATCAAGGCAATGAGGCGACACTAGGATTGAAGCGTGCACATGTGTGGGAAGCTTGTGATGAGATGATGAGGCTTCTTGAGCGCCCGTATCTTGATGAAGCAGAGATAGCTACATTCAAGACTTCAATTGACAGATTCACAGAAGAAATGATCGATGCTTGGGGGGAAACTCATATAACACACTACATGCATATTCTCTATGTGCACAGTTCCTTCTTTCTAGATGAATATGGGTCTCTTGCACTCTGGAGCAACCAAGGAACGATCACATTACCAAGCCAAGGTGGCCTATTTTAAGAACAGGGGTCATGGCGGTGGCAAGGTTCGCAGCAATGCGTTTCAGGAAATGTTCAATTGGTTTTACCGTGCACTTACTGGGAGAAAGGCCCAAAAGCGAGCCGAAAATTTGTCTTTGAGGCGCAAAATCATGAAGGTGGTAGGTGCAAGGCGAAAGAGAAGGGTGCAATGCGTCAATGGCACATGAAAGAGCGAGGCAATGGCACAGTGGTCGACTAAGAAATGGCCGTGTGTGGTTACCCACCCAATAATTCTTGTTCGCCACTTTTTGGCGCGTTCATTGTAAATTGACTTTTTTGCAATTTTGGCCCCCTATAAATATCAAAGTGAGTTTTATTGTCATTTTTAAAAGTCTTGACTTGTGAGCTCTCTCTCTCTTCCTCTCCCCTTGACTCTCTCGCTCTCTCTCTCTCTCTCTCTCTCTCTCTCTCTCTCTCTCTCTCTCTCTCTCTCGCTCGTGCACTAATATCTCACGCACATGGAGCCCCCAAATGATCCTCCCTCCAATACGCAGGATGACATTTTCAAAGACCTTGGGCCCTTACCGCGGTGGCACATAGAACTGAAATCCCAAACATTTACCCACAAGCCCAAATGGATCTAGAAGCTGAGTGCGTGAGGCTTGAGAGAGAGGCCCAAGAAGCCCAAGAATGCCAAGAAGCGGAGAGATTACAGAAAGAAGCAGAGGACATGGAGGCAGTTGAGAGAGCAAGAAAAGAAGCCGAAGAGACTGTCAGAACACAGGAGGATGAGGCAGCAAAGAAAGCACAGGAGGATGAGGTTGCCAAGAAGGCGGAAGAAGACGAGGCAGTTAGGAAGGCGGAGGCAGATAAGAAGGCTGCAGAAGAAGCTCAGGCCGTCGCAAGCAACGAGAGAAGATTAGCATTCTTTGCTGCGGAGGAGGATTGGCTTAACAGACAAGCTCGCGGATTTGTTGCTGACCTGCAAATGGCCGGATACGAAGATGACACAATTTTGGAAGCGGCTATACAAGGTCTTCGAGCAGAATATACAAAGAGGATTTGTTGCTGACCTGCAAATGGCTGGATACGAAGATGACACAATTTTGGAAGCGGCTATACAAGGTCTTCGAGCAGAATATACAAAGAGGAGAAATGAAGACACAGTAGAAAGGGAGCACCTGCCGAGTAGTAGGATTCTTAATGTAATGTTAGACAGAGTCTTGGCTCGCGCACTTGGTAAAGGAAAGAGAAAACTCTCAGCTGAGGAAGTAGAAAATAAGAGACAGAAGCTTGAACGAGAAGCCAGGGCAGCAAACGCATGGAGGCTTCGTGAGGAAAAAGAAAGGAAAGATGAAGAGGAGCGAGTAAGGAAGAAGGCAGAGCAGAGAGCAGCTTAGAAGACTCCATCTGCAAAGGCAAAGAAAACTCCAACACCTGCAAAGGCTAAGAAGGGGAAAACCATTCCTAAATGCACAGAACCCCCTTCCGATAACTCCAAAAACAGCGACAAAAGTTCAAAAATGACACGCCAGCTTGGACTCGCCACGCGCAAGCACCACCGCCCCCAAACAATGCAGAAGAAGCAAAGGTGGAGACCAGGGACAGTTGCCCTTAGAGAAATTCACAAATATCAGAAGAGCTGCACACTAATTATTCCAAAGGCACCTTTTGCACGTCTCGTCAAAGAGATTATCCTCGACCAGCGCCGGGATGTCAATCGTGTGCAAGCGGCGGCACTAGGCACTCTGCAACAAGGTGCCGAGGATATTTTGGTTTTGCTTTTCCAAGACGCGGATTTTGTGGATGGTGCATGCAAAACGTGTCACTCTGAAGCCATCTGATCTTCGTCTAGCTAGGCGTATCCGTGGAGACGACGCTCTCTTTCACTAGATAGGAGAAGCCTTTGTAATGCAACAAATCCGTGTTTTGTAATCTCAATTCGATTAATGAAAAACCATGTCTATTTTCAAAAAAGTTGTTTTCCATTGCAAGTGATTGTCGTCTTGTCAAGGTAATTGTAGTCTTTTGCATGTAATTGTTGTCGCTACATACATTTGACCTCATGTGAACGCTCATCTGCCACCACCACCCGTCCGACTTTGGTTGGACTCGACGGGCCAATTTCTCCTGCGTATGGCCCCAAAAGGGTAGATCAGATGTGCGGGGTGCGCCGGGGCCGACGGGGGGGCCGGTGGTCGCGCCGTGGAGCCTGTGCACCACGGAGCGACTGTAGCCTGTTTTGACCTGGGTGCGGGGTGCGCCGGGGCCGACGGGGGGGGGCCGGTGGTCGCGCCGTAGAACCTGTGTGCCACGGAGCGACTGTAGCCTGTTAGGTCACCGGGGCCGACGGGGGGGGCCGCGGTGGTCGCGCCGTGGAACCTGTGCGCCACGGAGCGACTGTAGCATGTTAGACCTAACATGCTACAGTCGCTCCGTGGCGCACAGGTTCCACGGCGCGACCACCGGCCCCCCCCGTCAGCCCCGGCGCACCCCGCACATCTGATCTACCCTTTTGGGGCCATAGTCAAACAGGCTACAGTCGCTCCGTGGTGTACAAGTTCCACGGCGCGACCACCGGCCCCCCCCGTTGGCCCCGGCGCACCCCGCACATCTGATCTACCCTTTTGGGACCATACGTAGGAGAAATCGGCCCATCGAGTCGAGCCAAAGTCGGACGGGTGGTGGCAGACGAGCGTTCACAAAAATTGATTGAAACATAATGACACGACACGACAACAACATATAAACACATCAAGAAGATAAAACTTAAAATCAGCTCGACAAACATCTTGATGTCATTAATTGTTTGATTTTCACAAAAGGTAAATGAGTACATTGGATCTAGCCAACTCGCTTGATGAGCTTGGTGAAAGCCTCGTGGGTGAGAGTCTTTACCGATGGTTTGTCACCAATGCATTCGGCTATCTCTTTGGCATCAGTGATGCCTTGTCCAAGGCTAAGGCCACAAAATCCTAGGAAAGACCCGGCACTTTTATCACCAAAGCTATAGATAGCTGCTTCCCTATTTACAAGAATACATTTATGGGCATTTTGGGCTATAGGGGCTTCAGACAGGATGGCGCTTAGGGCTCTGCACTTCAAAAATTCAGCTTGCGCGTCATTTGAAAAGTCGTTGTGAATCACGCGAAGCATCTTAGCATTGAAGCTCGGGATGTAGTGCCATAGCGCAGCATCTTTCCCCTCCACCTCCTTTCGTGCTCCACCCTTTCGCATTGCGAACCAGTCCATTTCTCTTGCGGTCTAAAAGTAGATAGAAGAATGAGTTGACGTCAAAAAATTACAAATTAAGAGGGAAGAAATTGGGTGTACTACCTCAGTGGCATCATCATGATCTGCAAGGTCTGCATCACTAATATTGATGCTCTCGAGGCTGACGGAATCCGAAATGGCAAGCGGCTTGTGAGGGGAAAAGCTAGTTTCTGGCACACTCTCGTAGAAATCCTTGCACTGGGATATTTGTACAAGAGTATCTGCCACAAGGGACTCTATTGAGGCATGATTTTCCGGGAGCGCAAGCACCTTTGTGACATTTGTGGAACTGAAGTCAATGCAGATGTCATCATCTTTGGACGGCTGTTGTGTGTCTCGCATGCCCGCGTACATATAGCAATGACTGAGAGAGTTTCATCCTGGTGTAGCCCAAGGACATGGGCGATGTCATCCAAAAATAAGAACTCTACACCTTCTACTATGATGGGGTGTAGAGTTCGCACTTCGAGCTTTGGAACTTCATCCATGACATCGTCCCCTTCGATGTCCCGTTTCACAGCCTCAGTTTGCGGCTCTTCCGCCAGAGTCACAAGTGCAAGAGATGCTTCGTGCACTGGGGTGACAATCTCCTCCTTTGGGTCAGCTTCCTTGATCAAGAGATAAGGTGTGGCTATGCTTGATAAGATCCACAGGCACCCAAGTCCCCTCCTTGTCTTCAAAGTTGACACAATATTCAGCCATGTATGTGTCCATGTAGCTAGTGAACGCCCCAAACACGTCATTATGGAGTTCGGTGGTGCCTTCCATGTCAATAGATGTCTGAAAGATGGGTGCAAGCTTCTCGATCAAGTGACCGAGGTCAAGCTTGTGCAATTGAGATAGGAGAGCTTGGGCGGGGGTGGCCATGCTTAAGTAGCGAAGAAGGCGAGGGGACCGCAAAGATGCCGAGAGTGAGGAGATGAACTCAAAGTGGCCAAAAGTGACTTATAAAGAGGCCTTTAAAACTTTTTTTATGTTTAAAAATTCACTTAAAACCTCCAAAAAAATAAAAACATGCGACATAACTTAAAAGTGCACAAAATTGAACGCAAATTGTGAGTAGCCAAAAATGTTTTGAATTAATCTCTCAAAATCTGTTACATAGCTTGCTTGATATGGATACATCTAGGGAAGGGAACGCTTTTACAAAAGTAAGATGCCTCTTTTCTCTTACGTAGAGGTGTGTTATCAATCACAAATGAAAAGTCACCTTTCAGTGCAAACCTAAGGCCTAAGAACTCCCTTAGGTTCGCCATATTCCAATCAGCATTTACTACGATATCCCACACATCAGCTTGCGTGCTAACATGTACATTAAGCTGTTCTGCATCGTTGATGTCCGAATCGAGTGCTTGCCATTCGCCTCCAGTCAGCTTCCAACGTCTGTGAGGAAAGATAATAGAGAGTTGTTGCTTTCCAAGCTGGTACCGAACGACCATCTTCTCTGACACCACCATGCACTTTATCTTGTCACCCTGATGTTGAATAACCTTCAAATCCCACGAAGGTGGCAGAAAGGCACTCATTGCTGTGCCTCCCTTTGCAATCCACATTGTAGGAGTTCGGTGAACATCAGCCTCCTTGAACAAAAACACAAACAAATGTAAAGGCATGAAGAACGTGAGAGTCACACGATGTGACCCATAGGTGCACTTCATTACATTGCACACATCAATCTCAATCCGACTTAGTGCAACCAAAGTATTGTCGGGCTTTGGCCAATCATGGTCCGTGAGACTTGGTGTAGGGAGCCTCCGTAGAGTCCCAGAACCATCTCTTGACGTGGGTACAATATACTCTGCATGAAAGAAGAAAACTGAGCGCTCTAAAAGCTCTGATGCCGAACGACCAATATATAGTAGCTTGTCGATTTCAAAGTGGTGCGCCTCAAAGGTTCCAGAAAGGGCCTCTAAAGGCTCCCATTCCACAAATGTCGACGGAAAGATGTCTGCACAGAACATTACAAGAACACACTTGAAAAAATCAAGCTTCCGTAACATGAAATGATATTAGCATGTCTCAGTGCAGCCCATAAAATAAGAAGCACAAATAAAACTTACAATTTGCAGGAAAGCGTTTGTGATTGGCATTGTCAACATGGAGTCGCAATGCCTTGTAGACGTGTTGGATCATCACCTGCTTGCTTCCGTCAGCCCCTACTTGAGATCCACTATGCGACCCTTCCAATGGTGTGACTTTAACCCTATGTATCTGCGAGACTTTGTGGACTCCCCTTGTACTTGGACGCATTGTCACCCACATTCCTTTTGCAAAGGTGCTTGTAACCCACAAGCCAATGTCGTCTTGTTCATTGCTGCTGCTAAAGGACTCCACCCTTGAACGAGGTCGGCGACTCATTGTGCTTGGCTAACTGATTAAGCTAAATGCTATGAAGTTGTAGGTGTGTAAGAAGATCTCTGCAACCTAATGCTAGCAGAGCATATAAGCTGGCAAGAGGAGTCAAGAATGTGTATAAGCTAGCAAGAGGAGTCAAGAATGTGCATAAGCTAGCAAGAGGAGAGTGAAGAATGTGTGCAAGCAAGAGAGGATGGACTTGATGGGCGAAAAAGTGGACTGTTTTCCAAGCTTTCCATAGCCAAGAAGATCTCTGCAACCTAATGCTAGCAGAGCATATAAGCTGGCAAGAGGAGTCAAGAATGTGTATAAGCTAGCAAGAGGAGAGTGAAGAATGTGTGCAAGCAAGAGAGGATGGACTTGATGGGGGAAAAAGTGGACTGTTTTCCAAGCTTTCCATAGCCAAGAAGGCACAGAAAGATAGATCTAACTTTAGGAGGGAAGGGGAAGGCTGAATGGGGAGGGAGGAGGCCAAAAAAAGACTCTTTTAGTTAGAGAGAGACTCAAAACCGAATTGCTAGTTTTAGAGAGAGGAAGAGGGAGTGGGGAGAGGGAAAAGTAGCTTTAAATGAGGGATAATGATGGGGGAGCGTTTTTGGCCCTAGCCCACTTTTTGAGGTGGGGTCATTTATACCAGTTTGAGCTGTCTTTATTAAAAAAAGGTGGGAAATTTGATTTTATTGAAAGATTTTGCATTTTTCAGCCCAATTTCTTAAAAGAAAATGGTATGATTCAAGTTTGACCCCTACATATTAGGGGCAGGGAAACCCAACATTTTTCTCCACATGGCCTTCTCCCATTGCACCACTCCTTAATGACTGTCATTAGGCTTGGGGCAAATTAAAGGGCCCAAGAAGACCCCAAACAAGTCCTAATGAGAATTGCAATCCTTCCTTGTAAATAATGGGCATGAGCTAAATAATTTATTAGGCTCCTATTTAATTCGGATGTTTGCAGCATGTGGATCTCTATCCTAGGCTGCTCTTCAACATGAAATGAATGAAGCTGATAGCAAAACTCAAGGTATTCTTGATCATTTTCGTTTGTTGTTTTGTATGCATGGTAAAATCAATGGTACTATTATTTTTATTTTACATGATGTGACAATGGAAGTTCACATGATTTTAGCCACCACATCATAAATAGGCATCGCCCATTTTTGCATCATCAGGACTTAATTTGGAGGTGTTTCTCTACATGCGACATGCAACTCCATGGCAGAAAGTAAAAATACACATTTTTATATCATTTTTCACCTACTGTTTGCAGAGAGTTGCATGTGCAGATCCTAGCAATTGCTTACTCGGCTATCAGCAAAGGTATTGAGTTTCATGCATTATCACACACACAAGTCTTTGTGTATGAGTACTCGGTGAGAGTATTCCACCCCCTATGTTACAACAATTTTGCTCACATTCTACATCCAGCTCTACCATTGTATGCTGCAGTTTTACCAAACCAAATTGGAATGGGCATTCCAATATGGTTCATGCTGTGCTCGAATGACCCGAGTAGCAATCAAGAAGTAACTGCCTTATCAAAGACACTTCATATTATTTTTCAAAGAATGCATAATGTTCGGCCCACTGCTATTGTGATTGACAAGTCGCAATAAGATCTTGATGCAATACTTAAGGTCGTGCATGAAGATACACATTGTTGGATTGTTGATGATACATAATTTCATCAACAAATAGCATGCCATGTTTTACTATGTTGGTTTCATATGAAGAAGGCATGGGTGGATAATCCTCTTCCATAGATATGATTTTAAAAGCATGAAGCAATATTTCTCTAGGTTGTGGTGTGTTCTTTTCCATTCTTCCATGATGTACCGGATAAAGTTTACTTTCACAGTCCATAGTTTCTGCACAACAAAAGTAAACTCAGACTGTGAAAGTAAACTTGGACAGGTCCGAGTTTACTTTCACAGTCCCTTCTGTTGTGCGTGTAGAAACTACAATGCTCTTCTTAGAAAGTAAACTTGGACTGTGAAAGTAAACTCGGACCTGTCCAAGTTTACTTTCACAGAGCATCGTGGTTTCTGTCCAGCAAGAGTAAACTTGGACCGATCCAAGTTTACTTTCACAGTTTGAGTTTACTTTTCCAGAAAGAGTAGAAGTAAACTTAGACCGGTCCTAGTTTACTTTCATAGTCCGAGTTTACTTTCGAGGCAGAGCATTGTAGTTTCTGCATAGCAAAAGTAAAATTGGACAGAAAGTAAAGTCGAACTGGTCTTAGCTTTACCAGATAGAGCATTGTGGTTTTTGTCCAACAAAAGTAAACTCGGACTAGTTTGAGTTTACTTTCATAGTCCGAGTTTGGTTTAATAGACCGAGTTTACTTTGATGATGCATTCATGTTTTTGTAGAGAGCCTAAATTGGATTGTGTACCTTGAATTTAGATTCCAAAAGAAATTTGTGATGACAAAGTATACACATATGTGTAATCTCTTGCACACCATCACAAAAGAAGACTTTGAGATACAGTACAGTCAGCTTCTAGGGCTGCTCGACGGCGGGAAGCGAATTCTTTGGCATTATCAAGGCAATCCATCATATGCTCTACCCAAATCTGCTTTTTTTTTTTGGCATACAAGACCCCTTGGGCCATATGCAAAAAAAGAACAGGTGGCAACACACATCCACATCCATCTAGCATTTGATAGGGGTGAAACTTTGCACGTATAGGGCAAGAAATGCCATGGATCCACTTGCAAAGTTTCAGCCCCATTGACATAATAGGATCTGTGTGATCGACTACACAAATGGGCTCTTTTTTCATACGGGATCTCCTTTGACCACATGTAAAAAAGAGCAGGTAGTAACACATCGCCACCCACATTTGATGGTGTGATATGTCCAACCCAAACTAGCTCATTTTTGCATACAAGACCTACAAAAAAAGAGCAGGTGGTTCCACATTGCCACACCTGTCTGATGGGGGTGAAACTTTACAAGTGGGGGAAAAATAGCCCAGGCTTGGAGCCACTTACAAAGTATCAATCCCATTGGTTGTTGAATGGGCAATATGTCCTACCCAAATCAAGTTGCGCCCTAAGTTTACAGTTCCCTCCATGTTACCTGCAAGTATAACTAAAAAGCTTTGAACCACAGTCTCCTTCTCATAGGCAATAGGAGTGTGCAGAATTCCCGAGACAGTGGTTTTCTTCTTATTGATACCCTGAACTTGGATGGTACTCTTGGATAAGGGTGGTTTTCCAAGTTGACACCACACTCCATATGATAGCAAATTGTGTTGAGCTCCCGTATCCAATAATGCATTATATAGCACCTTCCCAATAAGGACTCTGTAGCTCAATTGGGTATCGTAGAGGCGGGTCAGATTCTAGTGAATCCTCCTCTGCCTCCTCAAAAAATACTTGCGTAATCCCCAAGTTGGCCTCTCGTTGGCACCTAACAGGCTGCTGTCGTTCTTTAGCTTCAACTCTCGCTTCTTAAGCTCAGCCTGTTCTTTAGCTGCCTTCTTTTGATGGATTACATGTAATTCCTCTTGTCTTAGGGGGTCATAGTACCTTTTGAATTTACTCCCATTGAGGAATCCAATGGTTTCAACTCCATTTGAGAGTCTCCACTCAGATGGTACCTTTTGCAGGGTAATTTCACATACTCTATACGGTCCCTTACCAGCATATTTTAGCTTCTTCTTTTCGTTACGCACTCCATACATCAGGACTTTATCCCCAACTTTGATGTCCTTGTTTTTTAGGTGGCGATCAAACCATTTCTTCCTTCTATCCTTCTCTACAAGGACATTGTACACCGCCAATTGTCTTTCTTCGTCTAACCGCTCAAGGATATACAAATGCTCTACTAAGGGATTACCATCCCAGCCCTCTTGTGAGTAGCAACACGAAGACTAGGAATGACAAATTCCCATGGCATGACTATTTCTTGGCCATATACCATCTTGAATGGTGTGCAATTAATAGCCACTTTGTACGCAGTATGATACGCCCATAAAGCTGACGTAAGCTTTAGATCCCAATCCGTGCGATGAGCCTCAACTGTCTTTGTCAGAATAGAGATTAAGGTCTTGTTGGTACTCTCGGGTTGGCCTCGCTTGTGGATAATAAGGAGTAGATTTATAATGGGATATCATGAAATTTGTTGTGAGCTCCTTATAATCACTTCATTTATAAAATGCGTACCATTGTCGCTCACAAGTTCAAAAGGACAACCGAAGCGTGTGATTATATTTTCAAAGAGAAACTTGGTTGTTGTCCTCACATCTGCCTTACGTGTCGCTTTCGCTTCAGCCCATTTGGTCACATAGTCAGTGGCCACAATAATATAGCGAGATTGTGTTACGGGCCGCTGGGCTAATTGGACCTACAAAGTCTAAACCCCACTTTTCAAACAGTTGGTTTACTTTAATTGGATGTAGGGGCATCTGATCTTTCTGCTGGGGTTTCTTGTAGCGTTGGCATTCATCACAACCATTCACAAAAAGTGATGCATCTTGGAACATATTGGGCCACCAATACCCTGATTGCAATATCTTTCGTGCAGTTAAGTCTCCTAAAAAGTGACCACCGGCTACGCCCATATATGCCTCTTGCAAAATATATAGATACTCATCCTCTCGGCGGGCACAATGCCTAAGAATGTCATCCTTTCCTCTTTAATAAAGAGTCCCGGCCATTAGGCAATAGGGTTCGCATTCCTTGATCAACTTTCGAGCTAGATCTTTACGAAGCTCTTTGGGTGGAAAACCATTAACCAAGAAGTTAACAATCTTCTCACTCCATTCAGGCATTGTCTCCACCATGAACAAGGAAGTGTCTCCACCATGAACAAGGAAGTGTCAGGTAAGTCATCATCAACTCCCGTAGGAGCTTCACCATTAGGTATGCGAGACAAATGATCAGCCATGACATGTTTTTTGCCAGGTCTCATAACAACAGTGAAATCAAACTCAAGAAGAATCAACAACCATTGTGTGATTCTTCCTGTGGAGCATGGTTTGTTCACCAGACACAATAATGCTTGATGATCCACATAAAAAACAAACTTGGTGGCAAGAAGGTAATAACAAAATTTCTTTACTGCATATATCATTGCCAACCCTTCTCGCTCCGTAGTGGTGTAGTTCATTTCAGCATCGTTCAACTGACGAGACGACGACTGGCAAAGCTAATGGGGTAGTCTAGTTTATGTTCTCCAGGTTGAGTTAGTACACACCCAATAGCAAAGTTTGATGCATCAATATGCACATGGAAGATTAAATCCCAGTTAGGCATTCGCAAGATTGGAGCACTCGCCAGGGCCTTCTTTAATAACTCATATGCTTGGTCACAATCTTTGGTCCAAATAAACTCGATGAGAAGCTTGTACTACAATGGTCAAGCTATCTCAGCGAAAGAATAAAATAAACCTTCGATAATAACCAACATGGTCCATAAAGCACTGGACTCCCTTATAGTTGGTGGGTGGGGGCAATTCCAGAATGACCTTGATTTTACTTTTGTCGGTGGAAATCTCATTTTTGGACACTATATTTCCTAGAATAACTCCGTGTTTAACCCAAAATTGGCATTTGAAAGGATTCAATGAGATGCGATATAATCTACACCTTTCAAATACTTTTCGTAAAACACATCAAGTGCTCGTCTCCCAAGAGGAATGAACACGAAGATCATCTAAGAAGGCTTCACAAAAGTCCCTTAGATATTCCTTAAAGACTGTGTTTATCAATCGTTGGAATGTTGCAGGTGCATTGGTTAAGCCAAAGGCGATGACGCGAAAGGCAAACACTCCAAACTCCGTTATAAAAGCTGTTTTAGCTTGGTCCTCTACTGCAATTGTGATTTGATTATAACCAGAGTACCCGTCTAAAAAGCTATAAGCCTCCTTGCCTCCTGCAACTCTTTCAAGCATATGTTCCAAATACGGCAAGGGGTAATGATCTGGTGGCTGCATTAACCTTTTTGAGATCAACGCACACTCTGAGTTTCCCATTCTTCTTTGGTACAATGATTATCGGAGAAACCCATTCTGAGTGCTCAATAGGGTATATGAATCCACATTTTATAAGCTTTTCAATTTCCTCTTGTACAATCTTTGCATACTTAGGATTCATTGGGTAGGGACGTTGCTGGAGTGGTTTATCAGTGCTAATCATTGGAATTGTGTGTTGCACCACAGAGGGTGGAACACCCTTCATATCATGGTATGTCCAAGCAAATATGTCCTTGAATTCTTTAAGAAGCATCTTAAGTGTAGCTTCTTCCGTCTTGGTGAGGTCTTGAGCAATAAAAACTGGTTTAGACTCCTCACTTGGATCTGCTAGTTCTATCTCCTTAACTACCGCTGGGCCATCGTAGACACCGCTACTCCCATTGGTAGGCATTCGTTGGGCTTTTTGTGTAGACGACTTTACGTTCCCCCGTGGTAAAAGATTTGAAATGCTCGGGTGCGGGGTGTAAGTCTACTAGTTCTTGTTATGCCATGCTTTTTTCTTTAAATTTCGCTTCCTTTTGTTGCTGAGCTAACTCTCGGTTTTGACGCCTTCTCGCAGTATGACTTAGTTTCGGCTTCTCTTTGATTTCTAATTAGGCAGTGTCATGAGGTTGCGGACTACACCACATGACACTTTGGAGGTATTATCCCCAATTATCCACTAACTTCCGATGAGCGTCATATGCTCCTACATAACTAAGCCATTTTGCAGTGGATCTCTCTTTGTTTATTCTAGCTCGTACATTAGCTCGATAGTGTTGTCACTTATGTCTCGTCTTCTTCTTACCTAGTTTCTGATTTTTGGTTATATCAGATTCAGACTCACTTGATCGATCTTCACTTGTTCCCCCCTCACTCTCGGATGAACTACAAGAGGTTACTGTCCTAGGCCTTGAGCACGTGGCTTCCACACTTGGGTGAATACTCAATTCATACCCCCTATCAGGCTCAGAGTCAGTTTCTTCTTGAGATTCAGACTCAGAGTCGCATTGGTCAAAGTCTTCACTACTTTCAGTGTCAAGGGAGTTTGCTACTTTCTTGCCATCAAGAGTTAAGTGCATAACACCTATCATGTTTACTGGCACCAATGGTGGCATATCTTGCCCCTCAGGTGTTACCTAACTTGTGCCTCTATTTCCCCATGTGTCTATGGTTGCCGTTAGGTGTACCCAATCTACGTTATGTGACTCAGTCATGCCTGGTAGGACATCCATATAAGGAGAATCTTTCCCATCATCGGTCTCTTTTTTGCATGTATAGCAATACTTTAATGGGGCTGAGTGAATAGTGGTATCCGATCGATTATAACCTTGCTTCCTAAAGGATGCACGCGACCATTCTCAAGATCAACTTGAATGACAGAGTCCTGGAATTGTAAGTAGACATGGTTTTTCAACCAATCATGCACCATTTGTGCTTCCCTCATGAAAGGATGTCCTAAGATCGTTTGATATGACATAGGATGCTTAGAGAAATCCATTACAATGAAGGTATGCCTTACCTTGTATCCCAGAACCTTGATCTTAAGGTCCCTTAAGCATTTCAATAGGTTTAGCTATAGTTCCATTTGCCATCTTAACCACTATGTTTGTGACTTCTAGGTGAGGTCTTCCCATAGATTCCCAGTAGTTTGTAGTCACAATGCTCACTCCAGCACCACCATCAAGGATTTCCTTTAGAGTCAATCCCTTGGTAGTAATGGGGAGGGTTGCATTAGATTCGTCACCTTCAAAGTACTGTCCCAACTTTTTAACAGGTATTTCAACAACGACCGAGTCTTCATCTAGGTTGGGTTGTAGATCCAAATGTTCCTCCTCATTTTGTTGAAGTGTGTCAGGTCTATCCATATTTGCAAATTGTGGTAACCCCGCCTTCAGTTCTCCATTGAGAAATGCCCGAAGAGTTGAGAATAGCTCAGGATCTCCGTATAACTTGGATATGATCGTGGTTCTGATTTCAGAGGACATGAAATCCATTAGTTTGGACACATTCAACATTACTTTTTGAGATATCGGCCCCCTTGACTAGGTATAGCTAACGGTTTATGGCTCCTGTGAGGCTGAACTTGTGTAGGAAACACTATGTCTGGGATCTTGATTTTTCTAGGTTCTGGCTCCAGTTCTCTTTGTGTTTCTTCCACCAAACCCCTTAAGTGTTGCACTCATTCAATCTTCTCTACTGGGTTTGGGTAAGTCCCAATCGTTTTCTTGATGGTTTTGGCCCATGTGGCTTGTCTTTGAGAGTCTCAGTCAGTCTTGAGAGGGCATTAGCTAACTTGGTTGTGGGGCAGGAGGAGTTTCCTTTTGTTTCCCTTGATTTATGTCTTTGCTTGATTCTTCTTTGTTCCACTCCCGTGTGGGTTCCTCCCTTAAAGTAGTGGCTTTGGTCCCCATGGTTTCTATTGAATCAAAATCATCTTCAGGATCATTCATATACACACAGGGTCGTCTCCTATCCCTATATTGATCTTTGAACTAGGTTTGGAGATGCAGTATCCCTCTCTTCAAGAATGTAGTTTTGATTTTAAAGCATTGATCGTGTGACTACATTTGCGGGTACAACAGGTGTGGTTCCTAGTGCCTCATTGGTGACCTCAACCAAATTCAATGGCGTAATCTTGGTGCACTTGGATTATGTGGACATTGAGCAATCAAATGATCTATGCCACAACGTTTACATGTAAGTACCGGCATTCCCAACGTGCTCCCTTGATTTGGTTGCATTTCAGTAGCGATCTTTTGTAGCCTATTAGGGCACTCCGCTACACGATGCGGTCCACTACAATCTTAGCATTGAAGAGGTGGTCTCCTAGCAAAGGTATTAAGGTTTTGCCCTCTTGTGGTGGCGAGAGCAGCCGCTTGATATACACGCTTGACTTGCCCAAAATGATCCTCCATGTAATACTGGGGAGTCATTTCAAATGTATCAATCCCATATGGAACAGTGGGGTCTATATCCTCTTTATAATCCCCACACGCACTATGTGACTCACAACCCATCTAGTTTATAGGGGTAACCCTTGGTGGATGCAGAGGTTGTGGTCCTAGCACTGGCGGTGGTAACGGCACAGAATAGACTAAATTTGGGTTCCTTGGAACTATGTGTTGTGACGGTTGCTCGACAGGTGGTGCAGGCATTAGTGCGGGTACTTGAGGTGTGTTTGACCAGGCTAGTGGTGCCTGATTTGCTAACATACGGTTAAGTACTAGTAGAAGGTAATCCTTAGATTGATGGCCATACTTACCACATGTATTGCAAGTCCCATTGAATTTAACTCTAAATGTGGGACATTCACTCGTGCTATGTGGTCCTAAGCAAACCGAACACCATTGTTGCTCTCTTCTTGGGTACATATGGCTATTTTGAGGAGCTCGATTACCCCTAAAGTATTCTTGGAGAGCCTTAGTAAGGTCAGCTATAGACATTTCGGATATCTTGGGCTCCTTGGCAATAGGTTTTACAGTCATTGGCTCGTGCCCAAATACTTGCAAACTAACAGACTTTGTCTCCGAAGACACCTTTTTACCTGCAATCATCAAGTTGTCTTCTAAATAACTAGATTGCATTGGCAGTGCTGCTTCCCATGTCGTAAGACCTCTAATGACTATGCCATTGTATATGTCCTCGTGGCGCAATCCTCGGATGAATCTATCAAGAAGAGCTCATCGGGAATACAGCGAGAATTTAGATGCTTTAGTCGACGTTGTTATTGAAGCGCTCATCGGGAATACAGTGAGAATTTAGATGCTTTAGTCGACTAATAAAATCTCTCACTGACTCTCCTTCCTCGCGTTCAGCTTTTTGGAGTTGAGATGCTACACCCCAAAGCACACCCTCACGTATGTATTCTTTTAAGAACAATCTCTTGAGAGTGGGATAGTGAGTACGCTCTTCAACCCTTAAAGTTCGATACCAATCTCCGGCTTTTCCACTCAAGGTTAAGCCTAAGGCTTTACACTTATGTAGCTCATTGTGCTCTTCCAAGGAATCACACACGTATTCAAAAACTTCAATGTGCTTCCTAACATCTTCGTTACCACTGAAGTTTTGAGTGAGCTTGGCAACTTGTACCGCCTTGCTTTTCTAGGCTCGCTCTCAGGTATGCCATGCATGTTTTCCGCAGATCGTCCGATCGTTTGAGAAAACGCTACTAGATCACCTAAGTGAGCAGGCATAGCTGGTGGAGGCACTTTTGGGATGGCCTGGTTGACTGTTGAAGGCATAGTTCTCTTAGGTTGAATGTTGCTAAGTCAGATATGTAGTAAGTTGGATATGTGCTAAGTCGAATATGTGCTTAGTCAGATATTTAGTAGGTCGGATATGTGCTAAGTCAGAATTATAAGGTGGTAGGAATGTTTGATGAATTTCTTGGGATCTTGGAAGTTAAGATATGTAATGGTTATTCAAGAATAACGTTTTGGGGGAAAGAGTAACGTTTTTGGGCAAGGTACAAAAGAAGGGAAGTAATGTAATGTAAGGAGGAGAATGAAGTAGATTTCTAGGTTTTTTATCTCTTGTGTGACCTTGCTCTATCGAATTTTTGTCCGTGGATTTAGTTTCTGCTGTGTTTGAATTTCTGTGTTCCCCTAATCAACATGTTTCTTGTCGGGAGAAATTGTGTCTGTTTGTTGTATTTGTGTTTGTGTTGATGAAACCCAACACAATTGGCGATTCTTGCTGCGTTTTCAACCTTGTTAGGCTGCGATCTACATGGTCGCTTAGAGCGGGCCCAATGATGGTGCAGTTTAAGCCATTCCAGAAATCAGAGTTCCACCTCTGAACCTGCTGCTGCTCCTTGCAGACTGCTCTGATCTTGCAGTAGACTACTCCAAAACGTGCAGGTGGAGCAGAATCAGAATCTGCAAGTGCAGCAGAATCAGAATCTATAGGTGCAGCAGAATCAGAATCTGCATATCCTTGGATGGGATGGTGGAATTCCTCATTCAAAGTGCTACTTCACATTGGAGGTTGACGTGTTCCAAGTAAGCCATCATTCAGATTTTGCATAATAAACACCTCAAATTCTGATTTTAGAAAGTTTTTAGCAATGTTTGAGCACCTATTTATCACATGAGTGGGGTGGATCTCGGTATAGCACCGTAGCTCTCCATTCCAAGCATACATATGGGCTCTATTTGGTGTGGTGCATTGAATATGAGAGCTCACATAGCTATCTAATTTCTAACTTCAAATATGGGTAAAAAGAAGAAAAAGAAGTGTTTGATTTGCATGAGGCATAACCATGCCACAAATGAATGCTCATACATGTGTGAGCCATGTTCAAAAAGGAGATCAATGCATGAAATTTTGCATGGTTGGTTTGAGCGCCAAACTTCACAAAATCATTTCAAAGTTCAAATATGCATCCAAAAATGGGTCTTATGAGAAGATGGAGAGAGCTAGAGAGAAGCTAGAAGCCTTTGAAGAGGTTCTTAATGATGCATATGTATATTGTGAAAAGCATGAGGGTAGGAAGAAGAGAACTTGTTCAAGCCTTAAGCAGGTAGCTAGATTGCAAAAAGCATGTGAAGCATTGCATGAGAATTATGACGATGAGTTTGAGAGTGAATCAAGTGATGACGATTTGATGAGTGGGGATACCCAATGGGAGTGTCGATGATTGAGGGAAAGGGAGTACAAGTGGGAGTGAGCGAAAGATGCCACCAAGAACCCATAGGTACCCCCAAGCTAGCATCAAGCATTCAACCAAATGGGGAAATTATTCACCACACACATCCCAACAACCAAGATGATGATGAAATCATGCGCATGAGCAATGTTTTTGCATCACAAACCTCCAACTCCGAATTTTCAAAAATGGAATCAAATCAGATTTCAGTTCAAAGCTCTCAAAGAGAGTACTTTGAATTTGAGAAGTCCATGTTTTTTGCAAGTTTCCTTCACCTAGTGCTGCAAGGTGAAGGGCAGGTCTCAAATGATGCCCAAGATCATGAAGATGGGCCTGAAATATGCATCAAATTTCAAATCAGAGAAATAACTCTGAATGTCCCAGAATTCAAATTTTATGCAAATCAGCAGATCATGACAAGGTGGATGTGCATGTTGATGAAGTGTTTGATGTTTTTTTTGATGTTGAGGTTGATGTTCATGATGAAGATGATGTCATACATAGTTTTCTTCATATTTGTGATGATGTTGATGCCAAAAGTGGGTATCTTGTTCATGATGATAATCATATAAATCAAATGCATGATTGTGATGAGCATGATGACATTGAGAAGTTTTTACTTTCAATTGATGAGGGATGTGATGATCTCTTTGACGTTGGAGAGCCCTCTGATGTTGCAAAACCCATCCTTTTTGTAAGTTTCCTTGACCTAATGATGCAAGGTGATAAGAAAGTGATGAGCCATGCTCAATCTCAGCAGCAAGTTGGGGCTAAAAATCAGCAAAATTTAGATCAGGGTAGTCACCTTGAATGCCAAAATTTTTCAATTTCATGCAAAACAAATGAAAACAAAGCTAACATGTTTGATGTTGATTCTTTGCAACATTCTATTCCAACTCTCATGGCTGAAAATGACTTTGAAAGTGATCCCATGGATCAAAATGGGGATTCATTGATAGTTGAGGTGGATCAAAACCAATTTTCCACACTCTCTAATCCATGTTTTAGCATTCAAAAGAATTTTTACAGCAAGCAGGTGCAAATCTCATTCAAAGAGGCTGTTGTGTGAGATTCTTGGTATGACCAATTATTGACATTTCTGACTCTGAAGGCACTATCCCAGGTGAGTTTATTGCAGATCAGAGGAGGAAGTTTGCTTTGAAGAGTAGACCTTTTTTGGTGATTGCAGGGGCATTATATAGGAAGGGCATTGATCAAGTCATCAGAAGGTGTGTTCCAGATTTTGAATAGAATGCTGTTATTCAAGAAGCACATTCTGGTGCAGCAGGTGGACATTTCTCAGAAGATATAACAAGAAAGAAAATTCTCCAGGCTAGATTGTGGTGCCCCACAGTTTTGAAGGATGCACATGAGTATGCTAAGAGGTATGTCATATGTCAAAAGACTGGTCAGCCAGATAATAAGGATAGAATGTCAGATCATCCTATTCTGCCACCTAGAGCCTTTCCAGAAGTGGGGGATGGATTTTATGGGACCTGTTAAGCCTACAACAAGGAAAGGATGCAGGTATATTTTGGTTGCAACAGACTATTGTACTAAATGGGTAGAAGTTGTAGCTTTGAAGGATAATAAAGCTTCAAGTGTTGCAAGGTTCTTGTATCACAACATAATGACCAGGTTTGGGTGTCCTGTGGAGCTTGTGAGTGATAGGGGATCTCATTTCTTAAATGAGGTGATAGATGAATTGACTAAAACCCATATGATTAGGCACAAAAAGTCTACAGCTTACCATCCTCAGGCTAATGGGCAAGCTGAAAGTACTAACAAAACATTGGTTGGAATTTTGAAGAAGATAGTGGCAGACAATCATAAGGATTGGGATAACAAATTGGACTCAGCATTATGGTCTTTTAGAACATCCTTTAAGGTAACAACAGGGATGACACCATTTAGATTGGTGTATGGATTAGAAGCTATGGTGCCTATGGAGTTTGTGGTGCCAAGTCTTAGAATCACAGCTGAGAAGATGTCTTCTAAATTGTCAGTTCAGCACAGGAGTAAATATTTGATGTAGTTGGAAGAAGACAGGTTGGTCAGTTCATATATCACTGAGGTGATCCAGAAGAGACGACATGCATGGGTGAGTATGAATGTCAAATTTAAAGTGTTTCAAGTTGGTGACTGGATGATGGTATACAACTCTAGATTGGGACCTCATCCAGGGAAGTTGGCACTTAGATATAAAGGATCTTATCAGATTGTGGAGGATTCGGGTCAAGGAACCTTTATTGTGGCAGATGTCTTTGGAGCAAGAGTAGAGAAGCCAATCAATGGTTTTAGGCTGAAGAAGTTTCAAGGGAAACCACCACATCTTGATTGGCCAGTTTCAGCTTTGGTGCATGTTGAGGAAGTCAGATCCGACTCACCAGAAGTTAAAACAGCACAGAGATGGATGTCTTAAGGCAGAACATAGGTGTTGAGATGATGGCAAGAAGCTTAATTGATGGCACAGGGTGTTTTGATCAGTTGTTGCAGAGCTTGAAATTTGCTGAAGCTTTTGTCAGGGTTTATTTGAGTGAATTGTGTTGTGTTGAAAGTTGTTTAGTCGAACTTTACTGGCTCGGAGTTTTTAAGTTGGGGACTGCATGCCCACTAAGAGTGATGATTACTTTATGGAGAGCACCTTCAGTGCAGAAACTGCAGGACCTGGAGAAGAACTGGAGTTTCAAGACACAAGTTGCAGGTTTGTTGGCAGAATCAGTTGAGATAGTTGCAGACAAGTGCCTGATGTAGAGATGCATGGTGCAGAGCAGATACAGGTTGCTGAGCAATTCAAGGAACCAGCTTTATTACAAAGTGGGGATGTATAGCAGCAACAGATAAGGATGCTCAGGTTGCTGAACCTGATGTTATGAAGGAGGTGGACCAGACTATTTGATGAAGCAGCATGATTTTACTTTTGTCTGACATTTTGATCTGATCAAGGGATATGTGGATCCGAGTCAGATTTCTTTGAAATCTACCACCGGGACATGCCATGTGTTGAAGGCATAGTTCTCTTAGGTTGAATGTTGCTAAGTCGGATATGTAGTAAATCGGATATGTGCTTAGTCGGATATTTAGTAAGTCGGTAAGTCAGAATTATAAGGTGGTAGGAATGTCTGATGAATTTCTTGGGATCTTGGAAGTTAAGATATGTAATGGTTATTCAAGAATAACGTTTTGGGAGAAAGAGTAACATTTTTGGGCAAGGTACAAAAGAAGGGAAGTAATGTAATGTAAGGAGGAGAATGAAGCAGATTTCTAGGTTTTTTATCTCTTGTGTGACTTTGCTCTATCGAATTTTTGTCCGTGCATTTAGTTTCTGCTGTGTTTGAATTTCTGTGTTCCCCTAATCAACATGTTTCTTGTCGGGAGAAATTGTGTCTGTTTGTTGTATTTGTGTTTGTGTTGATGAACCCCAACATTGACAAGAGTTGGCATTGGTCTTGGTATATATGTAGCTGATGTAGGATATGATATGTGACTATGCATAGCTCCTCTTGGATAAGGGTTCTGATAAGGCATTCGTGGAGCATACGCCATTGGCATAACAAGAGGCATAGGAGCTACATGAGCATACGTAGCGATAGGTACATATGGTCGATATGCACTGGTACGCACTGTTGTAGGTACTGTACCACTAGGTAGCGGTGTTGTACTAACTACAGTGGTAATGGGTGCACTTTCCGTCATGCTCATCATCGGAGTAGGCATTGTGGATTTCCTAATGGAAGTTGAGCCAAAGTTGGAAAGCTAAAGTTACTGCTCGTTGGCTCAACCTGCATTAAGACTCCAGGCGAAACAACATATGAAGGATCTACGAGACTCATCGAGGGAGTCTCCAATTACGACAGGGTTGGTTGTTTAGCCTTTCCCGTATCCAAAAATCTCATAGGGCCAGTTGTGAAACTAGGTTCACTCCCCTATTCTACCTCTCGAATTATTGGATAATTCGATGGATAACTTCACATATCATTTGTTGTTGTTCATCTAGATTGGTGGGGCACTAGATGTAGATCGTATGACTTCTAACCAACCTACATGGTATGTGTAACCCGTGTATAGGTTAGTCAGAGTCTCCGTGTGTAGGTCATATTCCCAATTTTCATTGAGAAATATCCCATCTAAACTTGGCATGCCCAAAAGGTTCTCTCAAAGTGGACGCAATGTCACTTCTTGTGGTTTGACTTCTAGGGGCCTCTACTTTAGGAAGAGTATCAGAAGGTGATAGCTCAGTAGGGCCTTCATTAAATGAAGTGGGTAGAATATCCACATGGACACTCTTTGGGAGGGCAGGGTCTACATGAGATGTGAATGGCGAATCTACTTCCCCACCTTCTTCGTTTACTTCACTTGTCGCTCTCGCAGGTTCAGAGCGTGTAGCTCTACTAAAAGTCTCTATTAGACGACTAAACATGCTAGATCTGGGTTGTGGGGGCCAAACTGGCACGTTTTGGCTTGCTTCCTTAGAGTTTTGGGTAGGATGCCCTTCCATGACTTTAGAGTCAGAGGACGAGTCACTAGCCGCTATTCGTGGATCTTGGGTTGTTGCACTTCCTTGGGTTCCACAACTGAAGCCAAGATGCTAACGTGGAGGGATGGTGTGAGCCTGCGTAAACTGAAACGCTTTCTAGTTGCTCAGACTCTAGCACCCGACCAGAGCGTAGATGGATGTGACGTGGGTATCCTACGAGCGTTGGTAACTACCCTTGAAGCCCACACAAGTGGTTTCTCAGGTGTTTCGTACCCCGTTTTTACTTGTTTTTATCTTGTTTTCAACCCGTTTTTACCCCCTTACTTATGGTCGAAATTGGACTAAGGCGTGTGATAGCTCAAGAGACGAGCGTATCATTCAAGGGATCCTAGCGTGCTTTATAGCATAGTGTTTGCCTATCCGGAGCTCCCGTGGCCCTCAGAACACTCTATTTGTGCCTGTGGGGGGAAAGGTGAAGGCTTTGTCCCACATGCCCACTCCACTCCTTGGGAGGTAGACTATATATAGAGCTTCACTCCCCTTAAGCTTTCACTTGAGAGAAAGCTATGGAGGCTCACTCTCCTATATATATATATCAGAGGCCGAGGCCGGGGTCGAGGTCAGGTTTTTTCTTCTTCATTTTTTTTCAATGAAAAATTTCTTTCCACCCGGGTTGGGTTTTTTTTTTTTTTTATGAACAAAAAAATGAAGAAAACAGAACTGAAATGTGCAGAAAATGAAGAAAAGAGAACAGAAAAATGACTGAAGAACAGCAGAGCAAACACACACACGCCCCTCTATCTTTAAGCACACAGTTTGATATGAAGGATTTGGGTGAACTCAGATTCTTTCTTGGTATTGAGGTGATTAGGACATCTCATGGTATATGGCTAGTGCAAAGGCAGTATGCCTTAGACATGTTAGCAAAGTATAAAATGACAGGTTGTAAGCCTATGATGACACCTTTGGAGCAAAATATGAAGCTTATGGCTAATTTGGGTGATGAACTAGAAGATGTCACCATGTACAAGAAAATGGTTGGTAGTCTTATCTACTTGACTATTACGAGGCAAGACTTATATTATGCTATGGGACTAGTGAGTTAGTTTATGCAGAGTCCTAGGAAACCTCATTTGGATGCTGTCAGGAGGATTATGAGATATGTGAAGACCACTGCCCACCATTATGGTCTATTTTATGAGTCAGGGAAAGACTTGAATGTGCACAGATGCAGATTGGGCAGGAAGTTCATATGACAGGAGATCTACTAGCGGGTATGTGTTTAGCATTAAGAGCACTACAATGAGTTGGAGTAGCAAGAGCAACCCACAATTTCCTTGTCTAGTACTACCAGAGGCAGAGTATAGAGGTGCGACTATGGCCATATGTGAGGTGATGTAGTTGAAAAAGCTACTTGGTGATTTGGGTTAGCATTGCGATGATGGAGTTGTCATACACTGTGAAAACATGAGCAGTATACAACTGACTAGTAACCCTGTCTATCATGTGAGGACCAAACACATAGAGATCCATTATTATTTCATCAGAACACCATATTAGTGAATTTGGGAATTTCCCAATTCCCATTTTTGAATACTTCAAAAAGGGGACATGGATAACATGTTTGTAAGTTTCTCAAAACCCTATCATATGACCTATCGTTAGAAAGCGCTTGAAAAATGAAATCTAAAGAGCTATAAAGCGCTCATTTTGGATTAGTGGTGTTCAAGTTATGGTTAATCCAAACTTTTGACCACGTGTCCCAAACTTGTGAGAAATTCCCATATTCCCCAATATGGTGTTTCAGGGAGAAAGTGTTGGATGGACAGATTGATTTGTCTTATGTGAAGACAGATAAGTAAGTGGCTGGCATATTCACTAAGTCACTTGGGAAGGACAAGTTTGAGTACTTTCAAGACAGGCTTGGAGTACGAGAGATGGATATGATGAGCTTGAGGGGGAGCGTTGATAGCCCAAGCTCATCTTCTTCATCTATGGTTGTACATCATGAGCTTGAGAGAGGCTGTTGAGATTACAAGCTTGATGAAAACTAGAGCTAGGCATGATATGTGCTGGCATGGTAGATAGCAGCATGTGTGTGTAATTAGAACTTAATCGCATCATTTCTACATAAAAGATATAACAAATATTTACAATGACAAGATAATTAATTGCTCTCGTTTCTCTTCTCTACTTGCTCTTCCTCTTCATTAGGCATTTTTCCTCTATAGCACAAAAACTTCTTGCAACTATAACCCTTGAGTGCATTTACATCTTCTAGTCCGTCACCTAGAGCATATCTAGCATAGCAGAGGAAGTATCGGGTTCTAGAAGGCCAAAATCTTGTACCGTGTCCAAAGATACGAATGGCAACACACTTCTCTATAAGCATGATTTTATTGTATCCAAAGATACGAATGGCAACACAGTTCTCTATAAGCATGACCTTATGTGTATTGTAAGGGATCAAAGAATAGCCCATATATCTAGGTAGTGCCTTGAGTATGAGAAGTGGAATTTCAGCATCACTAGAATATTTGTTGTGGTTGGATAATAAATATTTCTATGTCAATAGATGGGATGTAGTGTGCAAGAGTGGCATCTTGACCAACTCTTGCACGGGCAGCACCTCCACATCCAAGGAAACCATCGTCATCAAGCTCTATCTGCATTGACAAAGAACTTGGCTTTCACATAAACTCAATCAATAACATAAACTCACTCAAGAACAAATAAATAACCTTCTAGTTCTCATCCTCTTCCAACTTGGATGCATCCCAAAGGTTGATGGAGCCTTATTCATTTCCTTGATCAAGCTCGGGCAAGGGCTCTCTTCCCATTTTAGTAATTCCCAACTCCTCTTGAAGACTTTGAAATTCTAGCTAAATGGGAAGAGAAGATTTAGTCTCCTTGGCATTGTCAAAGAAAAATGACATGGCTCTAGGGGCTTCAATGAAGTTATCTGTCACCCTCGGTGTCCAACTTTAGAAACTTCTCTTTATGTTCATTCTCCACATCGAGTATACCTCTGGTAGTTTCACAACCATATGCTATAATTGCGAGGCAATAATCCTCTCTTAAATTATAAAGCTTTTGTATGTGGGAGAGAGGGATATAATTCTTGCCATTTATAAGAAAGGAGGGAAGCCCAAGGATGATGAGGCTTGATTTTAAACACTCTCCATGCACAGATGATCCCTCATCAATAACAGTGGATGCCTTAAACTCTGTCACATCAAACCCTGTGCTTAGAAGGCACTCCTTATCACCAGAAACTAGGTCCATAATGTCATATTCAGATTCAATCTCTGTACAAATGATGCTTGTGAAACCTTCTAAACTTCCATTTCATCCTTTGTGTAGTCCTCTTTGTCTGCATGAAGAAATAGACAAGCAACAAACCCAAAGTAGTACTCAAGAAGCTTGCACTTTTTCTTGTGTGCAGAGGGCAGCTATCAAGATAAGTCTTTATCCTCTTATCTTTTGAATAGGCATCCCACCTTCTTGACATGCTTTTCTTTTCAGATGAGGAGATGGAAAAGCTGGACATGTGAACATAATGTGATGATCCCTCATTTATAATTTCTGTACTTACCAATTTACTATATGACTCCCACTCTTCCCCTAAAATACAGCTTTCCATGTCCATAATAATATGTTCCAAACTGAAGGGCACATTGAATATTGGCTCAACATCTGGAAGACGTTCATCGTGCCCAGCTCTCCTTAAAAAATCAAATAAGTTTTCATTGGCACTAGGCTCGTCTCTTATCTCTTCAAGTGTATCTAAATTTTCCACAGGATCATAGCAAAATGAACCACTTGCTGCTCTATGCGCTCGAATCGCCTTCCACAGCGTAAGGGAAGAAGGACCAAAAGGAACTGAAAATGGTTATCATGCGGTGAACTGGCTTCCCACGGCGCAAGGGAAGGGGGGGAATGAAAGGGACTTCCATGGCACGAGGGAAGGGGGACTGAAAGGGATTTCCACAGCGCAAGGAAGGGGGACCGAAAAAACCAAAAGACATTTTTCGTGAATTTAAAAAAAATAAAATTTAAATAGGACTGATGTCATCCGTGTAGGGCTTATGTCATATTTGTCATGATGACATCGTACTCTATAAAAAGGAGAAAATATTCATTTTTTTGGTTGGGTTCCACTGATGAAGCGAGAGCTATTTTTTTTCATTTCTGAATTTATCTTATCGCTCCGTGATGGCATCGGTTTTTTCTCCTTGCTCAGTGGGCGCAACAGGCACCATCCCGTTCGATGGCGCGATATTGACGATTGATATAAATTGATTTTTCTCTATCACTCCATGGATGGCAGGCAGTTGGTCTTTCCTCCTCACTAGGGCGGTAGGCACTCATTCCGTCGATGGCGCGATATAGATCATAATCTTGAGTTGGTTTTGCACTATCGCTCCATGGATGACAAGTATGGCTCATACGAAGCAGACCTTGAGGATGGTGTACCCTCATCCCTCCCTTCCAAAACAACAAGATCCAGAGAGCCAGAACCTCAAATTCAATTTGAGGCAACAACATCTAAGCAACCATTAGAGAAGAAACCAGTAAAGGGGAGAACTAATATATCCAAGGCTAGAACTTTCCTTCAGAAACAAAGGAGGTTGTTTGTGGAGAAAAGTCAAGCACAAGAGTCTACGCATCTTCTCATCCCTAGGGCACCATTCCTAAGAATTGTAAGAAAGGTAAGTGACAACATCAAAGGGCAGGGACATTATAAATGGCAGAGCAAGGCAGTGGCATGTCTACAAGAAGCTTGTGAAGACTTCCTTATAGAATTTATGAATGATAGTCTTCATATATGATGCCCATGCAAGAAGAGTCACTTTGATAGACAAAGACATGACACTTGTAAGCAGGGTAGGGTGAGGTACAGGTTCGACAAATTTCTTCATCCCTTGTCAATGAGGGTAGGAAAGCCTTTGAGATCCTCACAATTCCCCCAACATTGAAAAGGAAATCAAAGGCAGAGAATATAAAAGTAGAAGAAGTCACTTCCCCTAGTCCTCCCAAGAAGAAAAGAAAGTTGGTTAGGAAATCAAAGCCAGTCTCGACAAGAGTTCTAAGGAGGAGAAGGAAAAGGAGAATATCTCACATGTGCATGATAGCTTAGAGACCTTAGTGCAGTTGGAGAAAGCCAATTCTGAGAGGCTTGCACAAGTACCAGGGCAAATTATTTGCAATGTTGCCACAATGGAGGAAGTGTACCTCTATATTGCTTCTCGGGACATTTACATGCTTGTAGAGAAGGATAGGGAGATCAATGACACTATTGTTCTCATGTGTTTAAGGTATGAATACAGTGTTCTCATGTGTTTAATATATGAATATTTTTTATTTTGTTTATTTTTCCTTTTGTTTATAAACTCTTGCAGGGCATTTATGAAGGAATTGCTTCCAAATCAAGCCAACAAGATTATTCATTTTTTAGCCCTTAGTTTCACCAACACTGACCTCCGAGCTTGCATCCTATTTCAAGCTGATGAAAAATAGGAACAACTATTTTGTTGTTTATGGAGAGGTTCATCTTTAAACCGATGCTTCTTATGTGTCTACATGACACATGTGTTTCTTTTAAGGATATTCACTTTCTTAAATATTTCTTTTACTTTTTTCCAATGGACATGCATTTTCTTACTTCTAAATGGACTTCATAAAAAAACTCCAAAGCTTTCTTATTAAGTCATGCTTATACCATCGCAGCATCTACCAAGGTCTTCGACTCCATTCGCATTTGAATCTTTCTATTGTTCACCTTGAGCTGTGCCCTACTTATCCTCACTTCCCATGAGATTAAGGTGCTCCCTAATATTTAGTAGGCTCCAATGCTTGCTTGCACTTATTTACAATTTCCACCACACCATTGAGTAACGTAACGCATATGTCAAGAGGAAAAACAACTTGTTCATCTGCTCTTGCAATGGAACCCAACTAATATTTTTCTTCATCCACTATTCGTAATAAAAGCGGATGTATAAGGTAGCACGAGCTTTAAGATATCAAAATGTAACACTAGACTCTAATATATTGCACTTGAAAGTATCATCCTTATGCTGTCCCTCTACAACGTTCCACTGCTCTCCAAGCAAGGCAACCATGTTATCACCTAGTACTTTCTTTCACACAAACATGGTAGGTGTTTGTGAGAAAGTAAATTGATTGAACATCTTAGCAAAAAGATGAATTGGGCATACCCTGAGATCCATAGATTGAGATGGCTTTGCAAACCTTAAAGATACTTTTATGTCACAAAGCATCTTTGATTTCATGACCATAATCGTCTATGCATCAGGGGTTGGCCATTCAACAAAAGAGAGGAGAGGAGATGTGATAATCTCTAGCTTACCAAACCCACCGTCATGCATTGGTACCACATAGGAGTGCCGATAAAACAGAAGATATTTTCCTTAATAAGGTTTGCCCTAGTTTTACAAGAAAAAAGCGCCTCACCAATGTCTGCATGGAGTGCTTGAAATATTCCGGTAAGGCTTCGTAATGGTTGCTTCTCTACCAAGTTGGAAGGAAAAATATCTGCAACCCAAAAATAGGATCATTAAACATGAAAGATGTAGCTATCGTAATATCGCATGCCTCCTTCCTTCCCTCCTATGATACTTAAAGTTTCATGGGAATTGAGTTTTTTTTGGCAAAGATGGATGTCTTTGTGCGGTGTACACATGTTGTACAATGGCCACTAGGTCTCCGTTGCTCGATTTTTTGAATCTTGTAAATGACCCTTCTAATGAAGCTCCATCATATCTCATCGTTCGTCGAACTTTGGTGTGGACCAATAGCAGTAGGCTGTAGGAAAACCCAAGCACCCTTGAAAAATGCCTCTCTCACTTAGCACCATCATTGTCCCTCTTGTTGTACGATAAGATCTCCTCAATCTCATCTTTTGGTCTTCTTCCTGATGTGGCCATATCAACTGCGAAGCTATGGTAGTGAGATTAGGGTTGGGCAAATGAGATAGAGAAAGAGAAATCAAAGATGCTATGTAGATTAGGGTTTTGAGCTTGATGGATATTGAAGATATGGAAGAAGAAGGGAGGAAGGTTAACAAGAGTTTAATTTGGACGTTCAAGAGGGAAATCAGACTTGAAAATGAAATTTTTGACTATAATAAAATTAGAGATGGGTTTTTGGAGGGAAAAGTGACTATTTTGGGGAATCTTTAAAAAAAAAATTTTAAGGATTTTTTGAGCCATGAGAATGGTGGGACCACACCTACCACCCTAACCCCCTACTTTTTGAAAGGGACAAGTGTAATTATTAGTGCTGAAAGCCTAGTCCCCCTCCCTACTTCCTAGTCTCCCTCCCTATATTCAAAGGAGACCAAATGTGCACAATCCTCTATTCCTATTGGTCCGTTGCTAATTACTTTCATTAGTAAAAGCCCAAAATATGTTCAAATGCCCCCTAATGGTGCTAGAGAGAGCCTGAAGAAACCCAAGAATGGAGACCAAGAGTGCATGGTTGCTGGATAGAGCCTGAGGCAACCCATAAGGAAGAACTATTATGCAAAGTAAATAGAATGGAGTAACGAAGCTAACAAAGGACAGCAAGAAGGAGGAAGAGATCAAGAGCAAGAATGGGTCATGTCTAGACAAAGGCAAGAAAACCACCGGAACATGATATGAGTTGTGGGAAGATCTTAGCCAAATGAAGTTGAATTACCTTGGACCAATTCTTAAATCTAATGTTGAATTATACGCAGAAGCTGCTCCAAGAAATCATAGCTAGTAGAAGCACCAAGTGTAGAAGAGGTACTCCAGACTGTAGATTGCAGAGCCATGGAGAAAGTGCAGGAGTGTGACATAGTTGTCTCATAAGTGATAATAAAGACAAGGGGACAAATAGTATCACACGTAAAGTTGGATGGAGGATCAGGAGTAAACATATTGTCAGATAGCTTGGCAAGGAAGTTGGGGATCATGGGGCAATGTAGCCTGCCCATTTCCAAATAAAGATATTAGATCAAAGAAGAGTCAGGCTAGTCAGAATTGTCTGAGGGGAGGAAATTAAAATAGCAGGATGCACCTTCCCAGTGGTATTCATTGGGTATATACTTGACAAAAATATTGGACACACCTAATGCTACTAGGAAGATCGTGGTTCCAAAATGGGAAGATCAAGCATAACTGGAAGAATGACCAAATCACCATTTAGAAAGGAAAGAAGAAAGGAAAGGTATCTATGTCAAAGAAAGATAAGTTGAATCATGCCAATCGACCTTTGCATGCAAAAGGCTTAAACTACCTGGAAGGTGTGGAAGATGATGAAGAGGAGTAGATACTAAGGGATAATCCAAATTTGCTATCCTTGTTTGAAGTAGACATAGAACGGATCATGATGAAATACAATCTAGAGGTCTTGATGATGGATCTAGAGAAGATAGTAGTAGGAGAACGTTAAGAAGAGGAAGAAAAGTCTAAAAAGGAAGGAACTAGTAGGTAAAGGGCTCAAGAAGCAGCAATTGAACAAGGAAAGATAGAGTTAGCTATGAAGAGGACAAGGAAGGAATAAGTCCCATACCATCAGAGTAAAAGAATATGAGCTAGAGGATATTAATTTGGGTGATGAATAGGAGTAGTGCATGGTGCGAACAATGCTCAATTAAGTCAGGATTTGAATAAGGAACTGCACAAATTCTTGACCTCCTATAAGGATGTGTTTGCATGGAACTACATTGACATGAATGGAATTTAATCAAGCTCTATTAGCATAAAATTAATTTGAAGGAGATGTAAACCCAATCAAATAGAGAAAATATAGAACAAACCCAATTTGAAGGAGATGTAAACCCAATCAAATAGAGAAAATATAGAACGAACCCAAACTATACAAAGTAAGTCAATGAGGAGATTAACAAACTCCTCAGAGTTGGGTTCATCTATCCAATGGACAAGGCTAAATGGCTGTCACCCATAGTCATTGTCTCAAAGAAAAATGGGAACCATAGGGTCTGTATGGAAGCTCAATGCTACATGCATCCATTCCTTGCTACCTTTCATAGATTCCTTGTCAGATGGAATTACAAGGCACGAGAAGTACTCTTTTCAAGTTCAAGATCTTTAAAGAAGGAGATGTTGTGTTTCTTTTCTCTTCCCAAATGGGTAAGGTTAAAATGAGGTGGATAGGCCTATACCAAATTTAAGAAAACTTGGAACTAGAACATTTGAGTTAGCAAGTTTGGATGGTGTAAAACTACCTAAGCTGATAAATGGGTATAGATTGAAACCCTATTATGGCAAACTTCCACAAGTGGGAAAAGAAGAACTAGATCACTCAGGAAGGAAAGGGGAAAAAGGTAGAAGCCAATGATGAGAATTCAAATTCACTAGATATGTGCATGATTTTAGTATGCATGATGAGTGAAGAGCCAATCACAACCGCATGGAAGTAGCATGGGAGCCATAAAAAGTAAGAAGTGTGAGTGTGCATGGGGGGGAAAAAAGAAGAGGGTCACATCAGTCATGTCACACCCCTACCCAATACCCCTACCCAATAATGGTATCCCTTGTAATTTGTGCAATAGGTAGTAATGCCCTAAATAAACAAGACACCTCAAAGAATCATGAAAGAATAAGCAGTTATGGTACCACTAGGAAAAGCATGCACAAAGCCAATGGTCCTCACCCGGCTAATTTAGGTGAAGTACCCCTTTTCTTTCCATTACACTATCTATTTATTCTTCATAACACTTCTCTGCAAAAAAATCTTTGTTACGTTCTTTGCTCTCTTTTACCCACCTCCAGCTGCATCACATCCAATAGGATGGAGTTTAAAAACTTCACATCAACCTTGTACAAGGAGACAAAGAGGCATGCTGATTAGGTGGAGAAGGTTGGCCTAAAGAAGTTCGCCAGTCATGGAACAAGATGTAGCAAAATTTTAGGGCTGATGAGCAATTAGAGCACTTAAGGAAATTTGACACAGTCACACTACCCTCTGGGAGAAGAGGAAGTTCACAGAGTGAGTTATGTAGTGGAAATATTTGGACTGCCGCACACTGTGAGGGTGAAGCAGAAGTGAAACGTGCTAACGAAGAAGATCTCATAGCTCTGTTCGGGACACTTGATGGTAGAGCTAAGGAATACAAGATTATAGGCAATCTCAATGAGGATAGGTTAAAAAGAATAAAATTCATACCGGAGTTCCTATATAGTAAAGGTGTGTCTATCTAGCAAATTTCATGAAATTTGCTAGGTTGGAATACACTTTTTTTCTCTCCAATCTAGTAAACATTATTCCCTACATGTTGATCTAGCAAATTACTATATCTATCTAGCAAATAAGTGTTTTTATATAGCAACTGGTAATGTTTTTATAGGAAATTGACTTTATATATAGGAAAGAAGTGATCTCTATATAGGAAATGTGAATATCTATATAGGAAATGTGAATATCTATATAGGAAATTCATCTTACAACTAGTTAATAAGTTTCCAAACAGTAGTTTCTATATAGCACTTGAAAGTTTCTATATAGTAAATGGCAATAACCATATATAAAACCCACCTTAAATCTAGTAAAGGAGTGGTCTCCCTATATAGCAAATGAGAATATCTATATTGAAACTTTAACTTTCATAAAGTAGTGTTCTCTATATAGCAAAAATAATAACATGTATATAAAGAGCTTATCGTGTATTTATAAATTAAGATTCTAATCTCCATAAAAGAAATAAAGTGTATTAGTATTGGGAAAGCATTAACCATTATAAATAGAATGCTCATGATATTTTTTAAATGAGTTTTGTTACAATTACAAAATATGCATAGAAAACTTTTATTTTTTACAAGTATCCAATTATTAAAAAAACTATTTGACTTCACAAAATCGAGATACATCCACAAGGACTAGTATTTTTTAATAAAAATTTGTATATTAGAACCTATAAATAAAAAATAATGTGTATCATATTTTTGAAGCAAAAAACATCTATACATAGAAACTAAATTTATGATGTTATAAAAAATGATCAAACTATAAGTTTGGGTATATCCATCCAATTCAGTCTAAGTAATTCTCTCACACACCCTCTCTCTCTCTCTCTCTCTCTCTAGAGAGAGAGAGAGAGAGAGAGAGAGAGAGAGAGATGTAAGAGAGAAATATGAGTGGTAGAGAGTAAAAATAGCTAGAAAGAGAGAGAGGGAATATAAAAAGAGAGATATATAAAGAGAGAGAAAGAGAGAGTTTTAAGGTCATACCCAAGCTAGCATACCACAATGATCCATACGATGGCACTAACATGTAGGTAAAAGTGGGACTTGAACTCGAGATCGCCCATATGGGAGCTTGATTTGTAAACTGCTATGTAACACACATGAGATAATGATATGAAGAGAGAGTGTACACATATGTATGCATCTATGAGAGAGAGAGTGTGTGAGACAGAAAGAGAGATTATGTGAGGAAACAAAAAGAAAATTAAGGGAAAGGGATATGAGATATAGAGATAGAGAGCAAGGGAAAGAAAGATCGTGCATGTGGAGGAAGGAAGGGAGGGGGGAGCATGCATGTGAGGCTATGGGGTGTGTGCGTGTATATGGCATCTATGAGACTCTATGAGACATGAAATGAGAGAGAGAGAGAGAGAGAGAGAGAGAGAGAGAGAGAGAGAGAGAGAGAGTATGAATGTAGAGGGAAGGGGAGAGGGGGGAAGCATGCATGTGAAGGTGTGCTCGAATACATCTATAAGACATGAAAGGAGAGGATTTGAGAAATAGAGAGAGGATGAAAGGATATCTGAAGGTAGAGATAGAGAGAAGGGGAGATATATTTAGAGAGAGAAAGATAAAGAAAGGGGAAGAGTAAGGATTGTGATAGATTATATATATATTAAGAGAGAGAAGGGGGGGACCAGAGAATGTGTGTGCGTGTTTGTGTGAGAGTTAGAGGAAGATAGGGGGATCAAAAGAGACACATACACACATTGTACGTGTGTGTGTGTTTGTAGAGAGAGAGAGAGAGAGAGAGAGAGAGAGAGAGAGAGAAGAAGAGGGTGTGTGCATGTGTGCATGTGTATAGAGTCTATGAGACACAAGAAGAGAGAGATTGAGGAATATATAATGTGTGTGTGCATGTTTGTGTGAGTTAGAGGACTATAGGGGGATCAAAAGAGATACATACACAGCGCGCGCGCATGTGTGTGTGTGTAGAGAGAGAGAGAGAATGAGAAGAAGAGGGTGTGTGTGTGTGCATGTGTTTATTAAAGTCCGTGAGACACAAGAAGAGAGAGATTGAGAAATAGAGGGAGGATAAAAGAGAGACAAAGAGAAGGGGAAAGAGAGATAGAGAGAGAGGGAGAGACATAAAGAGGATGAAAGAGACATAAATTTGTTAAATGAAGATGAACCAACTTTTTGAAAGAGAGACATACATTTGTTAAACAAAGATGAATCCACTTTTTGACTAAGGGACTAGCATGGCATTTGTAATAGCAAAGGATACAAGTACAAATGGAGTTTATGAAGTTATATGGCTATGTTAAGTTGAGCGACTCAAAGAGTAAATAGGAACAAATCATCATCCAAGGCCAAATCTGCATCTATCCAATCAGACAAATTCTGTTAGAACGAAAAGAATTTTAAGGATATGCAGGCTTCAATAGCACCCACTACTTATTATCCATGTTAAGATAGATAACTATAGGTTATTCTATGCACAGTTTTCTAAGCAACATGGAGTCCATCGCGTAGGCACTACTACCACTTGGTTTCTTCTATATATTGCATTCTATAGCTGAATTCTCTTCCAAATGGATGTGTTCACTACAATGGTCACTACAATGGGTTGGCTACCTAAGCAAGCACAAAATGTGCACTAGAAGAGGTTTACAAGATCATAAAAGCCCCTCCAAAGCCCAATCCTTGATTGGTCTCTACTCAACAATGCCAGGCTATTGGTTCACTGTGGCTACAATAGACTAGCTCGGTAGGTTCCCCACATAACTCATGGGCTTTGCTATGATGACATCGTTCATGTTTGTTCTATCCGTGTCACATCACAACACCCATCGCTAGACAGAGATTAGGCATGACCTTATTCACCTATGTGCTTATTTTTTGGCAAAATCTCTTCTATGGCTGCATTCTGATATAATGAGGTATCTCCTTTCCTTAGTGTGTTGTTGTTGCCAAGCATTGCCACATCGAGAGCCAATCTACACACATTGTAATACATAGTGCATTTTTGCATATACACAATATGTAGATGTGTGTGTGTGTGTGTGTGTGTGTGTACGTATACATGTGTGTATATACACATATGTATATATATGTGTGTGTGTGTATATATATGTATGTATGTATGTACACACATACATACATACACACACATATGTATATATACATATATACACGATATGTATATATATGTGTGTATGTACATACATACACACACACACACACACACACACACATATATATATGTATATATGTATGTATGTATGTGTATATACATGCAATATGTATCTATATAGGTATATACATAGTATTTATAAATACATACATATGTATTCATATATATAAATACATACATACACATATCATGAATATATATCATGCATATAAGTATGTAAATGATTTATATATCATGTACATATATATATATGTGTGTGTGTATACGTATATACACAATATGTATATACATACATACATATACATATGATGAATATATATCATGCATATATACATGATATATATATATCATACATATGATGAATATATATCATGCATATATACATGATATATATATATATATATATATAGACACTTCTTCTAGTTCTAGTTTCGGCATCACTTGAGTCCACTACTAATTTGGATCGGATTCTTTCAACGTTTAGTCTTGGTCCAGTGTCTAAGGACCCCTTATAGGTCTTTGAGTGTGCCGTGCCGACCATGAGGCAAGAGCCGGTCATGATTGGACGGTCAGAGAAGTTTCTTTGGTCACGGAGTCCCAATTCCCTAGTTGGGACCGTCCCGATCCCCACCCCGGATAAGGAGTTGGTTATGATCATGTTCCGTCGTCGGAAAAGGCTATTCTCACAAATTGTTCCTTGTGAGGTTACTTCCCATTCTTAAGCATGGATTATTATACGATAATCTTCGTTTGCTTTTTAATTGCTTTCTTACTGAACTGGAGGATGAGAATGTTTCCCATTCTTAAGCATGGATTATTATACGATAATCTTTGTTTGCTTTTTTACTGCAAACAGCATTACATGCGGGGGTAGGTTCGTACCCACAGTCTTCAGGTCATGAGCCTAATGATGAGTTGGCCATTTACTCCACCCCGCGATTGATCTCTCTCGGCTATGTAAATATTCATGATATGTATATGTATGTATGTATATACGTATATATACACACACATGCTATATAAATTTATACATATCCTGTATATACAAATATATATACGTGTGTGTGTGTATATATATGTATGTATGTATGTATGTATGTATGTATGTATATGTATATGTATGTATATATATACATGTGTGTGTGTATACTATACATGATATGTATATATATATATACATACGTATACATATTATGTATATATATCATGCATGTATATATGTAAATGATATTTATGTATGCGTATATTAAATAGATATAAAAGGAAGATATTTTTAAGTAGATATAAATAAATAGTATATATTAAAATAACATATTCTAATGAGATATATTTTGTATATATATGTATGTATTATGACATATATATGCAAGGGGTATAAATATAAATATGTGTGTGTGTGTGTGTGTGTGTGTGTGTGTGTGGTTTAAAATGTCTTCTCGCCCATTTGGAGGGTCTCCCCCCAATATTTTCTTTTCATTGTTTTCCCGTTGCTACAGCAGCATAAGGTTCAACCTCAACTCCCACATTGCCGGCCCAGGGTCTCGCACATCAATGTCACACGTGGCTTGAGCGAGGTCATTGTTGTAAGAGCCCATGTGCACTTATCAAGGTCATTGATGTTTGAAAGGTGTGCTTACAATCAATTGAGCTCAAGCATGCACAACATTCCAATACTACTATAAGAGGCCGTTTGCAGTAGGTAATGGTTGCTGTGAGACTCTCAACTACTATGTGGAACCACAGGTGAGAGAACCGGTTGACATGCTTGTCCGTGTGCACCTTGGGGGGTTCACCTTAAAAAAATTTAGTGTACCACATGTGATCAAAAGGAGGGGTATTTTAATTCAACTTCAAAAAAAATTTGTTAGTTCAGAAGTAAAGAGGGGTGGTTTTATTGGGGGAAAAGATTTAGTTAAGGGGTTTTTTAAATGCCCCTTGAACGCACGGGATACATTTGATTTTTTAGAAGTGCACCCCACGAGGTGTGCACTCAAGTTGCTCTGTTGCTAGATACAATTGAGCTCAAGTTGCTCTGTTGCTAGATACAATTGAGCTCAAGTGCGCACGCTGCAGTACTACTCCAGCAATCGGCCATCGCTTCACTCACCCCACACCCCCACGGGTTGCATATTGATTAACTAGGTAGGCTCCATTACATATGAATTTTTTTGTGTTTTTTTTGTGTAAAATGTATTTATATGGTATCTTTATATAGATTTTCTCTAACTTATATATTTGCATGTGTACATGATCATCTATGAGTAAAGAGATTAAATGCATGCTGAAATTGCATGTGTATCTTGACATTGCCTCAAATCACTAATTTTTATGCATGTTTATCACACATGGTCTGCTATGAGAAGAAGCATCTATATTATGATGGCTTGATGGCATACATAGAAGTATGTATTGTACGTTGGCTTGGATTCAAGTGTCCCTTGCTTTCTATAAGGTTATTTTAAAAAGGCTTATGGCAGGGTTAATGGGATTTCTTGGAAGACACTCTTGCACATTTTGAATTTTCAGAGTTATGATCAAAGGATGTGTTCTTTATATGGGATTGGTAGTAAATTACTCATACACAGAGATAAAAAAGAGCATTCTCATGTCCAGATATATAGGACATGATTATGCTCTTGTTTGTAGTAGAATCCATGAGCTACTTCATGAAAATAGTTGATTTGGGTGTGTAACATACCCATCTTCACAAATAAAGAAATGTTCATGTAATAGATAAAATCTCCTCAATGGTCACAAGCCCCATAGGCTCAAAATCAAACAAAGGGAAGAATATTGTAGATGAACCTTCACCCCAGCATCACCCAAGCAAATTTGGATCCCTAAAAGATACCCTACCTTAGGAAGTAGGATGAATAAGGGGGAAAATTCTACTTCTACACAAGAGGTTATGACCTTATTGGATCATTATTAGGAACCCAAGGCTTAGATATGAGTACATAGTTTCAGGAACTTTGACAACTTAGCATAAGTGGTAATCATAGATCCTTGTGAAAGATAGATTACCTAAGTTCAGTGAGGAGATTTACTAGGGAATTACATGGGATTTTGAAAGGATCCTAATGATTTATTAATGAAACCCGAGTTGATATTTAGTCAGAGACTGAGTCCCGAGTCCCAAGGATGGAGCCACAAAAGATGTAGCGACTTGCATAAAAAAGTCCTCTTTTGAAAATAAAAAGAATATAAAAACAAGAAGAATATTGTCTTTCTTTATCTTGTTCTATATTAATTTTGTTGAGATGTCAAGCTCAACATGAGCTGACACACTCATGAGGCGCTTGCATGACCGTTTGACATTTACATTATTGGCAGTTTTGTTGGTAGCTAGCATCGACATATCTTTGCTAAAGATTCTACAACTGGACTACACCGACTAGTCCACACTTATCCACCAACTAGTCCACACTTACCCACCGACTAGTCGGTGTAGTCCAGTTGTAGAATCTTTGCTAAAGATTCTACAACTACACCGACTAGTCCACACTTACCCACTCCACTTAGCATGTTCACATTATGGACCACATGTACCTAGTACTTATGTTGTATTTTCCCTTATCTTTTGTTAAAACCTTTATTTGTTGTGAAGAAGAAGCAGAACAGGTTTTCAACATCTCACCTTGTGTGTTCGCTTCTAGGGTTTGTGTGTGTGTGTGTGCTTGCAAGAGTTCAAGCTCCCTTCTTCCCTGCATCTTTTCATGGTATCAGAGCCTAGTTAATGCTAAAAATCTGAGAGGCAAGCAAGAGAAGCAGAGGAAGCAATACGAGGGTAAGAGATTCATTTACTTTTCCTCCTTTGTGTTGGCTACTACACCCTTGTTGGGAGCTCTTCGGGAGACACGGCAAACGAACTCTGATTGAGCAGCTATCTTCACGAGGGGAGGAGCTACAAGGCAACTACACTATCCTTTGGACAAGAATTTTTGCACAGCAAAACGCGTTTCGGGCTCGTCTTGACCTCAGTTTTTCAGTTTGTAGGTGTTCCCATCATGCACTGCGCGGCGGATAAGTTTTGATTCTCTACAGAGTTCTATTTTTGGAATTGCAGGAAGGGAATTTGGTTGTGCAGACACACTGCATGTATTACAAAGAGGTCTTATAAGTGCTATTAGGTGTATGTATTTAGAGGTGCTATTAGGTGTATATATGCAAGAAGTTGAGGTCACTAATTATGACAGTTTGGGTGTAGCATACATCAGTTTTTGTGCAGGTTAAACAAGAGTGCAGTTTGGATTTAGCATACATCAATTTGTGTGGAGGTCAAACAAGTGTGTTGTTTTTGGTGAGTTTGTGTTGTTGTAGACAAGATGTCGACGAATGATGAAATTAACCAGATTGTTGCAAAAAAGCTTGACAAGAACAACTTCCATGCTTGGAGGTTTAGATTAACAAATTTTTTGATGGGAAAAGGCTATTGGAACTACATTGTGAACATGAGGAGGCACCAGAGATATTGGAGATTAATCCAACTACTACAGATGTAAAAGAATACAAGGATTGGAATCAATGTATTGGATTTCTATTAGCATATAGGACACCATGATTGGGCATATACAAGATGCCAAGTCACCTAAGGAGGCATGGGACACCATGATTGGGCATATACAAGATGCAAAGTCACCTAAGGAGGCATGGGACACCTTGGTGAAGCTGTATGAAACTAACACCAAGGCACAAAAGATTCAGTTGAAGAATGAGCTTCATACTATGAAGAAGAAAAACATGTCTGTGAATGATTATGCCTTGAAGATCAAGGGCATTGTGGAATCCCTTGCATCTATTGGTGTTTTTGTTGATGATGATGGTAAGGTGGAAGTATGTCTACGTGGTCTTGGGCCACAATACAAGGCATTCAAGACGTCTATTTAGGCCTTCAACTTTAAGTAGAGGACGAGATAGAGGTTGTGGACATGTGTTATGTGCATATACTAAGAGGCTAACCCACATTAGGCTTGTGAGCATGGGAGCATGGGTTAGGACTAACCTTAAGGGTTGAGGTTAGGGTCAGGCATCCAAGGTCACACATGATGGGAAATGGAGAGTCAATAGTCACTTGAGGATCCTCCTATATAATAGGGGCATGGGGCACACTCAAGGGACACTAGGTTATGTTATGTTCTCTTGTGAGAGGATTGTATCTACTCTCATGCCATTTCACACTACAGCTACATGCTACTGGATTGGAGTCATACCTCTTGGTGGTATGGGACATTAAGGTTAAGGTAAGAGATACTTCATTGTAATTCATATGTGCATCCCTTGGACTCAGGGGTGGTCGAGTAGATGAGTTTATGCCTAGTTTATGCATGTTTATGATAATTATCTAGAGATATCTTAGGGTTTTAATAGTGATATGAAAGTAATCACTAGTTAATCGTTGTTGTTTTTTCTTTCTTATTCTAATTTTTAGCATTTTTTAAAGTAAATTTTAATATTTACTAAATAAAAATATTATTTTATTGGTTTGTTTTGGTGATTACACATGTGGATTGTCGATATGGCGGTTGGAACGTGTGTTTCTTCTATTCAATGGAAGAATTGACGTTGTGGGGGAATTCCGTGAGTTCAATGTTATTTTTTTCAAAAAAAATTGGTTTAAAATAAGCATTTATGGAATTTTTACCAAAATACCACACATTTTAGTGCAAATATTTGTGGTAGACTAAATTCCTTGAATTTTCATAATTTTTAGGAATTTTTTCTAATTTTTAAAGAATTTTTAGAGCATTTTTATGAAAAAAATATATTTTTTAATGCATTTTGGCGGGTTTTCCACAGAGATGCTATCGATTTTCTGCCAATTTTCTGCTGAAATGCAGTGTGGGGCAACCAATTGATGCACTGAGTTCTCTTCCGTGTGCGTGGGATTCCCTTCTCCTCTCAAAAATGAAATTTTCTTCTCCCACGTGAACACCTCTTAGGAAGGATAGTTTGATTAGTGTTAACATAATTAAGTAATTATGATTAACAATTAATCAAAAATTTTATTTCATCAACTCTCTGTTAACAGAGAAGCAGGGAGTGAAGAAGAATGAAGAAGGAGATGAATGGAAGAGAGGATAGAGGAGAGAGGAGAGGACTCCTCCCTCTCCATCATATTTCACAACGCAGGGGGAGGGGCCTACGCTACAGCCTGCCGGGCGAAAATCGCCCCCCCATAAAATCATTTTAAAGGTTTTTAAACTAAAGCTTTAAAAAGGCTTTTATTAAAAAATTTATATTAAAAAAAAAGAGAGATTTTTAGAGTTTTTTTAAAAAAGGCTTGATAAAAAAGAAAATAAGAGATTTGAGAGAAAAAAAATCTTCTCTGAATTTTTTTTTTCTTGAAAATTTATTTTCTTGGAGCCTTTTGGCTTTCCGCTTTCCCGAGATACCTATTGACCTTCCAAATTTTAGGGATCTTTTGACCTTTCGGATTCTGGAAACTTTTGACCTTTCACATTTTGAATTTTTTTTATCTAAACTGTTGGCTTTCCGTATGGGATTCCAAAATTTTTGGACCGTTCTTATTCTAATGCGTTCAGGGTGAATTAAAAAATTTTAAAAATTTCTAGAAATTAGTAAAAAATACACAAAGGTTATTTTTAATTTCTAGAAAATGTGGGATTGGTTATTGGCATATGGTGTGTCCATTCGGGCGCTCTTCGTGACCATTTAAATTCCTTTAAAAATCTATTTTTTGCCCAAAAATTTAGAAAATCCATTGAAATTATAAATTTTTATTGGATTCGAGAATTCTCAGGTGGAATTGGAAATTTCATGAACGATGGGATTCTCAGGAGAAATTAGGAATATTCTAGAAATTATTTTTAAAAATCTTAGAAATTGGTATTTTTTAAAATATCAATGGTATTTTGGCAAATCTAATTGCTAAATTTTTTTTAGAAAAATATAGGTTGGAATGCCATAAGATAGGTTTGATGGAATTCAAAATTAGCGTATTTTAAAGCCCTAGAAAATTAGGAAAAAATGAAAAAAAATCATGATAATTTTTTTTTCTCAAGAATTTAATATTTTCGAGGGTTATTTAGTGTTGAAGTACTTTTTCACGTACTGAATTAGATAGATACGGGTTATTCGCATATCATTAATATACAATTATACCTTGTATTAGTAGTTATTTCTATTTGGATTAATTCAAAACGATGTTTTCATGATTTTTTACCATTGTTTAGTCATTCTTTTTGGACATGTTCCTTACTTTCTTCAATGATGGCTAGAATCTGCGTTTCAAGAGTGTCTCGCCTTTGACACTTATCCATGATAATTTATTTTACACTTGTGTAAGTGTGGTCTATGCTTAATTTCCTAAGCCTAAGACAAATTCTATCATGGGTTAGTTGATCTATTTGTTTTGGTGGATTTTATTGGATGGTTTCCAAGTTTTATATGGACTCATCAGGTTTTACCTAGATCACTTGTGTCTAGGGGTTTTTTAATGAGTGCTACACACATGTGTTTCACTTGCTTACTTTGGAATTTTGCTTGAACGACACCACGTTCATATACTCCGGATTAATGAGTTGGCCACCAATTTTAATGCTTCTTTTAGCATGATTAATGACCATTGAATAGCATGCATTGATTTTTATGATCAACTATGGTTTTCATGGATTTAAGGTATTTCTATGCTTTTATCCATGGTTTTATAAGGATCTTTTGATCTTTTTGATAATATCATGTGCTTTAAAGGTAGCATTTGCCTTCGTTTTTTGCACGTAATTTGGAGTATGTTCCTTGTTCTCTTGTGCATATTCCAACTTAGATACCTAGTTGCTTATGTATTTAGGTGTATTGTTATTTTTCTACCCCAGCTTTATTGTGCTTATTGGGTAGTTATCATTGAAAGGCACCAATGAGTTGACTGAGTACAAGGTTTATTAGTTAAAAACTATGAGATATTACTAAAAAAATGAGATATTTTGAAATAATGATGCATTTTTGACACCTTGGTAAGGAGAGGGGAGCTCTTGAGGTAGGCGCCTAATTCACACATGTGGATGAGTTTTTAAGTCAAAAAAATTATGATATTTTTATCTCTCCTCTCTCCTCGATCAAACCAAATAAAAAAGGGAGGCAAACTCGTCCAAATCTTATCCAAATTGAGTCAAACTAAACCTAGTGAATTCTAGAACCCAATTGGACTTGGTTAGTGGCCTCCCTCACCTATAAATAGATCCTTAGTCTTTTGTAAAAAAAAATCTGTGAACTATATATACCATGCTAGTATACATTAAGATAATGATATTTTCTATTATCCCTTAAAAATCCTCTACTTTTGGAGAGATTGTTTTATGCTAATAAAATTATGGTAAACTTATTATTTCATTCCATAAATTGGATTTAAGTCTAAGGGTAGCATTCTATCATAATTGTTGTACAAAGTCTTATTCTTTCTAGAAATATTGAAAACTATCGGTAATAGCTGCAAAGCTATGGTAAATTTTTTTAGAAATTAATACATAACTCATTTTTATGCATAATGTGAAAAGAGGAATTCCTACTATATTCTAGGATTGGACATCCTATGCTAAAAGAATGATTTTCATCATATTCATGGGAAACTATCTTTTAGTGTTTATGCATAAATAATTGATTAAAGAAAAGAGAAATTTTTTGGTAATTTTATTTTTATGCAAAAAAGAGGAATTCCCATGATAATGGAGATCCATGTAATTAAATGGAAAAAGAGAAATTTTGGTATATTAAAATAATGGATAATTTTATTTAATTTAAGAATAATTTTAGATAAATTTATTTTATGCATGAGAAAATTTAAATGATAAAAGAGAAATTCCCGTGACAATTGGAATTCAATCATTTAAATGGTAAAAGTGGAATTCTTGGCATATTTGAAATAATGGATATTTTTATTAAAGGAAAGAGAAATTTTAGATAAATTTATTCTATGATAAAAGAGGAATTCCCATGACATTTGGAATTCAATCATTTAAATGCAAAAAGAGGAATTTCCATGATATTTGAGATCCAAGAAATTAAATGAAAAAAGAGAAATTTTTAGCATAATTCAAATTATGAGTATTTATCAAAAGTGAAATTTTGAGCATTATTGGGAAATATGGATAGAATTGATTTTTGTAAAGCCCATGAATCTTTTACTCAAAAGAAGAATATTGAATATATTTCACTTGAGAAATTTGAGAAAGAATATGAAAATATCCATCGAGAAAAAGAACCTTTAACTAGGCCAAGCAATTGGTAGAAATTTAGAAAAATTTCCATCAGTAAATCGAAAGTAGAAAATGTTACTAAATGTGAATAGATGTGAATACGATGTGAATAAGATGAGAATATGATGTGATAAGATGTGAATGCAATGTGATGTGATGTAAATGGATGTGGATGTGAAGAGATGTGGATGGGATGTGATGTGATGTAAATGGATGTGGATGTGATGAGATGTGGATGGATGTGATGTGATGTAAATGGATGTGGATGTGATGAGATGTGGATGGGATGTGATGTGATGTAAATGGATGTGGATATGGATGTAAATGGATGTGATGAGATGTGGATGGGATGTGATGTGATGTAAATGGATGTGGATATGGATGTGAAGAGATGTGGATAGGATGTGATGTGATGTAAATGGATGTGGATGTGGATGTGAATGTGATGAGATGAGATTGAGATTGAGATGTGATGATATGTGAAAGGAAGTGATGTGATGTAAATGGATGAGAATGAGATGTGATGATATGTGAAAGGAAGTGATGTGATGTAAATGGATGAGAATGAGATGTGAACGTGATGTAATGTGGATGGGATGTATGTGATGTGATGTGGATGTAATGAATGAGATGGTTGTGAATGGATGCAATGAGATGTGAATGGATGACATGTGATGTGATGTAAATAGATGTGAATGGATGAGATGTGATGTGATGTCAAATGGATCTGATGTGATGTGAACCGGGATAGATGTGAATGGATGAGATGCAATGTGAATGGATGTGATGTGATGTCATATGGATATGCATAGATGTGAATGGATGAGATGTGATGTGAGTGATGTGAAATGGATGTGATGTGAATCGGGATAGATGTGAATGAATGAGATGTGATGTGATGTGAATCGAGATAGATTTGAGAGGATGAGATGTGATGTGATGTGATGTGAATCGGGATAGATGTAAATGGATGAGATGAAATGTGAATGGATGTGATGTGATGTGATATGGGTATGGGTAAATGTGAATGGATGTGATGTGATGTGATATGGGTATGGGTAGATGTGATGTGATATGGGTATGGGTATGGGTAGATGTGAATGGATGAGATGTGATGAGGATAGATGTAATGAGATGTAATATGAATTGACTAGATGAGAATGGATGGACGATGGGAATACATATGATTGGATGTGGATTAAGCAATGTGAATTGATGTAGAATAATGTGGAATAACGAGAAATGATGTGGAACAATGTGGAAAGATGAGAGTTCATTTAGAAACTGTATTTATGACCTGTTTTTAAATGATTGTTTTATGTCAAGAATGCTAGGAAAGCATTTTGACCATCTTGTGAATGAGGTCGTGGAGACCTAAGTGATAAAGTTGCAACAGCTGACGGAGAGTCAACGGAGGACGTCTCGCACAGCAAGGTCGACCGAGGTCTTGACCAGCCTCGGCGGTGGATGAGGGACCAAGGAATCGGCCCCTATGAGTGAGCTTCTGGTACGGTGGATGAGGGACCAAGGAAGCGGCCTATGAGTGAAGCACTAGGTGACCTGCGAGAAGGAGCCTAGAGGGTGCTGACCATACGGTGCTCGGGCTCTGGGTCGCCAAAGATACCCACACGTGCATCGAGGAAGCAAATGGAACAAGGTGTTAGAGTTGTTTTCTGAACTCGGGTATGGATTTGGTTGATTGACCTTGCTTGTCCTCAACGGATGAGTTCATGGATCTTTTATATGGATCTGTTGGTTGATCTTGCTGATCTTCAAACGGAGAGTCCAACTAGATTTTTATAAGTGAATATATTTTCGGGTACTATGAGCTAGGAACTATTGAAAAGGCCCCTGGTGGACAGGTGGTGAGCGTTCTAGTTGCCAATGATACCATAGGTACATCAATGAAAGAATGATTGAAATTAGAATTCAACCAGATATTTTGGAGGATTATGATCAGTGATATTATGGTTTCATTAAAAGATTGTTTTAAAGACAGCTGAATCTGTGAAACAGGCAATTTCATATTGGGTGTGTAAGTGGTGTGACTATCTTGAAGTTTGCATGAAGCGCCTACCGGGCCTAGGAACTCTTTTCCCTATACCTGAGGCAAAACATAACCAAATTCCTAAATGGATCCTATCACTACAGTGGTTGGGCGGTTGACTAACCCATGGGACTGGGTGGGGTTAGGCTGGACTGATGGATCCCTAAAATGAGACTCAGTTCTGTTATGAAATTTAGACGATTGGCAGCCAAAGCCAAATCTAATGATCTTACCTTGTGTGGGATTTTCATCAATGGTCTAGCTCATAATTATCAGTACGAGGTAAAGAAATGCAAGGTCAAAACGACTGAGGATGCTATTCAGGCAGCTCAGTTTTTTCATAAGACTATGGTCAGAGCCAACACTTCAGTCAACACTTCAAAACCATCGTCTAATGAAAAGAAATCCACGTTCACTTTTTCAAATAGTGGAAAAAAAGAAAGTTGGTTTTTACACCAAAACTAAAAAATTCTGACAATGCCAGCAAGAAGCAAAAATTTGTGAGCAAGGATAATATCACATGTTTCAAATGCAAGGAAAAGGGGCACACGAAGAAATTCTATCCTTTGGATGAAGCTACAGCACCTTCGGTGCCTGGACAAAAGGCGGAACCGAAGAAGTTCATACCAAACAAATCTGTACACATTACAGAACTTCAAGGTAAATTTTCTAAAGTCAATATTATACATCTTGAAGGAAGCCAATGTTGAGATTGTACATTCAAGTGAAGATGTTTTTGGTCCAATAAATTATTTCGTGTTTATGTATCAATAAATGGACATCAGGTTCATATTTTGTTTGATCCTGGTAGTACTCACAATTTTATTGGTTGACAACATTGTGGTATAGAGAATGAAGCTAGAAACCACACAGAATGATCACGTGTACAACATTAGGATGGCTAGAGGACAAGTCCAATTCTGGGACAAGAAGGTATCAAAACTACCGTTAGACATCCAATTATACTCAGACAGACTTGATTTTCATGTCATGAGCTTGGGTTATGTAGACAAAATTCTAGGGATGGAATGGTTTCATAAAAAAAATAAGGATTTTTCTGTTGATTGGGTCAAACATTTGATGTATTTTCATCACAATGGAAACCTTGAGGGAAACATTGTTGTACCCAAGGAAACTTTTATTAATGAGCTTGAGTAAATGAAAAATCTTTTTAACTATGAACTTTTTCAGTTGGTTATGGATCCAGTGTCTTCATGTGTTCATTTTGATGTAAACACTATTTCTATGCATGTTTGGAAAAGTAAAGTGTTTAATTCCATTAAAAGCAAATTTCATGATGTATTTCCTGAAGAGTTACCTCATGGATTACCTCCTACACGAGAGGTGCACCATAAAATTGAGCTGGTGCTGGGTGCAAAACCTGTTAGTATTCCTCCATATAGGCTTAGCTAGACTGAGAAAGACAAGGTAGCAAAGCAACTAGCTGAATACATGAGGATGGGTCAAACTAGACCAAGTAAGTCTCCTTGGGGTGCACCAGTTCTCCTGGTTAAGAAAAACGATCAAGGTACCTGGCGGATGTGTATTGATTACAAACGTCTTAACAAAGTTACAATTAAAAACAAATACCCATTGCCTAGATCAGACGATCTTATTCATAGGTTGCAAGGAGCTAAGTATTTTACAAATCTTGATTTGCGAACCGGTTATCATCACATCTGTATTGCAAAGTAAGATGTTCTTAAAACTGCTTTTAGGACACGTTATGGCCATTATGAATTTTTAGTGTTACCCTTTGGTCTCACTAATGCACCAACAACTTTCCAACAGATGATGAATGATATATTTTGGGATCTATTAGGACTATGTGTGGTGGTTTTCTTAGATGACATTTGGATATATAGTAAAACTTTGGCTGAGCATGAGAATCGTCTAAAAGAGGTTCTAGGAAGGCTCAGGAAGAAGAAACTGTATTATAAATTATCTAAGTGTGATTTCTTTAAAAAGGAATTGTTATACTTGAGTCATAAGATCTCTCGAGATGGCTTAAGTATAGATTTGGATCGCATCCAAAAGGTTTTGGAATGGCCAATTCTACATACGATCAAGCAGTTAAGATCTTTCTTAGGTTTTGTGGTATTTCTTTGAAAATCTGTCACTCAAGGATTATTTGAAGTTGATAGTGCCTTTTACCAACCTTCTTAATGGGGTAAAAATAAGAAGTCTAATTCTTCGATTGAGTGGAATGAGAAGCTACAGGAAACTTTCGATACTTTGAAATATAAAGTTTGAGATGCTCTTGTGTTAGCCTTACCAGATCATCCTAGTAGGCTTTACACCTAGTGATTTTGCGGTAGGGCATAACTCTGTGTTTTTTGGGAAATTGTGGCTCTAGAGCTTATGGCTTGTGGGAGTTCGGATTATGGCCATCCTGGCCATAATTCCCAGTGGCCATATTGTGTCTAGTTGTGGCTTGTGGCTGCTTGTGGGAGAGATTTGAAGCTGGAATAAGGTTTAGACCAAGGAATAAGGGGAGCTAGTGTATCTCCAACCGTTATTGATCCATCTTGGCCTACACCTAAAGAGGGTGTCATGCCTCATAGTGATGACTCAAAGATACTGGATATCATTTTAATATAAATCCAAGATGGCAACACTTTGATTGAATAACTCATTAACCAGCATTGTAGAAACATAAAACTTAGCATATTTTAGTTTCACTTCCTACTTATCCTTTTGCACTTTTTGAATTCATCCTCTAAGAGTGATAATGCTTAATTTTCAAAGGAAAATTAGATCAACTCTTTGCTCTCTTAGTGATGTATAAGCCATCTGTGAGGCATCTTGGCACACTCCTCAAGAGTGCCCTAGACAAAAATTCTTCTCCTTCTCTGAGAAGGGAGGACATGAGGAAGGGATTCTGCCAACGTCGTTAGCAACAGAGTTGGACCCTAATTTTGCCAAATTCTAATATTTTCCAAAGAAAATATATGTACTGCATTTTTCCTTGAGTGAATTGTACAAGTTAGTCGTAGTTTCCGTGAAGCTAAGTTCATTAACTTCACTAATTCAGCTCGACGCATCAACACTTCTATTCAAGCTACCTTTTCTATATTTAATCATGAAATTAAAGTCCTGCATCAATTCAGCCATTTGGCCTTTCTACCTTTCGAGTCTGATTGATCACAAATGAACTGCAAAGACTGATGATCAATCAAGACCATAAACTGAGACCCATAGAGATATTATCTCCATGATTTTAAAGCATAAATAATTGCATATAACTGTTTCTCCTGAACTGGGTACCTAGTCTATACATCATTGAGTTTCTTACTCTCAAAGGCCACAGGCTTCCCATCCTGAACAAAGTGGACCATCCCACCTCCCAATCTAAGAGAAAGTGCCCAAGGCATTGTGTAATCAATTGTACATGTGATAGTGCCAACATATGGCCCCACGACCATATCCAAATGTATTGCTTATACACTAGGGCCAAATAATGGCCAAGTTAAGTTTATATTTCAAGTCATACGAAAGAAGATGAAAAAGAAAGAACGTGTAAATTTATCATAGATAGCTTGTAAACAATCCTCAAGGTTGCCACTTAGTAGTAGGAGTACGTATAAGTGTCCCATGACACTTCTATGTCATGTTACCAAACTAGTGTTTATTAAGGGACCACAATTTGAAAAGATTTAAAACATAAAATTAATTGACTCAACAACAATATCATCATTTTGCATTGCTTGGTGGCTCTTAAATAGATGAAGATATACAAGAATTGAATCAACAAAAATATCATCATTTTGCATTACTTGGTGGCTCTTAAATAGATGAAGATATACAAGAATATTCCATAAACTATTTCCCTAGATTCTCTTAATCAACCCAAGAATATCTCCTTGATCTTCTCCATCATCCCATGTGAGCTAACATCATTGCTTACCTCGTTTCCCATAGTGTAATCTTAACACAGAGCTATTGCATCAAATCAAAATGAGACTGAGTTCAAAATCTCATAAAAATTATCTTTTATATAAGAGGCTAGGTTAAAACTAGCCTAGTAAAGACTTAAAAATAGTCCTCATCCTCCTTCTAACTCTTGTAAAACTAGCCTAGTAAAGACTTAAAAATAGTCCTCATCCTCCTTCTAACTCTTGTAACTAGATGAAAAGAATCTAATCCTATCTCTTTCATGTGTGCCCCCCTATCATTCAAGAGGAAATCAATCAATCAAGGAAAAGGGTGAGAGCTCCAAAGGAATGTAGAAGGTAAAGGAAAGGATCCCCAGACGCCAAAGGAATCCACTGCAAGGTAAACCAAAGGGGACACACGGGGCGAGCACAATGATTGAGCCACGATGACAAAGGGCTAGCCATTATTTCTTTGGGGCTAGGAGATGGCTTTAATACACCGCATTGTATCGAAAAACACATCGAAAGCTACTTCAAATGAACTCAACAAACTATTTTGAATTGAACAAAGGAACCCTAAAAGAAGTTTAAGGTATTTAGAATTCATTTGCAAAATCGGTACTACCCAGTAGGTGCGAAAGGCTAAGTGGGCCATTTTGAAGTAGTTTGATATCATATAAATTATTAGAACATGTCCACTAATTATTTTAAGAATTTTGGAAGAATCAGAATAGAAAAAACACTTTATTTGACTAATAAAAAGCTAGAGAGAGAATATAGGTCTAGAGAGAGAAAGTGCACTTTGAAATTTTATTAAATAGAAAAAATATTTTTAGTCCCAGATACTCATATGTGAAAATAGAACTCAATTTAGACTCCGAGAAGGAAGGAGATTTTTATATTTTCTACTTACAAATTTGACAGACTACTTAAATGGTAGAAATGGGTCATTTGAGATCCAAAAAAGGTCAATTAAGATATTAAAATTCATCCCCGAAATATTTTGAGATTTTTGGAGCATTAGAATTAGGAAAAGTATCCCCATAAGCCCACAGAGTGCGGTTGTATTCTAGTAAAAAAAGGTTTAACTTGAGAACCTTATGAGAGTTATAGCCTCCTTTAAATTGAATTTGATAATGCAAAACTAAGTGGGCCAAGCCTTAATCCAGAAGGATCCATATAAGAATAAGACATGTGGAAAGGGGCACATGGGCATAAGCTCAAGCATAAGCAAGAGATTAGGAGCTAATCACACAAAATGATGTTTCTATAAAGTTGAGCCTCCCTCCTCACTTGAGGAAATTGCCTACTTCTTGGCCTTCCTTGGTGCTCATTTTGCATCCCCTCCACCCTCAATAGAGCTCCCATATGCAAGGCATGCTCCAACCTCTTCTCTTGCATTCACCTCTATGTTATGGGGTAATGATATGAGCTCATTTTTTTCGTTCTTTCAATGTTCTTTTCTCTCTTTCATGGTTGAAATATAGCTTCAAATCAGCCCATTCCCACCCCTCTGTTTCCCTCGTTCTTGATCTCATTCATATCAAGTAGGTAGTTGATGTTTTTGTCTACTATTTTGGCTTTACTCTTGGAGTGGTAGCTTTCACGTAGCTTCACTCTAATGATAACTGGAAGCATATCAAAATGAGGGTTAAGTTGTCATAAGCTTGTAGGAATGCTTTAAGTAGCATAGAGAATGCTTAGGCAAGTAGATAGAGTGATTGTTTAAACATAAGAGGCTTGTAAGTGTTCAAATACCCATGAGAAGAATTTATTGTTGTGTTGAAGTGCTTGGTTCATTAACCCTAATCTCATGTATTAATTGCTTTATGCATAGATCTCTTCATAAAGAGAATGGATCTCATGAAGTTTATGGGATTATTTGATACAAGGTATGATTTAATCTTGCTTTTTGGTTAAAATAGAAGAGTTTAAGAGGCATGTAATTTGACACCTCTTATGATTCAAGAAAAGCTTGGTATTACCTTTATCAGAACCAAATAACATGAATAAGGCTCTTGCAAAAGTAAACTTTTTGCTATACATAGAATATGAATTCATAAAAAACATGATTCTCTTTTATGAAAGTATGGTGGATCCTACTAGAAGCATGGTTTATGTCAAAACAATGAAGCATGAGATGACTAAGTCTCCTACATATGGTTTTCTTATGTCAAAACTAAAGGCATAGGTTGGAAGATGGCACAATTATTGGTTCATTATAGAAGGTTGTATCTCCTAATTATGGATTCATAGTCTTGAATATTCTTTTGTGAGTTCATTTGAAGGAAAGATAGATCTCATAATTGGCACGAAGAGTAGTAGGAAACTCTCGTTGTTGGTAGTTGATCCTCCAAAAAGCTCATAAGAAAGTGTAGAGACAAATCTCTTCTCAATTAAGTTGTGAACAAATGGTTTGTAAGTTTCGTAAGTAAACTATAGCTAGTAGGTTTGTATATATTCAGCAGAAAGTGAAGTAGTTGCTTAGGAACTATAATCACATATAAAGTATAAAGTTTGCATATGCCTAGAATGTTTATGTGCTCAGATGAAGTAGGAAGACAAAGAAGGTATGGTTCCAGTACACATATTGTGAGTTAAGGCAGGTACTTATTATAAGAAAAATTGAGAATACTAGGTAATCTCCAAAGAAGTTAGGGTCAACCTTGGGTAGAGTTTGAAGAGCTTAAGGTTGCATGCAAACAATTTAGAATACTAGGTAATCTCCAAAGAAGTTATGGTCAACCTTGGGTAGAGTTTGAAGAGCTTAAGGTCGCATACAAACAATTTGGTGATAGTGTATGGACTCAGGTGACACTGATAGGAATGAATGAGGTTTAGACATACTGTTAGAAAGAAACCAAGAAGTTCAAGGATTTGCATTATTATGAAGGACACTATTCATCTTGTAATATAAGTGGTGAGTAGAACACTATGACTAAGATTCTAGAGAGAGAGAGGTATTGATGTCGGAGAATGCAACACGAGGGCATATACGACCAATGGTGGGACTTGAACTCGGGTGGATCATGGCCTTTATAAAGAGAACTATCGTGCATTAAAGGACTATCCGATTGGGATCGTGTCACGGAATGGCTCGTCTGATCGGGGTTGTGACCTTCCTTGGCGAACTCGCCCACATTGCTCATCAACAAGCTTATCTTGATGAAGAACCTTTAGTAGCAGCAGCAACTAAGGGGAGTAGCATGAGCATCAAGATCCCTCTCTACTTCTCCTAGTCCATTAACAATAACTTACATATTTGCCTCAACCATTGGACCGTATTAAATTTAAAGCACAATCATGTCCATGAAACATGTCTCCTTTACAATTAACATTTTATCATATAAACTAGCAGACAGCCCTGCAGAGCTTCTATTACTTCTCCCAAGGCAAGGGAAAAGTTGGCCATGATCAAAGGATGAACACTAAGTGCATAAACAATCATTTGTGCCCTATTTCAGTGTAGAGTAAAACAGTACCTATGAGCACACAATTACAGATTGCTCAAAAGTAGCTTCAAAGGATTGAGGGTAGTAGGGTGGGCATAAGCACAAGTCTAGAGGAAAAGAGATAGAACATGGGTACAAGTTGTAACCCCAGTTCCAAATCAATGGTTCTGTCAAACTTAGTTTTGAGACGTTTTTTCTTTTTTCCATCCTTTTATTAGTTACTAAAAACCGCTAGAATGGTTATAAACAAGGCATAGTCCCAAGATAGGAGTAAAAACAAAAAATAGGAAGGCAGATGCTCTTCCTCTCTGGCTAGCCACTCTCAAAGGAAGGTGATCTCATACAATTAAGGGATGGAAACTGCTACATCAGTGACCTATGAACAAAAATGGAGCCTCCAAGTTCGAAAAATCCAGAGAGAAGTCAACATGGCTAGGTGCTGGTCCATACACCTCTGTACAGCCTTTGTGGGCTGTTTCTACTTGAGTTTGCTGATCATTATAAACTTCATCATCAACACGAATCACCTGTGTACCTAGTTTACAAGGTTGGGGTACATTGAATTTGGTACTAGCTCAGTGAGATATCTTGTGGGCCATCTTGTGGTGTGCTCGGCAACGGGATCTTGTGTCTCGACATCGACTATAGCATTGGTTTCTATATCAGCATATTTATTTGCTTTGGTATTCATTGATGTATTGATCTTGGCTTTTGAGCCCGTGGATTTTTCTTGAATAAATTCTTGAAAGGGGGAAGGGCATGTTCCCCGTTTAGTGTGTGTGTCTTGTGCGCAAAGTTCTCTCTCCCCCTCTCTATTTCTCTATCTTTTGGATACGTGGTGGAATCTGTCACATAGCACGCCCTGCTAGGTTTAGAGTTTCACTAACAGAGACATGTCCTATATGATTGACCAATCAATCGTACATTTTCCAGCTTTCATACATGTTCGACCAAAGTATTATTAGTTTCAATAGTGTTCTTGTTGTAGGCATAACTAGGAGGTCTCCTACTATTGGTGCTTGTTATCACAATATGTGTCAGTTTGTAGCAATTCAAGTACCTGGGTATTCCTATATTTATTCCTTACACTTTTAAGGAGGTATTGATGAGTTGAGGCTTCCCTAATTGGTTCCATGCATTGAAAGATGGTAAGCTGTAACTAGCTTCGGTATCAAGCAAATGCTTTCACCGTAAAAGATGGATTTCCATTGCCTCTTACACACATAACACATGCTGGAAAGAGTGACAGAAAAAGAAGCTTTTAGCTTCTTGGATGGTTTTTGACGATAAAATCAAATTCAAATTGATCTTGCATACCAGCACAATACATCATTGCCATTTTTCATATAATAAATACTCCGAAAGCCTAGAGATTGCATTACTAGCACTTTAGGTTGGTCTTTGTTGTTTCCTCTATCTATATATAACAGCCCTTCCATTTACATGACACGTGTCCAGCTTTTTAGGCATGTCCCACAAGTTGGTCGCCAGTCTCTCTCACCCTCCACATGTATACTCTCCGCCGACCCCCTCCATGCAGGTTCGCAGGGTTGATGCAGAGCCGCCCCTCTCCATTGCAGGTCCGCAGGGTTGATGCTCTCACAGGTTGCAGCCGCCTTCATTAATGGTTACGCGGCCAGCTTCACCATTTGACTGCACCTCTCCTCTTCTCTACGCATTGTTGCTTCTGGTCGCCTGCACCTCAGCTGGTAAGTTTCCTCTCCCTCTCTCTCTCTCTCTCTCTCTCTCTCTCTCTCATTCCTGGTTGTCCATGTCCTGCTGTTGCTGCTACAGGTAAGTTTCTTCTCTCTCTCTCTCACTCTCTCATTCCTACCCTCTGACGACATCCTGCATGGTCAGACAGAGACGATGGCTTAAGCCTACATGGTCAACCTGTAGCATGTGTCTGTGTTATGTGTGTGTGTGTGGGTAGCGTGTGCAGGGCAAGAGAGAGAGAGAGAGAGAGAGAGAGAGAGAGAGCATGGTGTCTATCTCTCTCTCTCTGAAAGATCCTTTCCCCTCACGCAACGAATTCGCGGGGGTGCTAGCAGTGGAAGTAGCACTTCTGCGGTGCAGGGCAGAGCCTCTCACTTGGGGCCTCGCCCACAGATATCCGGACAAGAGACTAATCCCTCGGTTCTTCCAAAACCAAACCCGGAAAAACTTCCCTCGCTCAACAGACATAGGCGATTCCTCTAGGATAATTTTATTCTAGCGTACTCAAGGTCATGACTAACCAAACTGATCCGACTGAACCCGTAAGTCTCATGGGTCATATCAAGGAAAAGACTTGCACTTGGATCATAGAGTCCAACGCTTTTTTCCTCATGTGTTAATTTCTAAAAAATTTGCCATAGCTTCGCTCTACTATTACAGATAATTTTTAATTTTTCTAAAAAAGAATAAGATTTTGTAATACAATTATAATAGAAGAAATATCCTTAAACTTAAATCCAATTTATGGAATAAATCATAAATTTACAAGAATTTTATTTACATAAAAGCATAAAAATACTATTTTCTTAACCTCTAGCTTAACAAGCTTAGAGTTTCATTTTGAATTAAGAATTTATCAATGAGAAGCATTCTTTTTCTAAAGAATTAGCCATAGGAATGACTATTCTTTTGGGAGAGAGAGATATACATAAAAAGCATTCAAAATAAGCATAAAGATTAACTTTTTGTGATTAATCATTAAAGTTCTTAGAGAAAGCTTGATTTGCATTTAAAAAAACTAGTTAGAAACTTCTCAAGCTTGAGAGGGGTTGAGAAGTGAAATCATTTGAGAATATTAACAAAAACCATGAATTCTTTCTTACCTCTGGGTTTGGCTTGCTTCTTTATCTAGAAGTGAAGCCCCCAACCAATAAATTGGTTTAGTGAGTTGAGAAGAAATCTCCAAGAGTTGTTGAAGAGAGAGAGAGAAGCTCCAAGATCTCCAAAAGTAGAGGATTTTTAAGGGATAATAGAAAATATCATTATTTCAATGTAATACTCGAATGGTATAGTTCACAGATTTTTTAACAAAAGACTAAGGATCTATTTATAGGTGAGGGAGGCCACTAACCAAGTCCAACTGGGTTCTAGAATTTTCTAGGTTCAGTTTGACTCAATTTGGACTAGATTTGGACCAGTTTGGCTCCCTTTTTGATTTGGTTTGATCCAAGAGAGAGGAGAGATAAAAAATATCACAATTTTTTTGAATTAAAAATCCTTCCACATGTGTGAAATAGACACCTACCTCAAGAGTCCCCCTCTCCTTACCAAGGCGTCAAAAATGCATCATTATTCAAAAATATCTCGTTTTTTAAGTAATATCTCATAGTTTTTAACTAATAAACCTTGTACTCAGTCAACTCTTCATCTTATGTGAGAATTTACTCATTTTTGGGTATTTTCTTTTATTCTTTGGATTTATCTCATCCCAACACTTGGATTAATTCTATTGGCCCATATCGAACCTTAATTGGACCATAATCCAATTTTTTTTGAAAATGTAGACCCTTAGGCTAAGGTCCCTTATACCATTTTCAATTAATTCCTAATGCACATTGGAAAGTTCATTTTGAACTTTGTTTCAGGGGAATCCATTTTAGACACTAGGAGGATTTTTATATCCAAAGATATCTAAATTTTGGATTATCTCTCTCTAGACATTTTCTCTCTCTAGGCCAAAATAGGATAAAGCAAGATCTTTCTTTTATTTCAAAGAGGGAAATAATTACAAGAACAGACGGCGGGGAGGTTCTTACACCTTTACACCTCAAAAGCTGAAGGGAGGAATCTTACATCCTACCCCACTTAAAAAACGCGAGATCGCCTCATCTCGCAGGTGGAGTATAATCTCTTTCATCTTCTTCTTCTTCAATCGCTTCCAGCGTTATTGCCTTGGAAGTGGACAGTCAATTTGGGAACATCTCCCTTTGATTTCCCCTATTCTGAGGCGGAGGTCTTGCATTAATTTGGATTGAAACTGAGGGTTGGTTAGAGAGTCTACCTCTGGGATTTCCCTAATTTTGACGAAAAGGAACCTGATCACTCTGGAAGGAAGGAGCTGAAGTCTAGTATCTTGGTCCTCACTGACTTCCTTGCCCCGCAAACCTTAATCCAAAAGGAGTTGGGAATCCATACTACAATGTCCAAATCCTTGACAGTTATAGTTTTTCACTTCTTTGTTCAAGGGTGGAACTTCTGAAGTTGAATTCCACGGAATTGAGTTTCGAGAAAAGGACCTTTCTTCCATCCTGGAACTTCCCATATCTTGAGATTGACCTTGTTGTCTCTTAGTCGGTGGGAAGTTGGAATCACCTTCTAGAGCTAGAAATCTTTTGAAAGATGATGGTGCTGGCTTTGGTGGGACCTTGACTTAACATCAAAGGCCTTGGTGAAATCCTTCGCCATCCGCACTGCTTCTTCGGCCATGGAAACTGGCTTGGCATTTGTCACTAGGATATTCAAGGGTTCGGTTTTAGTCCCCGAATGAACGTGGCCAGCGGTGGCACAAGTACTTAAGGAGGAGAGCAAACGCTTGGTGGTACATTTTGATAGCTCTGCTCCCCTGGGTTAACTCTAAGAATTCATTCATCTTGGTTTCCAAAAAGCCGAGAGGACTGAATCTCTTCCTTAGGTAAATCTTGAGATCATTCCAGGTCTAGGTGTTCTGATCCAAACGGTTTGTCTCGCAGTGATTTTTCCATGCCACTCTGGCTATTTCTACTATCTTCAGCCTTGCAAGAGCCATTTTACTTTTCTCGTTGTACCCGACGGTGACATCAAAGTATTCTTCCATTGGTTCGATCCACTTCTCCATAGCCTCACCCAAGTTTTCTCCTTCACCCTTGAAAGGTCCAGGCTGCGATGAAGAGATAAACATCCGGGTCGAGCTCTTCGTCATCGAGTTGGGGATTAACATTCCTACCATGACGACCTCGATCCATGATCCTATCAATAACAAAAATTCTTGTTACGTCCCTTTTTTCCAAATTAACCAAGACACTCAGGTGAAAAGATCACTTTATTTATAATTTAGTTTCGTCTTTAGATCCAATTGAATTCTGGGGTTCCTTATAGTCTAGTCAACCCATGCAGAATCCTAGGATAAAGATCCCTTCTACAAGAAGAACACACAGAACTCATTATCAGAGAACAATTCATTCAGAACATATCATTCATATCCTTAACACAACAATGGTCCATCATACCCCCAAAAATTTCATTTGGACATTCCTCCATGAGGATTTCAGTTATGCAGGTTCTCAATTTCTCATCCCTTAATTAGATTCACTGGGTCAAAGGTTAACAGCAGCAATCTGTTAGCATAATCCACTAATCTCATAGTGATTTGCTGAAGTCATAATCATCATTCCAGTTACTAACATCATCATTGGGATTCGTCCCATTCATCCTCATTGTAGCTTTGTTCAACTTATCTTCCTTCAACCAGAATTTAGGAATCATCATCTTTCAATCAAAATCCAAATCAACTCATCAATTCTTTACCAGAATTCTAAAATGGCTACACATTGAGAACAAGAATCTACCAAGAAAGTATGTAGAATCTCATGTCTACATGTGAGCTCATTAACGCTTATACTGGGAAGGTAAGAGACCATGAAGGTAGTACCAAAACCTCATCCACAAGGGTGTACCCCCAAAAGTGAATGCACCCAATCATGATGACAACGCAAGTAATAAAATGAAAATAATGTAAAAATAATGATCCAAAACAAAAAAAACAAGTAGCTAACTTATGTGTGTTCCATGAGATTTCCCGCCACCACTGCAGTAGAGACAATCAGCCGCCGTCGGCGAATGCAGCCCCTCAATCCATGAATATGCTAGAAGCACAATGAAAATTTCACCAACTCTTAGATGTGCCAATAGGCACCATGAGAGAAAGAGGAGAAAATCTATTGCAGATGTGGTGTGTGGCTATGCACACACCGCATCATCTGCAATAGTTTTCCTCCTCTTTCTCTCATGGTGGCTATGCACTCATGGTTGCCCAATTTCTAGAGGCAAATACATGCATGCACCAACCAAAAACCCATAACTTAAATTGGTTTTGTAAAGAGGTGCCTATAACATCATGCATAGGGGGGGGCTAACTTTGCTCTTTGCTTGCTTGTGGTGGCTAAGGTTTTGAAGAGGTGCCTATAACATCATGCTTGGTTGCACATACTACTAATTGTGGTTTTAAGAGACACCTACAACATCACATAAAAGTACCTTGCCCTATGTTATTGACCTTGCAGCAACAACATCCAATAGAGAAAATGCCTGAAGCAAAAGGCCTATCTTGGCCTTTTCCGCATGTGTTTTCAACTTCTTTGCTCTTTTAATGAGTTCATTTTATGCCTCTCCTACCCAATTAAGCGTTTCTCCTTCCTCCACCCCTCAATCCCTACTCAATGTGTCACCCATAGAGAGATAGAGAATTAGGTGTGGAGCAATGAGAGGAAGAGCTTTGGAGGAAGCTCAATCCCTACTCAATGCCTTGGATGAGCAAGCAACCGCCGATGGGAGAAGGAGAAAGAGAAGGGAGAGGGAAGAAGGGAAAGCATACATATACACTCACTCACTCCTTGCAATCCAAGCAAGCATAGACATGATAGAAAGAAGACCATGCAATCTCTCAACACACAAGAGTTTCAAAAGAGACTCAAATATGATAATGGGATTACTTCTATTCACATTTGCCAAAACACCTAAAATGGCTATTCTAGGCCTAGGTTAGTCTATTTCTCACTAGAATTACATATTTTATAAGCTCAATGGCGAAAATAGTTTCTCATTGGGGGTGGACTAAAAACCTGTGTTTTGGACAATGGTTTACAACTAGCTGCTGTGAAACACTTTTATGCAGAGTCAGAGAATTAAAACATGGTTTTTTAATCTTGTTTCACATTTATTATATCGAAAATGTACTAGATAAATTGCCAAACACATCTTATGATGATATTAAATCCACTAATATATTGGTTGTCTTCAACTGTGGTAGCAACCAATGCAATTGGTTGAAAGTGTACCACCTTATCATGCTTTCACCCCATTGGTGTTACACAAGTAGTAAGCTTGGTGGAATCCCAAAATCATTATACATTTAAGAGCCTTGCACAATTACAAAAGATAAATATGGAGGAATAATAACTACACTAGAGACATGCGAACCAACGTGATGCATGGATGGCCCATTGTTGATATCAAATGCTAGACCATGATGAGGCTCATTGTTGCCATGATAAGCTTGAAATATCAGATCGTGACCATGATCGCTGGATGTAGAATGTGCATGCGATCTCCATGAGAGATCTATTTTTATGTTCAACTACATCGTTTTGCTAAGGTGTATATGGCACAATACATTGGTTTTTATCCCATGATTAGCCATGTATGCATGAAACTTCTTAGACATATGCTTCCCCCCCCTCGATTAGTACAGGGGATACCAATCTTACATCCAGAAACATTTTGAATCATAGCAGAGCAAAGTGCCTAAAACACATAAAAACCTCTAATTTTTATTTCAATGTATATATATAGGTATGTTTGGAGTAATCATCAAAGAATATGACAAAATAGAGGTAGCCCCTAATAGATAGTGTTCTCATCCTAGGACCACATACATCACTGTGTAGTATAAGCTATAATTTTTAGACAACTCTAACTAAACCATCTGTGGAAAATGATGTCCCCTACATTCTTCCAAGAATATAGCCCCCCTCACAAACATGTTTGATAAGGGCTTCAAGATATGGCAACTCAGACACCATGTCATGTTTATGCAAATGCAACAAACTACCAAAGTTCAAGTGACCAAAGTGTGCATGCCACACTACCTTAGCATCACCCATCACCTTTGTGGCAAAAACTATATATTTAGCATACCTTTGTCTTTCATATGTATCTAGCTTGAGACAAAGTACAAGAAGTAACAATTATCTTGTCGTCATCACTGCTGCAATCATGAACAATAAATCTACAATCCTCAAATTGAACCACTAAGCCAGCCTTAGTAATGGCAAAGATAGATAACAAGTTCTTCTTGATCCCTGATACATATAATACATCTAAAAGCATGATTGTTTCACCATTTGTAGAGTGAAAAAAATTTTATCAACTCATTTTACAAGATATGAGGAGTTGTTTGCACATGTTATAGTGCTTTCCTATGGAGCAGATTCAATTGATAAGAACAAACTATGATGAGAAAAAATGTACTTACTAGCACCACTGTCAAAATACCAAAGATGTACATCTATAAACAGCCATGCATACAAATGGGTCATAACTGTATTGCACAATGAAAGCCCAATCATCATGTGCATAGTTTGCAAATTCTTTGTATTCTACAGCATTGGTGGATGCTGATGCATCACCTTCTACAGACAGCCATACCTAAGTCTTTCTTTTTCTCTTTCTCTAGCTGTTTCTTGCACTCATTAATGTAGTGATGACCAGGTTTCCTGCAATAGTTGCATTTGTCTCTTTTTTTTGCATGTCGCCTTCCTCATCTGTAAGCTTGCCCAATGACTCTAATTTCAGATCGTAACTACTCTGAGAAAGGATTTACCTTTGCCTCTTTGTTAACTGGCACCATGGCAGCAAAAGCCTAATCTCCTGTACGCATGACATATCTGTTTTACCTAGATTGCTCTTCTTCCAAGAGAACAGAAAAACGAACTCAAACTTCAAGGCATTTGAATTGCCTTTTTCATCACTCATGAGTTTGATGGTAGAAGCAAAATATCACAGCAGTGAGATTTTTTAGAATATTTTATCATGGAAGTGAATCCAATTAATTATGTGTGATGCATAGTTTATGTGTGAAGCATGGTAGTAAATGATTTCCATTAGTTAGAATTATTTTTATGAGTGATTCCAAAGTAATTGTTGCGATCTAACATTGTGAACTATGTTGAGTATAGATATCATGAGTTCGAAACAGCCAAGGTGGACATTTGACGAGATTATCTAGCCGAGCACATGTGTGCTAAATATTTGATTTTGTATAGTTTGGCCCATTGTACATATATTGGGCAAGGTTTATTTTTTATGAGATACTTTAAAAGCATTAGACTATGGTTCAATTTTATAAAAACCCAATTTTTGAAAAGCTATGCTATTTATGGCTCCAAGGGCTAAATTTATGATAATATGATTTAAATACCACGTGTGGGGGTGGAGCCACACGTTTGAGGGGGGGAGGGGTCGGGATATTGCACTCAATCTTGTGTTCTTTGATTTTCATGCTCTTGAGTTATGCTATGGTATTTATGGTTTATTTCTTCTCTTATTCAATTTGTAAAATATTCAAATCTCCATGTACCATAGAGACTTGAAGAAAAATCAAGAAATTGATTTTCATGCTCTTGAGTTATGCTATGGTATTTATGGTTTATTTCTTCTCTTATTCAATTTGTAAAATATTCAAATCTCCATGTACCATAGAGACTTGAAGAAAAATCAAGAAATTGATTTTTACTCGAAGGTTATTGGCTTGGGGCAAATTTGAAGGCTTTTTAACAAATTCAAAATACTTCCACAAGAAGAGGAGAATGTGCAGCAGCAACAGCAAGGGTACAAAGGCTTTGGAACAAAGACAAGATTCATTCAAAAATCCAAGAGATAAAAAAGAGGAGGCCCGGAGATAAAGAAGAGAAGGTGTGGAAGACCTTTGGGTAAAAGAAGACATGGTTATGTTAATTTTGTGCACCCTTGGATGTGATTGAAGATCAAGGGTAAGGAAAGAAGGTAGAAAACCACAAGTGGATTTGCAAGAAACCACCTTCAAGCAAAAGTGTTTTTGATGGATTCTTAACCTCTTCTTGATTTGTTTGTATGGATGAAGTCTGCAATTAAAGGAGGATTGGGCTTAGCTTTTGGATTGCTAAACCACTGAGCATGGAAAATTTGTATAATGGATGACAAAGGTTTGCTCTACAGTCAATTTGGAGTAAAAATTATAAACATCTAATTAATAGGGGATCTTCGGATTAAATGAGTAAATTGGAAAAATTGTTTGGCAAAATTGGAAGGATTGAATTGCTTTTAACTCACAAGGGAAAAAATAAAATTTCTTAAATCTCTCCAAGCTTCAACGGGCACCGGCGACAAAAATCCAAGATAAGTTACTTTTTATTGAAATTCCTTCTTGCGCTGCTCTATTTAGTCGGTTGGGGTTCTTGTGGTTAAGATTTAAAGGATAAAGCTTATAAGATTCAAAAAAAAAAGCACTTATGTTCATTTTTCTTCCTTCATTCTTCAACGCGCTGGAAGGTGGTTAACTAGACTGTGTAGGCCGCCTACTCCATGAAGAAAAGAGTTTCTTATATATATATATTAAAGCTTTAAGCTTTAAACATTGAACCTTCAAGCTTACCTTTTTAAGCTTTTAAAAGCTTAAAGTTATTTCAAGCCTTTAAAGCTTATGTCTCTCACAAGCTTCAAAAGACTTCAAAAAGATTGTCTTTTAGTTTCAAAAGCTTTGGGAGAGTCATAGAAAAATAGAGAGAACCTTACAAAATTACTCCTTCTACAAAAGAAATTCAGCAAGTGATCAAATGGTTTTTCTTCTTTGACATTTTTTCCGACTCTTTTTTGACTCTTCCAACGAGTTATTTCTTTCATTTATTGTCGGCATCAAGGCATTACTAGATTGATATTCTTATTCTCTGTTGATGAACTCTATTGACTTCGACTTGAGACGGAGCATTGAAAATGACAGTTAAGTTCATTTATTTTACCACAATTCATACTATTTTATCTTCTTTTCTTTAGTCACGGCTACAAATCCACAACTGCCTACTATGCAAGATCAACTAAACACACTTTAAGCTCAATTGTTGAGTGAGAAGAGACAAAGAGAAGATCTTGAGCAGAAATTTATATGTAAGAAGCGAAGGCGTGCATCTTCGGAATTTGATTCTCTGGATTCTGAGGAGGATCCTATCCAAAGGACTGTACGAGCTACTCTCAAAGCTCAAGAGTCTAGAAAGGGACACAAGATCAGCAAAAAGGCTTTTACTTTTCAAGATTATGATGGCAAAAGGATGCACACGTCGTACTCGTATGGTCAAGATCCAACTTGATGATTATTTTTTTGAAGAAAAATTTTCTGAGAAGAATAAGGTTAAATGTGCTACTAATCATTTGGTAGGTAGTGCAGCTCTTTGGTGGAATGTTATTAGACAAAGAAAACACAAATTAAATTCATGGAAAGAATTCCAGAAGCTAATCAAGAAGGATTTCTTACCTCTATCATATAAGAGTAAAGCCAAACAATAATGGAATATTTTTAGTTTGTTGCATCCTTGTATTGATCTTCATTCGTCATGCAACACTCCCCCCTTCCTATTTTGCGCACGTCCTCGAGCGCGGTAGTAGCAAGAGCTGCAACAAAAAAACAATGGATACAAGTAAAGTCTTTTATTGAAGAAAAGAAAAGAAAAGAAAAAACCAGCAATGATAATTTCACACGTGAGCATACAAGTGCCAGGCTGATTAAAGTTTTAATGAGTACTAAAATAGGTGAGTAAAGACTAGTCAAAGTGAGACTAAAGTGGTAGATAGTGCTATGCAAAGGCAAGTGTGCTTTGTACACCGCCAGTTATGACCGCAGTCTCAATGTCCTACAAGTATGTAAGTTATTCCTAAGTGGCAAACCTACTCCTAAATATGAGCAAAGGTGATTGGAACTCATTTTTTTTTCTTTTTTTCTTTTTTGATGTGTGTGTAGAAGGTGATAAAGATTAAGGTTCCATCCCAAAGAGACCCAAGCAATGGCCAAGAGACCTCCGCCAAGAGAATCTAAAGACCGCTAAGTATCTCAAGGGCGACAGACCCTTTTTCTTTCTTTTATGACCTAAGGAGTACCCCATGAAGATGAGGGCATCGGTCTCGAGGGCCCATAGTGTACCCCAGAGTCCTACCAACATCCATCAAGGCGATAGATTCCTCAAAGGTCTTTTTCTGAAGCTTTTCGACATCAGTGTTCACCCCATGGAAACCAAGGCATCGGCCCCAAGGTGCTAAGACAACACCAGGTCCTACCAAGCATTTCTCATGGCTATAGACACGTCATGTCTCAATTTACTTTGGATATATATTTTTTTAGGGTATAATTGTTTTATAAATTATTATTACTCCTAGCACCTAGCTCATATCTAAGAGGTAGCCACCACTAGGGATAACTAATATACCTTGAAAGCATAAGAACTTGGCATATTCCCTTGGTATATATCCTACACTGTCTTTAGATAGAAATATCCTTTACTAAGTCTTCTAAGACTCTAGAATTCACTCACCATATTTTAAGAACTAATCAAAAACTTAAAGCAGCCAACATTGTGTGAACATGCAAACCATATATTCAAAAGATAAAGGCACATAAAGAAATAAAGATTAAGATTTGAATACACCTGTTGTAGTGCCCTGTTGATGTTGTTCGTTTGCATTGATGCATTGCTGATTTTGTGCAGATTGCTCCTCCTTGATCTTTGTAGGCGTAGCATGTCTCCCCCCTTCCTAATTTGTGTGCACGATAGGTGGACTATTGGGGCGTGTTTATGCTCTTGTTTTTTTACGGAGATCTCTGCAAAATTTTTATTAAGAAACAAGAAAAGAAAAGAAAAAAATAAAATTTGCCATTGGTGCCAAACACCGAATATAGCCGAGGGGAAAAACCCAATGGGAGAAAAGTGCCCTGGCTTGTCGATCTTATTGTGGAGTCGTTGAACTTACCCTTGCACTGGTGGTGGATCCGTGTCCTCGTCTGCTGGAAAGATGGTATCAATTTCCTCAGGGTGCAGAGACAACCCCTCACAAAAACCTGCCGCTGGAGAAGGTGGTAGAGGAAGGAGTGCTTCCTCACTAAAATATGGCATTGGTTCTATGGGAAGGTTAATCAGACAGTTTTGATTTTGGAACTGAGCAATGTAGGTACTCATATTGATCCAATATTGACATGTGGAGGCTTGGGGAAGGAGGGCTTGCAAGATCGGTGGTTGCAAGTCATTTAAGCTTGTATCCCTCCATTGTTGTGCTTGAACCTCCTCAGGTAATCTACGTTGATTTGGTCCTCTCTCTGGTATTCTCACATTAAGAAGATTATGGCGTTGGGGTGTAATTCCCACAATTTGCTTCATTAAGCCCATGCCATATCGTCTAAAGTAAGAGCGGCATATCCAACAAATATGTGAAGCTTCTTCTAATACGAGCCGTGCACACTCTTGACAATGTGGAAATGGGTGATGCTGTTGATAGAATAATGTGACAAAGTGATGCCCACAGTAATTTTCACCTAAGGGAGCATAGAAGTACCTAGAATGTGTTTGAAACGGAGGAGCACTATAACCCCCGCGATGATCTGGTCGAGTACTATCAGGGTCAATGCATGGTGGACATGTATCTCGCCAAATATCCATCAGGAGTTATCTGGACGTAGAACAATGAAATTTAGAACACTCATATCCATCATTACAATTCCAATCAAAAACAAGATTATCTCAAAAAGAACACATCTTCTAAAAGCATAAGGAACTACATTATTCAAACATTGATTTACCAAAGAGCTTTAATTGTAGTGTTAATGCCTTATCTTTAGTTTTTGGTATATCCTTTTTAAGAGGTGGAAACTTTAGCAATTGTCTTGGAATTTGAGCAAGATAAGAGAATTTAGGCATTGAAATGCTAGAATCTATGCTCAAATGAGACTCATTTGGACATGTCGTAGGTACACAAGTTGATGGTTGAATTGTGTAACAAGGAGAAATCGGGACAACCGGTGTTTCAATACATGTTTTAGAAAGATCAACACAAGTAGTTTTGTAGGTGCTATCACAGCCACCTTTCCTTTCTTGAAGAGTTTGTGTTGATTTCTTTTGCACCCACTGATATGAAAAATCAAGGGTGGCTTTTGGAATCTTTCTGAAACACTCTTTTACCCCTGCCAAAGCATGGCATTTTGGAAGCCAAATTGCTGTTGCACCCTCATAATACCCTTGTGCTTTAAGAACATGTTTTGGGACCCATCGATTAACAATCCGAGGTTTAGGCTTGGAAATGATGTGCTTCTTAGGAGGCTTAGCAACTGGACTAGATGGTACAAGTTTGTACGCATCTTTGGGTAGCCACATTGATAATTCCTTCTTACCTGGCCTTCTTTGAGCAGCAACTAGAGTAGTTGGAACATGCCAGCCATGGCCCTCACTTGAGTACTCATCAATTATCCACATCATTTGTTTTGGAGCTTCAAGAGCAGATTTTGATTGTGGGTTGGGTAAGGTAGAAACATTACCCCTTTGACATGATAAAGCTCGTGGAGTAGCAGATCCCAAGATGCAATCAGAATCAATTTGCAACTTGTATTGTCTATTCTTCCAATCTAATGAGCAATTCGTAGCACTTAACCACGATCTACCGAGAACAACCTCTACTACTGCCTTGGACTTACGTGCCACATAAAAGGGCACTGGTGATCCTGAATGGTCATCATAATGACACATTTTCCCTCTATAGGGTTATCTTCTCCGGAGAAGCTTTGTAGGTCCACAGGAATTTGCACAAGTGGTGGTTGACCCAAGGCTATCCATGTGTCAAACGAGAGAACATTATAATCTGCACCAGAGTCAATTAAGGTAGAGACAAAGTAGGTAGTCTCATGAAGATGAAGGCACACTTGAATATTGAATGGTTCGACATATGGCTCATCAGTAGCCAACTGTATGGCTAACATAGAAGCTTTGCGACGCTCCTTGGCTTTTGCAACTCTAGCTTTAGCCTCCTCTTGAGCCTGACGTTTAAGTAGGTCAAGTGCTTCTTTCCGTGTTTGTGCAGCATGCATCTGTTGAAGCAAGGCTTCAGTTAATGGTTTATTGTATTTCTTGAGACGACTTCCATTAATGAAGTTAGGCATTTGCTCACCGTCTAGTGTCTCTAAACGCACTGCACCACTTGGAGTAAGCTCATTAATCACAAACGGTCCTAGGCCACGTTTCTTGAGCTTTCTCTTATGCTTCTTAAGTGTGTACAAGAGCACCAGGTCTCCTTTTTTGAATCGGCCAGTTGTTACATTTCTATCATACCATTACTTTTGTCTCCTCTTCTCGGCATACATCCCCATTGCCGCCAATAAGCGGGTCTCATCAAGCTTTTCCAATTCGTCAACACGTTGTGAAAGCTCATGACCAGTCCAATCCAATTGTTTAGCTACTCGTAGAGTAGGTACAAGAAATTCAATGGGAAGAATTGCATCTAACCCAAAAGCAAGTTCAAATGGGGTTGTGCCCACAGATGTTTTATAGGCTGTCCTATATGCCCAAAGAACTGAGTGCAACTTTTGCTCCCAATCAGTCCTATGTCCCTCAACAATCTTTGTGAGTGCTGTGCAGAGAATCTTGTTAGTACTCTCGGCTTGTCCATTGGTCTGGGGATGATAGGGTGCAGAACGCTTGTGAATTACCATAAATTCTTGAAGCAAAAATTCTATGACTTCATTTACAAAGTGTACACCTTGATCACTAACGATCTCAATTGGTAAGCCATAGCGTGTAAACACGTACTCATACAAGAACTTGGCTGTGGTTCTGGCATCATTTTTGACTGTTGCCTTTGCCTCTACCCATTTGGTCAAATAGTCAGTTGCGACTATAATATATTCTGCATGCGTGTTACGAGCTGGAGGTTTAATGGGACCGACAAAATCAATACCCCATTTTGCAAAAGCACGTGTGCTTAACATAAGTCGCAATGGCATATTGTCCTTTGTGATGGGAGGTTTGGTCCTTTGACAATCGTCACAACGTTTCACATATTCGTCGGCATCCATTTGTAAGGTTGGCCACCAAAGCCCAGACCACCTAATCAACTTAGCTGTGGTATTGCCAGAAAAGTGTCCACCACCAACACCTGCATGTGCATGAGTTAAGATTTTCAGATAGTCAGCTTCACATACACACATGCGTAAGTTGCCATCCTTGCCCCTCTTGTAGAGTTGGCCCTCTATTAGCATATAGTTTTCCGCTTCAATTTTAATAGCCTGCTTTCGATGTTTAGGAATTGTTTGATCCGTATGACCATGCTGAAGGTAGTCCACAATATACTTACTCCAACTTGGTGTAGTTGAAATTTGGAATAATGTGACATTATGAATTGGCTTCTGAATTTTACATGAAGCACAGTTACGAACAAATGTTTCAGCATCTGCATGCATGGTAGGCCACCATTGCCCATCTTGAGATATACGTCGCACACAAGTAGTAGCTGATGCATGGATTCCATCGATACCCGCATGTGCCCATTCCAAGATCTCCTCATATTGGTCGGGGTTAGGTATAAGCCTCAACACTCCATCATTACCCTGACGATATAATCTCCCTGAGATTAGCTTGAATGGTCGCCATAGGTCCACATTAGGACCCGCTAGTTGTATTTGCCCACTTGTCAAAATTTCTAAAATGGATTCAGACCATCTAGGAGCTGTCTCTACAAGGAAAAGTGTTGAATCTAACATATCATCATCCACACCCACAGGAGCTTCGCCAGAGGTGATTCGAGACAAATGATCTGCCCTTAGATGAGTTGTTCCTTTTCGAACTGCAACTTCAAAATCAAACTCAAGAAGGATGATAAACCACCTTACAATCCTTCCAGTTGCACAAGGTTTATTCACTAAATATAGCAATGCTTGATGGTCCACAAAAAATATGAATTTGTTTGCCAAAAGGTAATGGCGAAACTTTTTCACTGCATATATCATGGACAATCCTTCTCTTTCTGTTGTGGTGTAATTCCTCTCAGCATTGTTCAACTGTCGACTAGCATATGAGATTGGGAAATCCTTATTGTGTTCTCCCGATTGAGCCAAAATACATCCAATTGCAAAGTTGGAAGCATCAATGTGGACATGAAAGATTTGGTTCCAATCTGGTGCCCGTAAAATGGGTGCAGTCACTAATGCTTGCTTCAACTTTTCAAAGGATTCCTCACACTCATCAGTCCAATTAAACTTTACAAGAAGAGCATATAACGGTCTGGCTAGGACAGCATACATGTAGATGAATCTACGGTAATAGCCACAATGTCCCATGAATGTTTGTACCCCCTTAGGGTTGATAGGCCGAGGTAATGAGACAATGACATCAATTTTATCCATATCTGTTGAAATCCCATTGCGAGAAACAATATGGCCCAAAATTTTCCCTTGTCTTACCATGAATTTGCACTTGTCAGGATTCAAGCATATACGATAAAGTTGACACTTTTGAAACACAAGTCTCAGGTGTTCTATATGATCATCACGCTCTTGTGAGTGAACACATAAATCATCCATGAAAATCTCAAGAAATTGCCTAAGGTACTCCTTGAATACATGACTCATTAACCGCTGAAAGGTTGCTGGTGCATTTGTTAGACCAAATGGCATAACACGATAGGCAAAGATGCCATCTTCAGTAGCAAAGGCTGTCTTGTGTTGATCCTTTGGATCAATTGACACTTGATTGTACCCGGAGAATCCATCCAAGAAACTATATGCCTTTTTCCCTGCAACTCGTTCCAGAACATGATCCGTGATTGGAAGTGGGTAATGATCACGCACAGTAGCTGCATTTACCTTCTTGAGGTTTACACATACTCAAAGTTTTCCATTTTTCTTGGGCACCACTACAATAGGGGAGACCCATTCAGTGTGTTCAATCTCATAGATAAATTCTGCCTCTAAGAGCTTGTCTATTTCTTCCTTTATCTTCCGTGTAAAATTTTCATTGTAGGTATAAGGACGTTGCTTGGAGGGTTTTGCATCCTCTCGCAATGGTATTGTATGCTGACATATGCTTGGATCAACTCCTTTGAGGTCTTTATAACTCCAAGCAAAAACATCGCGATACTCCTTTATTGTTTGTATTAATAACTTCTCCTCATCTAAGGACAAGTCTGTGGCAATCCACACATAGCGAGGCTCTTCTCCTGGCTTAGCAATATCAATCTTTTTTGCATCTTCTGGACCATCGTATGAAACCCCTGGCACGCTTGGTTTTTGTCGCATGGGCTGTTGAAGAACAATCTTCCGATCTTGAAGAGTGTACTGTGTGAAATTGGGAGGAACATTGAGACCTTGTTCATGTCCACTTGAGCCTTCACTCATTGAAGACCATGCGGTTTTGAGCTCTCCTTTGCTATCTTGCATCGGATTTTTTTGTTCAACCGTTGTCTTTGCACTTCCCACACTCTTTTTTGAATCGGTTTTAGACGTGAGTTTTGGTTTTTGTTTCTTCGTTTTTTTACGATTTTTGCTAACAGTTGTTAGCTTTTCCTCTGCTTGGAATCCATCTGATCGTTTGACTTGGTCTTTGATACTATCTTGTGCTTGGACATAGTATAGATATCCGTTCTTTCCTGAGAAGTGAGGTGGTGGTCGAGAGTTTTCACTCTTCGACTCCTCCTTTTCTTTTTGTAGTCTCTCACATTGTTCATGCTCATCTTGTCTACAGATTCTTTTATGGCTCTTACAGCATTTACGTTTAGGTCGGCTTCGAGGGATCTCTACTTGAACCTCCCTTCCTCTCAAGAGTAGGCGTGCCTTTCCTAACTCTTCCTCAGGGATTGTCACCTCATTATTAAAATCAGAGTCCCATCCATCTTCCTTATCAGCATCATTAGAAGATTCGAGTGTCAAATCCTCCACTGAGACTTCCTCGACATGCATCGCTGTTGTGGATGTATCTCTATAGTACAAATCATCTAGAAGGGCACGTGGTTGTACCATTCGTATAGGAATAATATCATATCCATCTGAGTCACAAAATTGAATTGGCTTTGGTAAAGCACATGTCGATAATGTTGCAAGGACATGACTCCATTCTAATGGATCAATTAAATGCTCAGGGAAGGGTTGTGGATGAGCTCACATTGGTCGGAATGTCCGATGAGTAGTGCTCACGTCCACCCTCTGCAGCGGCGGCCGGTGGATCATCAGCAGCTTGTGCCTGTTCAAGTAATATATAGTATATAAGTATATATATATGTAATTCAATAAACCAAAACCATTCGTTTAGAATTTTCAAGTACCTGTCGACCGTATGGTCTCATGGCCATCTCAAACTGCGCGTCCGTAATACGTCCCTCGGCTCTGAAGATGGCCCACGTGTCACGTCTGCTATGCCGGCGAGCATACACAGTATCGTGGGTTGTGGGCTTCCTCCCCGTAACCCGTCGCTGTATCATAATCAACACAATTTGTAAGATTAAAACAATCATAGAATCAATGAATTAAGTAAACAATCAAATAAAGTGGCAAGATACTTACGAACTCTGCCTCCCGTGACTCAACGCCGCTAGATCCGAAATGCGAAGATCCAATGGTCTCCATCTGGATCCGTCGTGCCTCCACATGCTGCCTGCTCTTCACGCCACCCTCTGCTCGTTTCTTTGCCTCCTTCCACTCGCGTTTGTGCGCAGTGGCAGGTTTCTCGGCAGGATAGCCACCCGCAGCTACATTTAGCCGGTCATCGTACGCGAGTTTTTTAAGGTGAGATCTTTTATTACTTAAGATCTCCCTTATTCGCGTCCTTCCCCATACATCCGAGAATGTAGCATGTGGGGGATTGGGGTACCGACTATGTACAGCCTCTATCACTTCCCCAACTAATCGGCTATTTTGATCTTTAAATTTAATAAAACAATTTCTATATGAGTTTGATACTACCCCACGCATGTACTCCATTACCTCCCTAGTTAACCATCACACAAAGAGACGAGCATAAACCTCTCTCAAGATTAATAAACCATTTTTATGTTCAATCTTCTTGTATTAGAACTTCACATTCACAAATGCCAATAGAGGAGAAAACACTGGCCAAACTCCACAAATTTATTTAAGACAATAATAAATTCGATAAAACTCTAGAGTGAGGTCAAGATAAGAGAGCCCAGATACATTTCCATTGCTAGAGCAAAAGAGAATAGAAATCTATATGTCTTCCTTGAAGATGAGGTAATGAAAAACATATTTAAACCATTTTGAACCCCTCTATTTACCATAATCATATTCTTATGTTCAATCTTCTTGTATTCTTCACATTCACAAATGCCAATAGAGGTGAAAACACTGGCCAGACTCCATAAATTTATTTAAGATAATAATAAATTCATTAAAACTCTAGAGTGAGGTCAAGATAAGAGAGCCCAACATACATTTCCATTGCTCGAGCAAAAAAGAATAGAAATCTATATGTATTCCTTGAAGATGAGGTAATAAAAAACATATTTAAACCATTTTGAACCCTTCTATTTACCATAATCATCCACCTCAAAGAAAGCTAGCAATTAAGCTACCATCAAAACCTAAGCTAGGACTATAGTAGAGAATAGTAATCAACATTTACCTTGTCAAAACATTAAGACAAGAAAAATGATATAATTAGCATACATTATGCCAAGCTAATAGCACATAAACCTTACTCAAGAGATTACCATATAAATATTTCCATGAATTTTAGTAGTAAAATTAAATCCTTCCAAATAATGAGGTTATAAATTATTTAAAAATCATAAGAACAACATAATGAGGCTCCACACATCCACAGATCTTCTCGCCCATCTGACAATGTAACTTTTGAGACCTCAGATGAAGCAGAATCAAACTCATCTATTGGAGACCTTGTTACATCACGATATGAGTGATTCCTTAGGTTGACCCTTGTGATGACAGAATCATGTCGGAGGTACAAATAATTGTATCCCCAATCTTGAATCATTTGAAATTGTCGCATGAATGGTCTACCCAATATCACTTCGTAGTTTGGATGTTTTCCAAAATCCACTACTGCAAACGTGTGCTCATATTCAATCCCACATGTGGTGACCAATATGTTGTCAAGCAACCCAAGGGGATGTTCTAAGCTTCCATCTGCTAGCTGCAAGCGCATCCTGGTACTCCTAATAGCTGGTTTGCCCCACTTTTCCCAAATGGACCTTGTCACAATGCCCACTCCTGCACCACTATCAAGTATTGCAGTTGAAGATACTTTTCGCACTTCTAATGGGAGGGTAGCATTTCCCTGATCGTCTCACAAAATTTTCCTACTTTGTTGATAGGAACTGGCATAACATGCTTTGTCTCAGGGTATATAGTACACTCATGGTGACCCTTTTGTAGCAATACCTGCTCTAACAAACATGTGGCAATATCATTCCACAACTCAGGTCGAATTTTTATCAAATCACGCAAAGGTAAGGTACAAGCCACTGGTGCTGACAAAATAGCTTGCACCATACTCATATCTTTCTCCTTTGTCAACCTTTTATGCATGGAGGGTATCCTCATTAAGGTTTGAGAACAGTTCTCATATTCTCCCAGATATGATGGTAAGGTTTTCATTGTATGCTTACTTCTAGAAGAAACAATTGTTTGAACTTCCTCCTGGATGCTTGGGTGTCTAAATTTGTTTTCCGTGCCCCTGGTAAAATCCACCTCAGAGAATGGAGGCGAACTAATAGAAGACATGTTCTCATTAACTTTCTCATGAACTGCAGCCCACATCTCATTTTCCATGTCCTCATTAGCATCAATAACTTCATCATTGCATGGGAGGACAAGGCTAGGTGGTGGCAGATTACCCCCTTTCAATCGGGTGTCAATTGGTGTAGACCTTTCGCTATGAGCTTGTGAAATGAGTTCACTTTTCATTTCCCGACTTGATGACACTTCTGGTATGGTTTCTAATGTTGGCTTAAGAGAGGTTGGGCCCCGAGGAATAGGTGGTGGTGGTCCCTCAAGTATTGACTGAGCTTCCCTAATGAGTTGCTGATGTACAGCTAAATTGATCTTCTCCTCACGAGGGTTTGGGTATTCTTGAAGCTTCTTGGGTAGCTCAGATAAAGCTGCAATGCGACTTCTATGAGCATCAATGATGGCCTCTAGAGTCTCATTCACTTTATCCACAAAAACAGAACCCCCAAAACTATCCTCAGTCGTACTAGCCTCATCTTGTTTAGCACTAGGCTCAGGTTGAGGTTGATGTTTCTCATGCACTTCTTGGGATGTAAAAGTTTTATCCCTCATGTTTTGTTTAGAGGCTTCTTGAGAACTAGTGGATGCACTTTTAGTTTGCTTGTTTCGGTTCTTCTTCCTCCTAGTGGTCTTTTTTCTATTGGACTGTAGGGTCTTGTCCACTAGATTTGTCTTTGCATCCCTAGTTCGAGGTGTCTCATCAGTCTATATTTCGGCATTTCGTGTTTGTGATCTAGTCATGACTCTAAGTGGCACGACATCCTCATTCTCAGATGAAGGTGGTGATGGAACTGCACCCACAAGGTTGAGTGAGACCTTTGGTTGAGAGGTGCCTTCCTCATGTGGTTTCAGCAGACAGTCTTTTGGGAAGTGTTCTACACAGCACCCTAGACAATATCTTTCAATTGGTGGAAACTGTTGTACTGTTGTATTGGACCGAGATGCTTGCCTTGAGCGATGTGGACAATCACGAGCCCAATGAGGTTCTCCGCACTCATAACAGGGGCCCATTGGTTTGGCCTCTACTTTCCTTGGCTGCCATTGACCTGAGGGGCCTAGAGTCCTAGGTTGGTAGCCGCCTAGCAACATTAAAGAGTTTTGTTCCCCTGGTTGAGCGTCCACCAGTGCTGGGCTTGGGTATGCGGGACTTTCAAAGATATTTTCTTTGGATGAATATGATACATATTCTTCCTCCACATAGCCTGGGTTTACCAAGTCTGTACACATATTTGAATTGTCGTAGTCAACAACCCTCACAGGAGCAGTCCCTAGAGCAGGAGGTTGAGCACCAAGAACAGGTCGTGCTTGCTCTTGTACCATCGGTGGCTTACGTTCAAAATTAGTATACTGTTGATACATTTGTGGAGCCACTCCACCCCTTGGCTGCTCACGTTCCTGTCTCATTCTCGCAATGCGAGTACATTCCTGTGTGGTGTGGGTAAAGTTCCAAGCACAGGCTTGGCACCACTTTTTTGTGGGTTGGTTTGTGACTAGAGGAGAAAAGGTGTTACAATCCTCTGTTTTATGGTTACCGCCACATGCTCCACAAAGATGAGGACCTGTAGGAAGTACACTCCTCATTCTCTGCTGCTGTTGTTGTGGCTGCATGGGTGGACGATAGGTCTGTCCCAATCTCCTTAGTACTAGGTTAGCTATCTGGTCTGGATTTACTAGCGCGCTAGATCCTGAACTTTGGTCGTCACCCCACTGATCTCTAGGTTTCACCTCTGGGCCAGAACCATCTTGGAACTTGAAGTTATCGGTGAAATCCATAGCATCATGGCAACACTCATTGAAATTTGTATGCTTCTTCGCATAGAGATGTGTATGCAGAGTCGAATTTTTGAGTCCTTTTAAGAAGAGAGAAATTAATCGACTTTGGGCGGGCTTCTCATCTTCTGGGCAACGATTAATGTACTGCTTCATTCTATTTACACAGTCTCTAACACTCTCATTCTCGCCTTGCTTGAAAGAGTAGATGTGTGCTACCGTGTCATGTTGAATTCCCATCAAGGAAAAAGCAGCAATGAATCTCTCTTCCAAAACTCGTAAAGAAGATTTGTCTGAAGCCTCTAATGCCTGAAACCAAGCCAGGGCTTTTCCCTCAAGAGTGAGTCCAAATCCTTCAATTTGAGTATACTTATCAGCCACTTGCTCAGCTCTAACTGCTTACCTAAATGCTACTACATGGTCGTATGGATCTCCCGACCCTTCATACTTCTTTACCAGTTTCTGAAGAGTTGATGGCCTTACTTGTCTTGAATACTCGTCATAGGGCCTACGGCCTCTCACTCTCAGTGGGAATTGTTCCTCTCTTTGGAAAGATGGTCCACATGTTTCCAAAATTGGTGTGGGTACCCTATTACCAGCCTCACCAAACCCCTCCAAAGATTTTGTCACCCGCATTTCAAGAGGTGCATTAATGGGAGGCCGAGTTGGCTCCCCTACCCTCCGATTGTTATAGTGAGAAAGATGTTGGTGTGGTGTGACCTGTGGTCGCACATTTGGTGTAGGACGATATCTTGGTGCTAGAGTTGGGCTACTAGCAGTGGTCCACTTAGATGTTGAAGGTCCCTCTCTAGTGAACTCTCGTAGGGGAGAAGCAACAGTTTCTCCAAGAAAGGCGGTCTCTCCCGGTTTGGCTGTATTTGTTGAGAACACTTCCATGAATAATGGTTGTCCTTTCCACGTGAGTTCCCGAATCTCTGTCCAATCTAAGGTTCGGTATTCATTGGCCCATTTATCAATTATTCTGTTCATGTGTCCTGCAAGCTTCTCAACTACCACCACATGAGCTAGAGGAAGATCCAGCTGTGGCAATCTAGTTGTGGCATAATATCCCTCTAACGAGTCCTTATAGACCTCTTGAAGTGGGTCATCCTGTAAGACCTTTGTCACAGGAATTTGTCGTACAAACTCCCATTGGTTTTCAGCCCCCTGATCCATTTTGCTCTTGCCTTTCCTATCCCTTTCCAAATTTAGATCTACAAGAAGTAAATCATCTATGGTGGATGGCTTTGAGGACTGGGCATTGGATGGTCCAGGCATGTCCGGCTCAATGAGCCAGTCATCTCTAGACTCCCTTGCTCTGGAAAGTTCTGATAAGTCTAAGAACTCGGTTTTAGAGAGCTCCCCTAATTTGTCTACCTTTTCTGGATGGTAGGTGACTTCGTAGCGAACACCATCTCCACCCATGTACATGTTACCCTGGTCATTGACTAGAGGTGCTCTATCAAGTTTTGAAAAAATGTCTGCGATCTTAACAAGATACCGTTGTTGTGGGTCCCTAAAGATCTCAGCTCCTTGAGCATTTGTGTAGACATATTGGAGTCTCACATTGAGTGTTAACCCCATGGTGTCGGCTTCAAATGGATTAAAGGATCTTGAGGGTGTCCTATTTGGGGCTACGGGATGACTATTTGTCGGCCCTAGATTGTCCATGGACAATGAACTAGTTGTTCTAGAGGAAAGGGTATCGGATTGGGATTCAGAAAGGGTTTCAGCAATATCTGCCAAATTTCCTACCGATTGGGTCCCACTTTCCTGCGTAGGTACTCTAGAAGGTGCCCTAGGCCCTATGGCAGAATCTACAAGACGTCCCGACCGCAAGTGCATAAGGTCAAATTTTTTTGGTTTTTTTATGTGTTTTTGTTTTGTTTTTGTTTTTGTTTTTGTTTTTGTTTTTTTGTTTTTTTTAAATAATATATATATATATATATATATTTTTAACCTACCTAATCACTAAATGCACTAAAAGGAGTATGTGCGGTGTAACTATATATATATATTAATTATTATTATTTTTTTAAATGATTTTATGTTTTTTATTTTTATTTTTTATTTTTTTTAAATTTACACAAAAATTATGAATCACACTAAAAAAATACTAATTATGCACAAAGTTACAAAAAAATAAAAAAATGCAGGTTACACTAATTATGCAAAAATTGAAATGAAGAATTACAAAATATGCACAAAGGTAGACTCCTAAAAACACTTAAAAATTTATTTTATTTTTTTTATTATTCTTTTTTAACTTTTCTTTTGTTATCTTTTGTTTTTTTTTTGGTTTTTTTTAATTGTTTGTTTGTTTGTTTTTTTTTTTTAAACTACTAAATTTCGTGCCTAATTACAAAAAATATAAAAATACTAATTATGCACGTAATTACAAAAATAAAAATAAAAAATGCACGCTACTTTACTTATGCAAAAATTTAAATAAAGAACAATGGATTCAAAAAAATAAAAATTGTTTTTTTTTCTTTTTTAAATTTAATTGTTTTTTCTCTTTTTTTTAATATCTTTTTCTCCTTTTTTTTTCTTTCTTTCTTTTTCTTTTTTAATCTCTTTTTTTTTAAATTTAATTGTTTTTCTCTTTTTTTCTCTTTTTTTCTTTTTTTTATTTATTATTTTTTTTAAAAAAATACAAAAACCATGAAAATTAAAAAAAATAAAAAATAAAAAATCCACCAACCTTATCCACTGCTCACCGCTCGCTTCCGGATTCGTCGCCGCGCCGCTCGCCGGCGTCTTCAACGCTTCTTCGCCAACTGCCTCTCACCTGCAGCCACTCCACGCCTCTTCCTGCGCTTCTATTGCAGACACTCGCTTTAGTTGCTGCGCCTTCAGATGCCTGTGCTTCTATTGCAGACACTCGCTTCAGTTGCTGCGCCTTCAGATGCCTGCGCTTCTACCCGCCTATGCCAACGCCGGCGGCCGCCTACGCCTCTGCTCTGCTCCCGCCTATGCCAATGCCGCCCTGTCCTCTGCTGTCGGCTGCAGGCTACGCCCGCCTATGCCAATGCCGCCCGCCGCCTCTCGTCTGCTCTCGCCTATGCCAACGCCGCCGGCCGCCTACACCAACGTAAAAAAAAACGATTATACGGCCGCCTACACCAACGTAAAAAAACGATTATATATATATATATATAATTGTTTTTTTTTTTTGAAAATCGTCTGCTGCTGCAGTTGCTTTCAGTCGCCTTTCCACGATGCAGCGTTTGATGCAGCCCTCACATCACTGCAAAAATATATATATATATATATATATATATATAGATTTATAATTTTTTTTAAGGCCACCTTCTACATTTTCAGCTGGCCGCCTCCCTGCACATATATATATACATATATATATATATATATAGATATATATATATATGTATATCTATTTGTCTTTGCTTCTAATGATGGAGATGTCTCCCAACAAAACAACAAAACCATAAAGGAAAAGCCGCCGTCAACACTTCCTATCTAACACTCGCCAACCCCGTCAAAGATGCAAAAACAGAAAGTGCATAAATCTGATTAATGGCGGGATTTCTCTACCGCATTGGGGTTTTAATTAATTTTGTTTTTTTTTTTGCTTCTAATCAAAAAACCGAAAACACACAAGGCGCCCTTGAGATCACACACTCAATGCCCTTGCAAACTCTACTCTAATCTACCCTAATCCACGATTTTGCAATCAATGGAGCACTTAGTAAGAAGTAATGGTTAACACCCTTCACTAACTTAGGTGTGCGTTCCCCGGCAGCGGTGCCATTGTTTGGGGCATCATAGCATAGCGGAGGCTACACTCCAACCCACACACTTGTCAATCCGTGAATGCAACCCGGTTAGCGCATAGAGGCTATCCCGAATGGGAGAAGATGAGTTAACCACATACTAACGACTTCTAGTCCTACTCAATCCTTCTCAACACTCAAGCAATCAATCTTACATAATCAAAGCATCAAGATTAGGCTACACTTAAGCACACAAATGCAACTTATGCAAGGAACCTAATATGCAAAGAGCTATCACACAAGCCTCAACTACACATTATTTCAAGCTCAAGCTTCATTACAAGCACTCTACAACTCACAAATCAAAACATCATTAAGAAATCTAGATTAGCAAGTATGTAGACCAAAACCTCATATCATTGAAAATGTAAAGAATAGAGAGTACAAGATTGAGATGGAGAGCCTTGGGAGAGCACTTGAGAAGGAGCTATGGAGCAAGCTCTCTCTATGAGCCTCTCAACCAAATGACCAAAGAATCCCCTCTAGCTCTCAAATGGGCCACCTTTTATACAAAAATTCTAGAACTCCCAAAAGTTCCCATGTGGGATTATTGTCAAGCCCTCTCCCACATTCATCTACAACTTTGTACTCTTTTCAAGAGCCCTAAGTGTCTTTTTTGTTGCAACCTTGTATTGATCTTCATTCGTCATGCAACAACCTTCAAGCTATAGAGAAAGTGCGTGAAAAAGAGCAAAGGAGGAAGTTAATAGCAAGTTTGAAGCTAGTTATTAGAGCAAAAGTGAACATGTATGTTTCATCCTTGTTCTCTTAGCAATGCCATCTCTCTAGCAACAAACTACGAGAAGAAAAATGGATTTCCAAGGGACACTACAATGACAAATTCTCATATTCCTCAATTTTCTTGATCTAAACATTTTGAGAAGTTACAATACAAAGATGAAGTAGGGAAGGAAAGTGGTTCACAAGTGAATGGGAAGAAAATTGAAGCCACAAAGAAGACCAACAATGGAGACCGCAAGTCTCGTGTTATTACATACTGCAGGTGCGACAAAGAGGGTCATTATGCATACAAACGTCCATAGAAGACAAAGAATTGAGTTGCAGTCATGAACGTGATTGAAGACGAAGACAATGGCAACCAACCTAAACAAGAGGATACTCCCAATCATGATTTCTACCATTAGAGAAGTAAGCCTAAAACTTATACTTATGCATTGTTCAAATATATATATATATATATATATATTGGTCAAGATAGTTCAATAATTGATATGTACTTTGTACACGCGAAAGAAAATACATATTAGATCATTCATTATCAAGACTTGAGTGAACTAACAATGATGCACATATGTTTTTCGACTGATCACCAAAGGATATATGTAACTTATTGTTCAACCTTGAAACTTTAACACCTCATTTAAAATACTTTCTTCAAATTATTCTCTTTTCTATTTCCAATAAGGTTAATGAGATATCTGTGAAAGATACTCATCTTAGTGTCTATGAAAGATAATCGTGTTGGTATTAGGAGTGAGAGATACTCATGTTAACGGTTTATGAAAGATAATCGTGTTGGTATTAGGAGTGAGAGATACTCATGTTAACGGTTTGTGAAAGATACTCGTATTGGTGTATGTGAAGGATACTCTTTGGATGTCCGTGACGACGGTTAATCTAAGTGATATTTATCTGTGACGGATAATCTATCACAATCTAGTGTTGAGAGGGATTCTATCATTGCGGATACTATATCCTGAGACTTTCACTTACTAATTAGATATGCAACTGAGGTCAGTTGCAACCCAAGCAAGAGGGATGTTATGGTAATTAATTTATTATTGGGTGACCGAATAACTGAAAATAATATCTTGGGTGACCCAAGTGTGATTAAAGAATTATTTGGTTGTGAGTGAATCCAACCAATTGTGACATGTGTGACGCATGTAAGAAATTTGAGTGAATCCGATCAATTCTTTTGAATTAAGTCTTGATGAGGGTGACCCAGTGTGGTATAAGAATTAAGAGTGAATATGATTCTTCAGAGGGTAACCCTAGTTGGTTGTGAGTGAATCCAACCAACTGTGACATGTGCGAAACGTGTGGTATACTCTGGGAATACGTGATGTGTATGAATACATTGTGAGTGAATCCAACATAGGAATTTATTTATGAGTGAATCCAATCAACTCTGAGACATGTGCAACGCGTGTAAAAGACTGTGTGTAAATCCAATGTGGGAACAATTAATGTGTTTAATCTCTTGTGTGTGCTGATTATTACAACCGAGGGACGCTTGTCATCTCAAACGGAAGGACTACCACGAGAGAGATTTTTTAAAATATTTTATCATGGAAGTGAATCCATTAATTATATGTGATGCATAGTTTATGTGTGAAGTATGGTAGTAAATGATTTCCATTTGTTAGAATTATTTTTGTGAGTGATTCCAAAGTAATTGTGATCTAACATTGTTGACTATGTTGAGTATAGATCATGAGTTTGGAACAACGAAGGTGGACATTGGATGGGATAATCTATCCGATTACATGTGTGCTAAATATTTGATTTTGTATGGTTTGTCCCATTGTACATATGTTGGGCAAGGTTTGTTTTCTATGAGATACTTTAAAAGCATTGGACTATGGTTCAATTTTGTAAAAACCCAATTTTGGAAAAGCTATGCTATTTATGGCTCCAAGGACTAAATTTATGATAATATGATTTAAATACCACGTGTGGGAGTGAAGCCACACATGTCAGGGGGGGGGGAGGAGATTGCACCCAATCTTGTGTTCTTTGATTTTCATGCTCTTGAGTTATGCTATGGTGTTTATGGTTTATTTCTTCTATTATTCGATTTGTGGAATATTCAAATCTCCATGTACCATGGTCCTGTAGCACAAAAACTTGATACAAGTCCAGTAATGCATTCAAGACAGTAGGAACCAATGAACTATTAGGATATATTTCATCAACACTGGCCAACTCCTCTTTGATTTTTGTAAAGAAACTATCCATGAAGTCTCTCTCATCCATATGCTCTGACTCTAATTGCTTACATATATAAGCAACACGTGCTTCATTACGTACCTAGTACAATGATGCAAGTGCATCCCAAGCATGTTTTAGCAGTCCTACAAAACCGAATGACATAACCGAATGTGAGGAATGATGCTCCTCTTAACTGACAAATTAAGCAACGCATGTTATTACGCATCTCTTCCATCCCGCTTTGTTTGTTCTTGCATAGGAGGTATACTGTGTTGTAATGCACCATGTGAAACTGAGTCTGTATTTATAAATGTGCCTTTTACATCATCTTTATGAGAGGAACCATGATATTTCTCAATACCAACCACAATATTCTCAGGCGGCTAAAGCATGCCACATCATATATAGGACCATAATGGGTAGTTGGGTCCCCTCAAGCTCATCCTCTAAACGGATAACATCCAAAATATATCATTATCTGCCTTTTATAATAATACCCAAGCAAGTAATCACGCAACCTGCAAAGTGTTAAGTGCTCTTTGATGCAACCAAGGTGGCTATTAAAATAATATGATCGCTGATAATAGAGATCTACAAGGTATGTTGATTCGGGTGCTTCTAACCACATGACCAGTCATGGTGAGTGGTTTAGGGACATGCAAGAAATGAGGAGACCAAGATTTGTGAGAACAGGAGATGATACTACATGTTGGTAAGGTTCCATTATCTATGCAAGATGGGGGAAAAAAGTACCTGGTAGATGTACTTCATGTTCCAAATATCATAAAGAATTTGGTTTATGTTAGATAGATGGTTGAGCAGCACAGTCTCTAAGTGAGCTTTAACCCTCAAGGTTTTTTTCTGAAAAACTTTAAAAATCAATGCCACTTGGTTGCAAAGGACAACAACAATGGCAAGATGTTCACTTTGGATGTTGGCATGCCTGAGCTGAAGGCAGTCATCTTTGCTCATGGAAAAGGTGTCATTGCTCATGGAAAAGGTGTCATTGAAAATATTGACATATGACACAAATGCATTGGTTGTGTGCACATACAATAGCCAAAGTCTATGCAGGCCGAGAATTTTGTTGTGGATTTGGAAACATTTAATGTGGATGGAATGTACACAGTATGTGAAGTCTACAAAATGGGTAAGCAATATAAGTATACATTTCCACATGATAAGCATGCGTGTGCAAGGCCCTTGGATGTGAATCACCCAGATGTATGGGGAGGACCAACTAAGAGTGCATCAATTGGATGCAAGTATTGTCATATGTTTTTAACAAAATCTTGACATCATAGGCAATATAGGAGATAGAGCCCACATGTTTTGAGTAGGCACTTGGAATCTGAAATGAGAAGTTGCCATGGATGAAGAGATGGTTGTATTGAATGCTAATGCAACATGGGATTTGGTTCCTTTGCCTAAGGAGAAGAAGGCAATTGGATGTAAGTGGGTCTAGAAAGTAAAACACAATTCAGATGGGTTTGTTAGCAAGTACAAGGGAAGGTTGGTATGGCATTGATTATGAGGAGACATTCTGCCTGGTTGCAAGAATGAAAACTCTGAGAGCAGCAAACTGTTGGTCTTTACATAGATGGATGTAAAGAATGCTTTCTTGCATGGTGATTTGCAAAGAAGAGGTTTACACATGTGGTGCTCACTTCGTTAAGAGAATCAGTTCTATGTCAATTTTGAAAAGAGCAAATTCTTTCAAGATGAAATTGAATATCTAGGACACATTGTTTCTATTGATGGTATTCGAGTAGACCCCAAAAAGATCAAAAGCAATGCTAATTGGCCTAGACCACGTGATATTCACAAACTCCGATCTTTCCTTGGACTATGTAGGTACTATAGGAAGTTCGTTAGACATTTTGCCTACATTGCACATCCTTTAACTGAACTTCTTAAGAAAGCTAGATATTTTGATTGGACTAGTAGATAGGATCATTCCTTCTCTGAACTTAAGAAAGCATTGACCCATGAACCAGTTCTTACACTACCAGATTTTCAATGATCATTCTTTGTTGTAGTTACTGATGCAAGTGGACAAGGCTTTGGTGCTATTCTTATGCAAGATGGACATCCCATTTCTTATGAAAGTCGTAATCTCAAACCAACAGAAAGAAATTATAGTACATATGACAAAGAATTAGATGTTGTTGTTCACTGGATTTAAGACTTTGGAAACATTATTTAATGGGATCTGAATTCTTAATCAAGACAAACTAATAAAACATTCATCATTTATTGGCCCAACCATTGATCTCTGATCGACATATCAAATGGGCTTCATTCATCCAAAGTTTTCAACCCATGATTCAATATCAACCAGGCAAAGAAAAAGTCATGGCAGAAGCTTTCAGTAGACGTCCTAGTGTTCACAACATTCATGTTATTCAAAGTGAACCATTGCGTCCTATGAGAGAATCCTATGATATGGACCCAAATTTTGTTGACATTTGGATTAAAGTGAGAGACAATAATTGGAACCCTATTGGTATCATTCATGCCATGATGATTACCTTCTCTTCTAAAAGAAATTGTGTATTACACAACCTTTCAAATAATTCATATTAGAGGAAATGCATCAACCAACATATATGGGTCATTAGAGGTGTTTCAGCTACTCTACAATTAGTCTCTAGAGAATTCTTTTGGCCTTATCTTAAACAAGATGTAGCAAAATTTGTGGCTAAATATTTTGTTTGTCAGAAAATTAAAAGCTACAAAGCTAAGACCCAAGGACTTCTTACTCCTCTACCAATCCCTAATGATACTTGGAAACAAATATCTATGGACTTCATTGCAGGTTTGCCTACTACATCAAGTCATAATGATATGATTTGGACTATAGTTGACCATTTAAGTAAGCATCGTATATTTCTTACCTTGTAAGAAAACTTTGACTTCTCAGCAAGCTGCGATTATGATTATCAAAAAATCTTTGTACATCAAGGATTGCCAAAAGTCATTGTTTACTCAAGATTTTGTAGTAACTTTTGGATCACTTTTTTCTCCAACTTAGGCACTAAGGTAGATTTTTCCACAACTTTCCATCTAGAAAACGAATGGACAAACTGAGGTTACTAATAGTACTATCTTGGATCTACTAAGAGCTTATGTTGCCCAACAGCCTAATTCATGGGATAAGTAAATTCATCTTCTCCTATTTGCTTACAATAATAGTCCTCATTCGGCTACTGGTCAAGCACCTTTCGAATTTGTGTATGGAAAACCTTTGCATATTCTAGCAACTAGACTTTTCCACAAAATCAAAGCTACTGATGATCAATTCACTTTCAATTTTAGTAGCATTTTGAATGATGTAAAACATTCTATTACTCATGCTGCCCAAGAACAATATGTGAAGAAAGCAAACTGTAAACGTAAAGCAATATCTTTTTAAATCGGAGATTATGTACTTTTGAGAATAAAAAAGTGTCACCTTAAGAGTGTTGAAAAATTTCCAACTAGTAAGCTTGGGCACCCCAAGATTTTATGGACCTTTAAGGTGATTCACAAAATTAATGATGTTAAACTTGAATTACCTTCTCATTGGCAGATTCATAGGTCATTTCATGTGAGTTTGTTGAAACCTTTCAAGGGATCACTTCCCACTCATCCTGTGTGAGGAACCACCTCTTATTAAAGGTAAGGAAGAAGTTTTACTTCTATCATTGATCATCAGATTACATCAACTCATACTGGAAATAAATATATCAAAATCATCCTTGTGAAGATGCAACATGGGTGCCTGAGAAATATTTTTGTGATTTCCCTGAGATCATCCATTCTTTTCAACAAACCCGCAATTGAGGAAAATTGCAAACTCAAGCAAGAGGGAATGTTATGGGAATATATTTTAAGCCCCCTAAAAAATATTATTCTACCTTCTTAGATAATTCGAGGACACTTGGATTATCTGCGTCAAGCCAAATCATGTTAATACATTTGGTGGTGGATATTGACGTATGTTTGGGGCCTTCAATGTTTATTTCAGTTGGTTTATATGGAAAGGCGATTCGTGGGTTACTTACGCCTGGAAAACATGTGTGTGGTTATGTTTTGTATACTTATAGAATATTTTTTACCAATTTATTGTTGGTTATTGTTGGTTTATAGAATATTTTTTTACCAATTTATTGTTGGTTATTTTATAAGTGAAGAGGATTTTGAAGATTGAGGACAATTCACACATAATTATTACTTGGCACATATTTTTGTAAACAAGCTTTGTATATACATCATGTGCTAGCTTCTGCACATTTTGATTTATTTGGAAAGCCTTAGTTTATCAAGCGTAGACTTGAACTTTAATATTTTGTAAAGCATGATATGCTTTAAACCCTAGCCTTAATTTATGGGCACTCTATTTTGAGCATAAGAGAGTGTCATGCAAGAAAAACACCTTTTGTATTTTTGAAGGCTATGGCGTAATTCGGAATAAAGTGTCTCATAAATACTCATGTGTGGGGAGAGGCCACACACATGAGGGGGGATGATTGCACCCAATCTTGGAGTTGTTCTTTGTGAGTTATTTGTTTTACACTCAAATATTGAATATGTTAAACATGTGGTATTTGATAAGTTATTTGATTTGATTTATTCAAATTCTTGTAAGTTTCTTTTAACTCTATTTTCCTAGAAATTTAGATCCGTGAAAAAGTGAGTGAATATATATTAATATTTGTGACCTTGATAAATTGTAATTTCTACTCATTGTGTACTATAATTGCTAGCAGCCATTGGATATGCCGATTGCGACTAACTATATTATTTTCTATTATCGATAGTGAAACTCTTCTTTTCTTACTAAACTATAGTCTGTAGCTAGTCTTGATCTTACTCTATGGGCAGGCAATCTAGAACACACATAAACACATACAAATAGTTTTCCAAAAGTGGAATGGCAAGGACATGCCAATAGTCTTTATATGACTCCTTGATATTATAGGTGGTTGACTTGGACTCTTATATTGTGTACTTTGACATTCACTCTTTTTCCATTGGGTTTAATTATATCTACAAAGTCCTAGTTCTCTTGGTAGCTTGATTGGTTTAAGGGTAGCTTAAAAGTAAATTTTTCTCTACAGCTTGTACTACCCTAAATGGTATATGAACACCTTGCATTGGGCCTCGCCCTTTCAATGATTGAACCCTAGTTAATGTCCATATTCTTTGTTGGCTAGTTTAATTACATGGTATGGAAGGAGGAGGGAGGGGGTTGTGTGTGGGGGGGGGAGCGGGAAGGGGTGGGGGGTGTGCTGGGGGGGTTGGTGTGTGGGTGCATCTCACACCAGTTCACCTAAAGAAAGAGCAAAAAGTTAAACCATAAAAGAAGTATCGCACTGCTAGCCCGATAGCCAATGACATAAAGAGGACCTATGACAACTAAGAGTTAGCTCTCATAGAAACCCTTAAGTATCATTCAACTTTTGCACACATTGGAAAGAATCTAGAATAATGATCAAAGAGGGTGTGATTACATTCTCATTTTTGGAGGTTGATGATAGCCCTAACACACCAAAGATAGTTGCCTAAAAAATAGTGATACACATCTCCAAAAGCAATATGTCATCCAAAAGAGGTCCCTAAGGTTGTAACTTTTACCATAATCTTAGATTTATTAAATAAATCCTCCATGTATATTTTCCAAAGACATCATTTCATTCTTCAAGGTTTAGGTAGAGAATAAAGAGAACTCTAGTCTAGAGTAGTATAAGGAAGTGTAGGCATATATTTTTTCCACATTTGCTAATTTCCTTCCATTAAGGTGGTATGTAGAGAGGCAATACAAAGTGAATGAAAGGGGTTATAATTTAGTCATACCCAAATCTTTCTACTTTTACAAGGAAAGGAAGAGTACTTCACATTAACGTGTAGCGGTTCCAAGCTTTATGTTATAATAATCACTTTTTTCAATATCAAATTTTCATAATTCAAATATAATATTGTGAGGCATCATTTCGTAATTCAAATTAGGTGGCCTTTTACATATGACCCTTTAATAAGCCCACTAAGTATGATGTGGCATAGTAGCATCCACTCTCACCATACACCTAGCAGCAAGAAAAAATCAAGATGTACTCAAAGTTCTTAGGTTAAAATAAATCTTGGGAGTTTTTAAATTGAATACAAATATTAGGAGTATTTTGGAAGTTGAATATTTGGAAATGGCTAACATCCTAGGTAAGAGTTCTTTAAACCATGGATTACCTCCCTAGGGTTATGTTCAAATCAATATGAGGATTTTCCAAAATTGAGCCCAAATCTTTGGAATTGGCATACATCATTAGCTTGGAGTCCTTGGGTCTAAATATCTTAGACAAAACAAACCTTGGGGTTTTCAACCTAAGTCGACCAAATCCTAGTGTCATGATCTAGACATCCATAGAGAATTCAGACTTGAGCCTAAATATTTGGACTTGGTTGTTGTGAACTTAACCTCAAAGCTAAGGGAACATAGCCTCAAGTCTAAATCTTGGTTAAATATGTAAACTTTGGACGTAAGTCATTGGGTATGAATCAATTCAAAAATTCTAGGAGCCAGGTCAAAAAATCTTGGATCTTGCTTGCATCTCTAGCTTGGGGTTTGAATATTTGTGACCTAGCTTTCATCCCAAGCTTCAACTCCCTCAATTCAAGCCAATGTGCAGAGTTTAGACTTGATTCCTATTTTGTAGAAATTGAATTGCTTCCCTAGCCCTAGAGTCTTTTGGCCCAAATTAATCCAAGGAGTTTCATGTTTGATTTTAAATCTTTAAAATCTTGCTTAAGTCCCTATCCTAGATTCCTTTTGCCTAATGGTTGTAGGGGGTTTCGGACATAAGTTTAAATATCTAAAAACTTGATTGCACCCCCACCATGGACTCATTTGGCCCAAACAAATCTAAGGAGATTAAGACTTGAGGATAACCTTTTGGACCTTTTTTGCATTCTTAGCCTAGAGTCTAAATTTTAAAATACATATAAAAACTTGCTTGAGTCGCTATCCTAGATTCCTTTTGCCTAATGGTTGTAGGGGGTTTCGGACATAAGTTTAAATATCTAGAAACTTGATTGCACCGCCACCATGGACTCATTTGGCCCAAACAAATCTAAGGAGATTAAGACTTGAGGATAACCTTTTGGACCTCTCTTGCATTCCTAGCCTAGAGTCTAAATTATAAAATGCATATAAAGAGTCTTATAATTAGATCAAAATCTTTGGGATGTTTCTTGCATCCTTAACTTAGAATATTTTATATAAGGCATATTCAAATTGAGTTTGAATCTCTTGAAATTAGATTGTGTTTCCATCCTAAAGTCTTTTGGCCCAAATCAATCTACAAAGTTTTTGACTTGAGTCCAAATCCTTACAATCGTGATTGCATCCTTACCCTAGATTCCTTACCCTGAAAATGTTGGAGTAACCTTATCTTCAATAAATAGGTCCCTATTTATTGATAAAAGGCACCTAACAAATGAATAAATCTATTTATTGATAAAAGGCACCTAACAATTGAATAAATCTATTTATTGATAAAAGGCACCTAACAATTGAATAAATCTATTTAGAAGAAATTTTTAGTATGCTAAAAAATTTGTTGAAAGAATTTACAAAGAATTATTCAAAAATTAAATCCTTTTTGCAAGAAGTGCCTAAATGATAATCATGAAAGCATAGTTGTTAGGTACCATACCATACGAGAAAATACAGTATGATATAATTTTTTTTCTTATTTTACAATAAAATTATGGTGTTTAAAAAAATAACCTATAAACTTAGGCATTTCCAATTTCGAGATATGGAGTATTTTAAAAAGGAGGGAAGCATCATAGTATATAGAGAGGAAGTTGAAATAGCCATAGACAAGAAAAAATAAAACCATTACCCTTACCCCCCCCCAAAAAAAAAGAAAACATTTATCTTTAAAAAGTTGGGAAATCATTTTTTAAAAAAAAATCCGTACGGTATCGTGTTGTATGGTATTATGTACGATATCCCATCGTACGCTCTACGAAAACAACTATGCATGGAAGGCCATGTTTTTTAAATTTTTATTGCACTTGATTTTTTTCCAACCAATAAATTATGTTGAGAGTATTTCTGTAGTAGGAATTTTTCTTAAACAATATAAAACAAAACAAAATTTCAACAAAAGTTCTTTAGTGCTAGAAGTTTTAAAATTAAGTCCAAATCTTTGGGAAAGGTTGAAGCTAGACTCTTTTAACGTAAATCAATTTAAAGAATTTTAAACTTGAGTCCAAAGTTTTGAGACCTTGCATGAATCCCTAGCCTAAAGTCCTTTAGCTCGATTCAATGTGAGGGATTTTGGACTTGAGTCTAGATCTCAAGCCCAGGGTTTATCCTGTACGCTTTTGGCCCAAATTATTTGGACTTGCATTTGGTTCTATGGGTCTTGCTTTAGATGTAAGGGCTTCAAATTTGATTTTCACTCTCTAGGAACTAGATTGTACCTCTATAGGGGAATCCTACAACCCAAATCAAACTAAGGAATTTTGAAATTAAGTTGTAAGATTCTTGCCTTTGTAAAAGAAGTAATTGTTGACCCAGTATTATATAGAAAAATATATTTCTCTATGGTCTATAGATCAAGGAGAGACAAACTTATCTTTCTAAGGTTTTGTCATTTAAATTGGGTAAAAAGGGGAAGAGATATCAAATTAATTGTTTTCTAAGGCATGGTTGAGGGTATATATCTAACTTTTTTTTTCAAAGGAAAGGCTATTATATTAAGAAGCTAGGAAGGAGTTACATCAAAGTGTAGAGAGCTTTGACCAGCATCATATCTTTAGTTACAAATGTCTCTCTTGACAGCATGAGATCCTGAATTGTACTTATCACTCAGTCACCCTTCTTAGCCTCTTGTACCTTCTTGTGCAACTATAATATCTTGGTGTCTAGATACTTTATCCTCCTTTGCAAGTACCTTTCACTTGCATGAATTAGATGGTCTTTCAACCAAATGTGTTGAGAAGGAAAGTTGTTTTAAAATATAAAATCCAATCTATTTAACCACAACAATTCACATCTCAACACAGACCAGAGCTCCATAGTGCAGCCTATATCATATTTTTCCACCCCAAACACCGTTGGACCTAAGGACAGTGTATGAAAATATGGAGGTCATCTTCCAACCCTTGACATCTGTGACATTTGCCATCACCAGTATTGTGCATAAGGCTCTGTGCATTATTAGCCAGGCAAGGCAGGCTTTCTTAGGTTCAACATATTTTTTCCTTCCCCAAAAAGGAAATACAAGTGAGCTCTATCCCACAAGAGTTCCATCTTCTATTTAAAGTGCAGGGTTGGAGGCTTGCTTGAGTTTTAATATAGGTCTCAAAAGATTGCATTAAATTCTCTTTTTTGGGGGGGGGGGTAGATTGCATTAAATTCTCTAATAGTTGCATGGACTAATCTTAATTGATTCTACCTTAAGCTTTAGTAAAAAGTAGCCTAAGCTCGATCTAGAAGCTACCCGCATTTCAGCAAAATTAGCTTGCTTTTCTCGTTTTAGGTTTCGTTAGCCGTAGGATATGAAGGTGGCACTTCAAACGAGGTAGCAAAAAAAAACCTCCTTCATCTTCTCGTTGCTGTTATTATAATCTTTGTCGTCGCGACCACCCCGGTCGACCTCGTCATCTTGTCGTTGTTGTTATCACTGTCATCGTCGCTAGCTTTAGAATCCAAAGTTCGTCATCCTTGTTATCGTTGTTGACGACATCATCCCTCTCGAGCTGAGCTCCTGCATGCCGCCCTCAGGCTGCACCCAGCTGGAGTTACTGCAGTCGAAAGCATCTCCTTGAGGACGCCAGCAGAAGGAGAAGAACGTCGGCAGCTTCACCACCATCGTCTTCATCAATATTGCCATCGCCCCACCTTCATTGCACGTCGTGTTGCACGGAGACTCGACGACGGGCAGGAGAACACAAAGAAACGTTGCTAGCAACCCATCCCCGTCGTCCGACACCTGGAAACGAAATTAAAGGTTGGTGTGATTTTGTCAGATTGAGTATTTTATCAATAGCCGAATCCGGAAGAATCAAAATCCGGACAGAGACGACGTGAAATCTGGACAGGTGCTTCCGGATCAAGCCGGAAATGTCCCGAAATCATTCCGAAGAAGATAGCAGCCGGAAAGAGATCCGGAAGTAGTTTGGAAACAGTCCTGAATAATTACCGTGAGAGATCCGGTAGCCAGACGGATCTGGATAAACCCGATCCGGACCAGTGCGGACAGACCCAGAAAGTGCAACGCCTTTGTACAGTACATAATTGAGCTTGTACAATGTTTTCATGCAGGAACTAGACCGGTCGTGTCAGGTGCACTTGTAAGAATCAGAACGGCTTGCAGGTAGTGGCTAGTCCAAATCATTCATCTCATCTATTATCAGAGAACTTATAACGGGCTAGTCCAAATCATTCATCTTATCTATTATATCAGAGAACTTATAATGATTATAGATTCATTGTAATTCGAGTTTTTTTTTGTTGAAACCCACAGAATCTTTTTAGTATGAAGTTAATTAATATAAGATTATCGTGAATTTATAGAGGCTACTCTGTGAAGCTCAAGTATGATCGAGGGTAAGTCATGAGACAGATTGATTCCCAAGTATAATGTAAATTATATATCGAAACCAAGAATGCATAAGAGGACAATTTTCTAGCTTGATAAAGATATCAAGTTGTAAGATTGATTCTCAGAATGTTGTGTTCTCAATTATAATGACACGAGAATGGTAAAGAAAAATATGGCTTTATAGTGCTTCAGATCTTCAGAGAACTCCTTATTAGAACCTGCAGCCATTGTAGAGATTGACAAATTGCAGAATAATAAGTATGAGAATTTATAGTGCTTCAGAGATCTTCAGAGAACTCCTTATTAGAACCTGCAGCCCATTGTAGAGATTGACAAATTGCAGAATAATAAGTATGAGGATTCTATCATGGTGATTTAATAAAGAAGGATTGATTCCAAGGTATCTCTGGTGTACAACTGATTTTAGAGACTAATGATCCCTTGATGGGGATGGTTATAATGGACATTACAGGTATGTGATCATGAGGTTCTAAAAGAAGAGATTTTAACTAAGAAAGATTTAGTTCATAAGAGTCCTATAAGTTCAAGAATAAGATCTATCTTGAAAGATTAATTCCAAGAATCATGGGATCGAGAATGAGAATAAGAATTATGGCATTGAAGAATGATAATATATCAAGTTGATAAGTCTATTCTGACTATGCTATGAGCTCAATTATGATGGAATGAGGGTGAGAATAGCAAGACAGTTTCAAGATGAAGTATTAAGTTGGATTCATGGAAGACCTTGAATTGGAATGTGAGTTATTTATCTGTAGCATTAATCATAAGAGGCATATGAGAACTATCTACAAGAATAAATTAGATTAAAGAGACAATATTAAATTTAGATTAGTCCATGCAACTATATTAGACAATTTAATGCAATCTACCCAAAAAAAAGAATTTAATGCAATCTTTTGAGACCTTAGTTCCTCATATCAAAAGTTAGATAAATGCCCCTCAACCATCTCTTGAGCCTTAGAAAATAAATAATTTGATATCTCTTCCCCTTTTCACCCAATTTAAATGACAAACCTTAGAAAGATAAGTTCATGTCTCCTTAATCCATAGACCATAGAGAAATTATTTTTTCTATAATATAGGGCCAACAATTACTTCTTTTACAAAGGCGAGAATATTACAACTTAAGTTCAAAATTCCTCAATTTGATTTGGGTTGTAGGATTCCACTATAGAGGTAAAAGGTAAAATCTAGTTCCTAGAGACTAAAAATCAAGTGTGAAACCCCTTACATCTAAAGGACTCTCTAGGCCAAGGCTGCAAGCAAGACCCACAAAACCAAACTCAAGTCCAAATAATTTGGGCCAAAGGACTACATGATAAACCCTAGGCTTGAGATATAGACTCAAGTCCAAAATCCCTCACATTGAATCGAGCTGAAGGACTCTGGACTACGGATTCATGTAAGGTCTCAAAATTTTAGACTCAAGTTTATAATTCTTTAAATTTATTTAGGTTAAAAAGATTATAGCTTAAACCTTTCCCAAAGATTTGGACTTAATTTTAAAACTTCTAACACTAACGAACTTTTGTTTCTTTTTAATTATATTGTTTTAGAAAAATTCCTACTATAGAATTGCTCTCAACATAAGTTATTGCTTGGAAAAAAAACTCAAGTACAATAAAAGTTTTAAAAACATATGATTATCGTTTAGGCGCTTCTTGCAAATAGGATCTAATTTTTTATTTTTTCTTTGTAAATGTTTTCAACAATTTTTTAAGCATACTAAAAAATTCATCTAACTAGATTTATTCCATTCTTAGGTGCCTTTTATCAATAAATATGCACCAATTTATACATATCTCCTTAAAGATAAGGTTACTCCAATATTTTCATGTTATTTTTAGTCATTTTAAAAGTTGTAAATTTATTGGATACATGATATTTTTCCAAAATGTTTACCATAGGCAAATGCATGCCAACCAAACATTTTCAAGAAGTTTCATTGATTTTTCCTTCTTATTTGTTTAAAATTCATAAATTACCTTAAGACACTTTTGTGACTCAAGCCACTTTTTGTGGTTTAATTAGAGGACTAGTGCTAAAGTTGATTCAGATTTAAAAACTCTAGATTGGGAGTGAAACTAGGTTGCAAATATTAGGACTCTAGTCTAGGGATACAAGCAAGGTCCTAAAGATTTGGACTTACGTCAAAAAATCCTTAGACTAATTTGGGTCAAAGCCGGACTCCAAGGTGGGGGTGCAATCCAATGCCTAGATATTTATGCTCAAGACTAGAAACCCTCACATTGATTGGGATTAAGGAGTGGGCTTAAGGACTCTACACAGTAGGGATGCAATCATGATCATAAGGATTTAGACTCAAGTAAAAAACTTTGAAGATTGATTTGGGCCAAAAGACTTTAGGATGGAAACAAAATCTAATTTCACGAGGTTCAAACTTAATTTGAATGCTCCTTATATCAAATACTCTAAGGTAAGGATGTAAGAAACATCCCAAAGATTTTGATCTAATTATAAGACTCTTTATATGTATTTTGAAATTTAGACTCTAGGCTAGGAATGCAAGAAAGATCCTAAAGGTTATCCTCAAGTCTTCATCTCCTTAGATTTATTTGGGCTAAATAAGTCCATGGTGGGGGTGCAATAAAGTTTCTAGAAATTTAACTTATGTTCAAATCCCCTATAACATGATTAGGCAAAAGGAATCTAGGATAGGGACTCAAGCAAGATTTTAAAGATTTAAAATCAAAATATGAAACTCTTTGGATTAATTTAGGCCAAAGGACTCTAGGCTAGGGGAAGCAATTCGATTTCTAAAAATTAGGAATCAAGTCCAAACTCCACACATTGGCTTGAATTGATAGACTTTAGGCTTGGGATGCAAGCTAGGTCCCAAATATTCAAACTCCATGCGAGAGATACAAGCAAGATCCAAGATTTTTTGACTCAGCTCCCAAACTTTTTAAATTGATTTATACCCAATGACTTATGTCCAAAGTTTACATATTTAACGAAGATTTAGACTTGAGGCTAAGTTCCCTTAGTATTGAAGTTAAGTTCACAACCAAGTCCAAATTTTTAGGCTCAAGTCCAAATTCTCTATGGATACATGTCTAGATCATGACACTAGGATTTGGACTTAGGTTTAAAACCCCAAGGTTTGTTTTGTCTAAAATATTTAGACCCAAGGACTCCAAGCTAATGATGTAAGCCAAGTCCAAAGATTTGGACTCAATTTTTAAACTCCTCATATTTATTTGAACCTAACCGTGTGGGATGTAAGCCATGGTTTGAAAGAACTCTTACCTAGAATGTAAGCCATTTCCAAATATTCAAGTTCAAAAAAACTCATGATATTTATATTCAATTCAAAAACTTCCAAGATTTATTTTAATCCAAGAACTTTGAGTACATCTTGATCTTGCTTAGTGACCTTTATGTGTTATGATAGTCTTCATGGTAGTCATATTACATGTGGGTGAAAGGGTTTCACCATAGTCAATGTCTTTCTCTTGTGCATAACCCTTTGCAACAACAAGCCTAGCTTTGTATCGCTCAACACTACCATCCGCTTTACGTTTGGGCTTGTAAACCCATTTCATACCAATGGCCTTCTTTTTGCTAAGAGGCAAGTCTACCAAATCCCATGTATCATTTTTTAGTATCAAGTCGTACTCAGATTGCATAGCACTCATCAAATTTGTAGATTCCTTTGCTTCATCAAAGGAAACAGGTTCCTCTTCATCATATAAACTGGCAATAATCTTGAGCATAACTTGCGTCAACAAGAGCATAAGGAATTTTTTGGACCCAAAAAGGGCCTCCTAAAGGATTCCTAATTTTAAGGGATTAGAGCTTAAAAAGCTGGGCTTAAGGGAGACAAAGGCTATGATGACCCCTATTTTTTTGCCTTGCCACATCAGCCATACCCCCCTAGTTTTACTTTTTAAAGGGAATATTCTCATGCTCTCTCTCTTGCTTTTTGACTTTTCTCATACTTTCTCTCTTACTTTTTGAATTTTTTATCTTCACTCTCTACAAATTGAATCTTTCTTGTCAGTTTGAAATCTCCTTTCTCATTAACTCCCACCATATCTCCCTTCCACATCAGCAAAACATTCTCGTATTTAGGTGGACCCCAAAAAGTTAAAAAAATATTTTTTATTTTTTTTCATTTTGAGGTGGAAAAGACACCACCCAACCAATATGTATGATGAAAATAATTTTTCCCCTCCAAAAAGCTTGTATTTCAAGGGTCACGTCAGGAGCCAGTACATCCATAACTAACTGTCAGGTGTCCCGCGACAACCCCATAAACATAACTAACTGTCAGGAACCACTATATCCATGAGATTCCAAAATTGTGGGGACCCCAAAAATTATTATGTTTTAATTTTTATCATAAATATAATTTATTGATAAAAAAACTCCATGTTAGTATATTTGTATATCAAAAATATCATTTTCTACTTAGAAAAACGGTTTTGTGTTAAACTTGCAAAGCAACAGCAAAGTTTTAACAATCTCTCTCACTCATTCCCTCTCTCTCTCTCTCTCTCTCTCTCTCTCTCTCTCTCTTTCTCTCTCTCTCTCTCTCTCTCTCTCTCTCTCTCTCTCTCTATGAGAATCTCTCTGCTTTAGCTTCTTCCTCTGCTTAGCTATGGAGCCTTTGCAAGCTGTGTGTGTAGCCTCTTGTGAAGCTAGAAAACGGAAGGTTGATTTACACATTTGTATTCCTGAAGAGTATGGCAGCTCTAAAAAAACCCATCCTATTGATGCACAATCTATCCAAGCTCGTAGGATAGCTAAGTAGAAAAATGTAGATCTTTGGGTTGATGGGCATCTCTATCCAGTTGACCCTCCATTAAGAGCAAACCCTTCTTTCCGCAATTTGTCATCTTTTATGCAATTTGTTGGTGAAGGAGAGCTTGGCTTGTTAGGATACTGCACAAGATTGACTACAAGTGGAGCTTGTTAGGATACTGCACAAGATTGACTACAAGTGGAGCTTGGCAAACCCATATTCTCCATGTGGAGTACCCAAGGGATGGAGAAATCACATTATAAAGCAAGAGGGGTTTATTTCAAAAATACAAGACATGGAGGTGGAGCTTCTGCAGGAGGAACACGTGTATAAACTATCTACAAGAGATGTTCAATTGGTTTTATCGCACAACCTTTGGAAGGGTATTAGTTAGGGAGCGGGCCCAAAAATCTAAGCTTGCGCAAGAGGCACGCAAGGCTGCAAAAAGTCATGCTCGGCTTTAATGGTTGCAGTCCAATGCTCCCCATAAGCATGGTGCTTTTGGCATGCACGAATGAGAAGACAAGGGAGGCGTTGGGTTGTGCTGCACGCTGTCGTGACGTGGGCGGTGTCGCTGGGGAAGTGCGAGACTTCTGGCTGTGAGAGTAGCTTTCAAATCCCTTACAATCCAACTAATGTGTTCTGTAACCCTCGTACCTTAAACCTTCATTCCAAGAAAAGTCCCAACAGCCTTCAAACAAGTCAACATGCTCATCCACAACTGATACCATGTAATATAGGTTCATCTAAAACAACACTCAAACATCATAGAAATATCATCGTGTATCACCATCATCCCATTTATCATATGTTCAAACCAAATCCTCAGTCATCTTTGCACTTGCTAAAAAAGATGTCTCAACAACCCTGAGACAGGGGACTCATACACGAGAAGAACAAAAACATAGACATGAAAGTGAACATCCACAAGTGGACTCAAGAAAGTAGAACCTCAAACTTGCATCCTCATCATATCAGATACAATCTTCATTGAACCTGGAGCTTCATCTCTTGAGCTAAGCAAGTCCTCTTTGTTCAAAGCTCCAATCCTCAATGATGTAATCTATGGCTTTTGTCTTTGGCTTTGGGATAGCGCTACTGTCTGCCAATGCACCTGTCCCATCCCCACCTCTTCTTTTTGCTTGCTGTGCGATTGGCTGGCCCGTCTTCGCTCCTTGCTTTGGATGCACCTTGACGTGCTGTGTAGGCTCCACTCTCAGCCCCGCCTTCTCTCTGCTTTACGATGGCCGGCTCTCCTCTTTGCTTTGCTATTTGTTGTGCACCGTGATGCACTCTTTGCACTTGTTGCCCAGTGCAGAGACACCTCTCTCCTTGCTTTTGGGCCTGGTTGTGGTGCGCCTCTCCTCTCTTTGGTCGGCCAGCAGCCCTGGCTGCTGCCGTCCGCTGATTGCCTTATGGCCCTGGCTGGTCAATGTTTCTTTCCTTCCTACGTCGTGCCTTAGCTTGTGTGCCAAGAGCCGTATCCCACTTTGCCTTCTCTTTGCTTTTTGTCGACAGCTGCGCCCCAGCCTGTCAGCGTCGCTGCTCTTCAGAGTCGCCTTCCCTTTTTTCTTCTCTGTGTTAGTCTTCCTACACCCCGGAAGTCCCCCTGTGCGCATCCAGCAGCCCCCTCCGAAACGGCCCTATCATGCTCACCTCTGCACATGCCCCAGAGCCTCGCTTCAGGTGGCAACCTGCTACGTCAAAGAGCTCTCCCTTTTCTACATGCATGTGGCTGCGCACGTCACCCAGAGCTTCCCTCCTCTAAGCGGCTCACTTCTTCACTTGACTGAAGCTTTAGGAGGCGTATCAATAGAAGCAGCCTGATTTCTTCAGTAATTCGAAACCCTGCATGGCATGAACAGAAGCTGCCTCATTGATTTTATTCTCCCTGGTTAGTTGGCGCCTCTGGTCTTTTTTCTCTGCAGACCCCCGACTTTCAGCAAGCGTCCCTTCCTCTTGCAACGCTCGCCACCTTCTCGAATATTTGCTGGCGGCCAACCCACTTTCCATGTGGCTTTGCACAGATTGGCCACGTTTTTTTTTATCTTTTTTTTATTATTAATATTTCTTTTAAGGCCTATAAGTTGGCATCCCCAATACCTTCCAATTCCCACCAGTCTTTAACCTTTAAATTGCTCCCCATGCCTTCCACGCACCTTCAAATGCAACCCACGATGCCATTGTATCTGAGTGGGTACCTTTCATATCTATCCTTGCTGCTCAGGGCCCAGATTTCACATAAGTTGTTCCATGAACATGCTTTCACTGCATAGACGTGCCACAGCACGACAACGCACCAGCATAAATGTAGATGTAATAAGGTTAAGAAAATAATTTTAGTTAGGTTTTTTTAACCCTTAAAAAAAATATTAATAGTTTCTTCTCTCACTTCATTTTCATTTCACTTTTTTAGAGAGCTTGAGCTCAAGATCTACGTAGACACCCACGTAAGGACACCAACACATTACCATGTTAGCATAGTCATACATGGATATGGCACGCACCAAGAACACCGCACGTGTTACCATGCCTTCACAAAACACAGTGCAAGGCACCCAACGACCACATACTAGGGACACCATGGAAGAGAGTGACCCCTTGGATTCTAGGACACGCCCAATGGGATCACCAGAGTCCAACCCTCCTCCCACAGCAACACCAGCGCACACACATGCGGCCCTTCTAATGGGAGCAAGCGTGTGAAGAAGACCCCACAATGCAGCCACCCCAGAGATCAAGAGACAGAGAGGCCGATGATGAGCAGTTCAACTGGGTTGGTGAAAACATTTCTACATTGCACAGCACCATAGGTGGCAAGACCCTACTACCAGGACGACACGATCCCCTACCTACCCGCGAGAAACTTGATACACAGGTACCACAGCAACAGGAGGAGGATGATTCAGACTATGAGAGAGACCAAGAGGAGGTTCCTGCAAGTGCGCGCAAGCGTAGAAAGGTCAAGCTCTTTAAGCCAAGGAAGTCCCAACCTCGCCAACGCACTAACACAACGCAAAGAGCTCCAAGAAGGAGAAGGATGCGCCAAGGGCATAGGGCTCTACAAGAAATCAAGTTTTATCAGAGGAACACTGAGTTGCTGATAAGAAGAGTCCCTTTCGCTCACACAGTGAAGGAGATTCTCCAACGATATAGAACAGAGTTCCGTGTGCAGGGGATTACCCTTGAAGCATTGCAAGAAGCCTCCGAGGCTTACCTTGTTAGGCTTTTTGAAGACACCAACCTCCTTGCAATACATGCAGAGGATTACCATATCTGCCAAGGACATGCAACTAGCTCGGTGCATTCAAGGCGAGTGAGACACGATCTAGAGATCTTAGATGTTAACCTTTTTTTTGAAGCAACTCTTTTGTTTCAAACCCTTTGTAACAAGCCTATCTGGCTTTCATTTGTAACCTTCTGATCATTAAAATTTTAAGTTTCTCTTACAATGTCTTGGTGTCATCATGTTTGTTTAACATGGAGTGTCTATCATGTGCCAGTTTGTCACCCAAGGCATCAGAAATGTTCCTGGAGGACTGAGGAAGCTATGCCAGAATAGTGCGAATTTGGCCTCTGCGCGCGGCGATGTAGGCTCAAAATTCGCACTATTCTGGCACTTCTCCCCTAGCCACTCAGGATCATTTCTGATGTATTTATAATAAAGTTGAGCACACTAATTGTGAGAAACATTAGTTTATAAGATAAAAATACCTTTAATCATGTGTAAAAATATAGTGTTTATCATCCAATGCATGAGAATTGCTCCTGGAGGACTGGGGAAGCTATGCCAGAACAGTACGAATTTAGGCTCTGCAGCGGCGGTGCAGGCTCAAAATTTGCACTATTTTAGCATTGCTCCCCCAGCCACTCAGGATCATTTCTGGTGCATTTATAATGAAGTTGAGCACACTAGTTGTGAGAAATAGTAGCTTATAAGATAAAAACACCTTTAATCATGTGTAAAAATATAGTGTTTATCATCCAATGCATCAGAATTGCTCCTGGAGGACTGGGGAAGCTATGCCAGAACAGTGCAAATTTAGCCTCTGCACAGTGGCGATGTAGGCTCAAAATTCGCACTGTTCTGGCACTGCTCCCCCAGCCACTCAAGATCATTTCTGATATATTTATAATGAAGTTGAGCACACTAATTGTGAGAAATAGTAGTTTATAAGATAAAAACACCTTTAATCATGTGTAAAAATATAGTGTTTATCATCCAATGCATCATATTTGCTCCTGGAGAATTGGGAAAGCTATGCCAAAACAGTGCGAATTTAGGCTTTGCAGTGGCGGTGTAGGCTCAAAATTCGCACTGTTCTGGCACTACTTCCCTAGCCACTCACAGGATCATTTTTGATGCAGTTATAATAAAGTTGAGTATACTAATTGTGAGAAACAATAGTTTATAAGATAAAAATAGCTTTAATCATGTGTAAAATTACATTATTTGTCATCTAATGCATCAGAATTGCTCTTGGAGGACTGGGGAAGCTATGCCAGAATAGTGCAAATTTAGGCTCTGCAGGCTCAAAATTCGCACTGTTCTGGCACTGCTCCCCCAACCACTCAGGATTATTTTTGATGCATTTATAATAAAGTTGAGTATACTAATTGTGAGAAACAATAATTTATAAGATAAAAATAGCTTTAATCATGTGTAAAATTACATTGTTTGTCATCCAATGCATCAGAATTGCTCCTGGAGGACTGGGGAAGCTATGCCAAAATAGTACAAATTTAGGCTATGCAGCGACGATGCAGGCTCAAAATTTGCACTATTCTGGCACTGGTCCTGCATCCACTCAGGATCATTTCTGATGCATTTATAATGAAGTTGAGTACATTAATTATAAAAACAATAATTTACAAAATAAAAAGACCTTTAATCATGTATAAAAATACATTATTTGTCATCTAATGCATCAGAATTGCTCCTGGAGGGCTGGGGAAGCTATGCCAGAACAGTGCGAATTTGGGCTCTACCAGCAGAGTGGTGCAGGCTCAAAATTCGCTCTGTTCTGGCACTGCTCTCCCAGCCACTCAGAATCATTTTTGATGCATTTATAATCAAGTTGAGTACATTGACTATGAGAAATAGTAATTTACAAGATAAAAATACCTTTAATCATGTATAAAAATACGTCATCCCCAATGCATCAAAATTGCTCCTGAAGGGCTGGGGAAGCTGTGCCAAAACAGTGCGAATTTGGGCTCTACAACAGCGATGCAGGCTCAAAATTCGCACTGTTCTGGCACTACTCCCCTAGGCTCCCAGGGTCATTTCTGATGCATTCACAAAAACATTGATGGTACAAACTAGAAAAAACAATGATATGCTTGATGAAAATAAGTTTGCAAAAATTATATTATATTCATAATAAGAAGTGATACATCATCTTTACAAAAGCTTTCTTACAATATTGAGCTTCCTTCTCTTGTTATTGGGCAGAGTGTGCTCAAGGAGTGATTGGGCTATTTCTTGAGGATCCTCTATGCCTATGCTTTTGGCTATACCTATACAAGCAAGAAGCTTACCCCTAAATCCATAACCAAAAACATCGAAGGCAAGGGATTTTTTAATCAGAACTATACATTTGGTGCTCTGTGCCATAGAGGCTACATAGAGCACCTTAGAGAGGGCTTTCAAAAAGAAGAGAGTGAAGGCAGATTGAGGGGTGTAGTCCCTGTGGATAATGGCGATGCCATCCACAGGAAGTTGACCAAGATAGTGCACCAACGCAGCATCATGTCCATTGACCTTGGCCTGGTCTCTGCTGCCGCCGCGCCTCTCCCAGCAAATGCGTTGATTTCAACCACCCTCTGCAATCAAAAGAAAAATCAAAATAGTTTCCTATACATAATTACAAATGTTTCTAGGTTGTAAAAGGTCGATTATTACCTCTTGCTCAATGTCTTCTTTTGCCAAAGTGCTAGTGGGGGGCGAGAGGTCAATCGAGGACTTAGTCTCATCCTTTTTTGGTGCTTTGGTCTCCTCCATTACTCCAGCAGCAAGGGTATCCTTTTCAGCCTCTAGCTTGTCTTGTAGGGTTGTGAATTCCTCCTCTGGAACTAGGGCTTGCTCTGCGGTCTCAACCACAGTTTCCTTAACCAAAGCAACTATCTCTGCGATAGATTCTCCAAGGGGTAATATAGCACTATCTAGGTGAGGACCGAGGTTGGACGTATCAAGGTCCACCTCACATCGCGTTGTCGTGACGTGGGCGGTGTCGCTGGGAAAGTGCGAGACTTCTGGCTGTAAGAGTAAGTGGTTGAACTTCAAGGGGCATCACCAGCAAAAGCTAGAACCATCATAAATTTAAGAGTCAGCCATACATGGGTAGTCAAAGCAAACGAGAGCCTCATGATCCAAGCCAAAACTGGCATTAACATAGCTTGATTCATAAAACTCAACACATCAAATCCCAGAAAAACATCTCATAGGTATATACATCCAAGATTCACGGCCAGCATTGGCACCATAGTTCATATCAAAGACAAGGTTGACATCATCATAACATGTCATAAACATAGGACCTCAACTTTATGAACCATCACATCATATTCACAATACTGAGCCTTCAAGGCTTATGCATTCACTTTGCATTCCTTAATTCACCTTTGTAAAACTGTATAAAGAAGTTGACCAGCTTAGTAGAGCATGTATGCAAGTCAGCCAGCCTCTGCATGGACCTCAATTAAGTCGACCAGCCTGTATGGGGCTTCACTGCAACACATAGATCGTTGTACTCTTATCTTTCTACAGATACAGAATAGTACATGCTCCTTTTTCTTCAAAAAGAAAAGCCTTTCTGCATCTGGCGCCCTCCACACTTGCCTTGCAGCTCTCCCCTTTGTGTATGCTTTCGAGGACTTTCACTGCAATATCACCGGCCACACCATCCGACCTTAACTCCTCGTGCCAGCTCGTCGACCAGCAGCTTTTGTAGAACCACCAGAGAGCACCATATCAACGAGGCGGCTTGCTATCCTTTGCGCCTCCACACTTGTTTCACCTGACACCAGCACTCGTCAGCCTTCACAGCTGGCGCTCTGCACACCAGCTAACGCGTTCCCAAGCTTTAGCACCCACAGCTGACCCTCAGAGTTCCTCGCAGGCGGCCAATCAGCTGCACTCACTTCATTCGTCGCCAGCCACTGCTTACCTGCTCGACCACATTCTTCTTTCACACGGGAGGCCCCACCACGAACTGCAGCATGGCGCTCCCCAGTCGCTTGTCACTCCTCTGCACTTCACAAGGGGCTACCAGTCCTTCACGCTCTCGTCTCCCAGCACCTGCAGCAAGGCTGATTCTCCACTTCTGGTCCCCCGGCGGCCCTTTCACTCCTTCGAGGCAGCCCCCTTCAGATCTTCTTTCCCGCCTCTCTCTAGAACCTCAGCCAGGCATCCCTCGCCAACCAGGCCGCTACTCTCCTAATCCCCTTCACTTTACCTTGCAGCTCCCCTTGACCTTTCCAGCTGCGCTCCCTTCAGTTCCCAAAGCGGCGGCTCATACCACCCCCCCGTGCTCTCTCAACTGGCACCCTCGGCTGCGCCTGTGTACAGCCTTTCTTTGGCACTGTTCTGCAGCTCTGCAGTGTTCCCTCCTCTCAGAATGACCAGGGCCCCCCCCACTGTATCAACGAGGCGGCCACTCTTCACCTTCGCCAGCTTCTAGACGTCAAGCTGGCAACAACCAAAATCTCCATGTAGCCCCTCCAGCTGGCCACCTTAATTAAGTGTATATATATTTTTAAATTTTTCCAAAAGCCACATAAAACTTGTCAAAATGCCCCTTGTTCTCTGCAATCTCTGTAAACAGCTCGAGGTACTTCTTAACAAGATTTTTCCTTATAACCTTCAGGATCTTGTTTTGCTGCAGCACCTCACGGGAGATGTTCAGGGGCAAGTCTTCTGAATCAACCACACCTTTGACAAAGCCAAGGTACTCGGGAATCAACTCCTCACTCGCTTCCCCAGTAACTACTTTTGCCATCTTGGCAGCTGTTGATGTTCTCAAAGCCTCTTTTTGAAGCTCTTCCTTTAAGCTCTTAATACTTAGAAGATCTGCCTCATACTGTGCAAGGACGAGCTCACAAGCCTTCAGCTCTGCTTATTGAACCTCATTTACAATATGAACATATGTACATGGACATCATATAATGACTCAAGTCATAGCACTTAATCCCATGCATCTGAATTTGTATTTAATGGCCTCACATGCATGGTTTCACACCATAGACGTGCCATGGCATGACATCCACCCCCTCTAAACCTGCACATCCTCTGGTATGTGCCACACAGGTCCTGGAATTCAGTGTCCATGCATTATTTGCACACCAACATTGGTATATGTACAAGCATCCAACTAGGCGTCTTAAACCTTGTCAAACCTGACCCAGTTGGTATCACCCTAGTAAACATGAAACAGTAGAAGAATATACATAGTGCCACTCACAAGGGGTTATCCTTTGTTCTGAAACATAGCATGACATCTTAACCTACCCCCTAGCCTGCAAGATATTTATATCTTAGCAATCATATCTGAATGGTTCTGCTTTCCCACCTGGATCAAATACCAATCGCTTTTGGCATATGTGCCATATCCTTTGCTCATATGAAGCCCTATCCTCACTTAGATTCGCTGCATATGCATAATGACCCTCATCATTCAAAGTGGGATGCTCTTCAAAATAATTTGCTTCAAAATTTTCCTCAGGCCATGTTTGAAGCCTTTGCACCACATATTGTATGGCCACACCAAGTAACAACTGCATTAACAGCATGGAACACACACTTGGTAACATCCCATCCAAATCTACCTTGCCCGGATCCAGCTCACCCACTGACAAACATTCATTCTTCTCATCCAAAGACGGAAAAGCATGGTCTTCATTGGCTTCCTCTATGCTATTATATACCTCTTCTTTAGGCCGTTGCAAAGTATGCAAAGCATCCACAACATCAACACATACAAAGTCCAACAAGGCATCATCGAGAGTAGCCTTCAGATCTGAATCAATCTCATCACAATCATTTGGCTTACATAACACCTACATATCCTCACTTGCAACCGACAGTTGACTAGCATCAAGCATAGAAGAACCCAAAGCTGATGGGGATCTATTATATATCATGAAATCATCCAATGCATCATCTAGGATAGCATCCAATTCAAGATCAATCGCATTGAAGCCATTATCATCTTGCAATCCCACATGTTGATTATCATGAACATTCATACCCCCATAGCTATATCCATTTGGTTGCTCATATGCAGCCTCATGAGGCTCTCTGACCACACTTTGCATATCTTGCATGTTATCTCTCAGTATTTCTTGATACCTGTCTGCAGATGGGCTTAGAATTATGGGTCCCTCACCTGAGTACCCTTGAATCTGTATGTCGTTGAACCCTGTATGATCCAAAAAGACAGACTCAATTTCCCTCTCCAAATCATCATCATAAACAGGCTTCCAAGCTCGAGATTGTTGCTCACAAATGTGGTTGCAAGGTAACCCTAACACTGATGACATAGCATCACCTTGTTTATTGTTAGAACACCCAGTTAGCATTCCAGGATAACCCAAATCCAAAGAACCTTGGCAACCAACTTCAGAAGCAACATCACTGTTGGAATCACCCATATCACTCACCCCCTCTAAATCAATCACACATACTTGTGGCCCATCTTGTAATATTTTATTTTCCTCGCATGCATATTCATGTACATCATCCTGCTTATAAGCATCATAACCAGATAAGAATGCAGTAATGATAGCATCTTCTTCTTGTCTTAGATCTTCAAACTCTGCAATCATGCTTTCAGCAAGAAGCATTGGTTCCTGCTGTTCTTCACACATATGATACGACACCTGAGGAATACCCTTCAAATGAGCACTTTCGTCATGAGAATCCTCAAGTTTACACAGCTTACATGCTTCACAGCCCAAGAGGAAACTATTAGCGATGTCCTCTTCCTCGTGTATTGGGTCTTGAGCACCTATCCTGAAGCTCTCTGAATCAAGTGTCTCCTCAAGCATAGGCATACACACATCATGTGGTATGATTATAGGACCCTGTATGTCTGCACCCTCAAACAAGGAAGACAGATTATACTTGCACAGTTCACCCATTGCATCTTTATGAGGCTGTAGCAAAGCATTGCTTTTGGCACTGTGAAGGCCTTGTTGCTCACTAATGGCTTTTTGTAGTCCCAATTTAGCATAAACAGCCTCCACAATCTCTGTATCAGCCTTAAATAGCAATTGATTATCCTCCATAAGACATGCATCTACAACCGCTTCTAAATTGGCTCGGATCGTTGCTGGAACACTATCACAGCTCACATTATACCTGGAACTCACATAAATAAGTGCATCTGCAAAATCACTCCATCGTTTGGAGTGATACTCTACTAGTTCCAGCACTTCATCTTTTAAATCAGGACTTATAAGGTATGCAAAAGATGCAATCATCATGTTTTCTGGAACCCCTTGATTCTTCATCTCTGTCTCGTAACACCTTAGATAGCTTTCTGGATCGAAACCATCAAATATATTGACCCTGTTATATACCAATTGCACCGCAATTTCCATCGCTTCTTGAATTCGCCTTTCTTCTTCAATCTTCCTGAACCGCTCTTCAAGCTCTTTCATCTCTGCATATAAATGCTCCATTTTGCTAGCCATCTCTACGTACTCTCACCCCAGCGGTTTCACGTCGGGTTCACCAAAGCTGTCGTGACGTGGGCGGTGTCGCTGGGAAAGTGCGAGACTTCTCGCTGTAAGAGTAAGTGGTTGAACTTCAAGGGGCATCACCAGCAAAAGCTAGAACCATCATAAATTTAAGACTCAGCCATACATGGGTAGTCAAAGCAAACGAGAGCCTCATGATCCAAGCCAAAACTGGCATTAACATAGCTTGATTCATAAAACTCAACACATCAAATCCCAGAAAAACATCTCATAGGTATATACATCCAAGATTCACGGCCAGCATTGGCACCATAGTTCATATCAAAGACAAGGCTGACATCATCATAACATGTCATAAACATAGGACCTCAACTTTATGAACCATCACATCATATTCACAATACTGAGCCTTCAAGGCTTATGCATTCACTTTGCATTCCTTAATTCACCTTTGTAAAACTGTATGAAGAAGTTGACCAGCTTAGTAGAGCCTGTATGCAAGTCATCCAACCTCTGCATGGACCTCAATTAAGTCGACCAGCCTGTATGGGGCTTCACTGCAACACATAGATCGTTGTACTCTTATCTTTCTACAGATACAGAATAGTACATGCTCCTTTTTCTTCAAAAAGAAAAGCCTTTCTGCATCTGGCGCCCTCCACACTTGCCTTGCAGCTCTCCCGTTTGTGTATGCTTTCGAGGCCCTTTCACTGCAATATCACCGGCCACACCATCCGACCTTAACTCCTTGTGCCAGCTCGTCGACCAGCAGCTTTTGTAGAACCACCAGAGAGCACCATATCAACGAGGCGGCTTGCTATCCTTTGCGCCTCCACACTTGTTTCACCTGACACCAGCACTCGTCAGCCTTCACAGCTGGCGCTCTGCACACCAGCTAACGCGTTCCCAAGCTTTAGCACCCACAGCTGACCCTCAGAGTTCCTCGCAGGTGGCCAATCAGCTGCACTCACTTCATTCGTCGCCAGCCCCACTGCTTACCTGCTCGACCACATTCTTCTTTCACACGGGAGGCCCCACCACGAACTGTAGCATGGCGCTCCCCAGTCGCTTGTCACTCCTCTGCACTTCACAAGGGGCTACCAGTCCTTCACGCTCTCGTCTCCCAGCACCTGCAGCAAGGCTGATTCTCCACTTCTGGTCCCCCGGCGGCCCTTTCACTCCTTCGAGGCGGCCCCCTTCAGATCTTCTTTCCCGCCTCTCTCTAGAACCTCAGCCAGGCATCCCTCGCCAACCAGGCCGCTGCTCTCCTAATCCCCTTCACTTTACCTTGCAGCTCCCCTTGACCTTGCCAGCTGCGCTCCCTTCAGTTTCCAAAGCGGCGGCTCATACCACCCCCCCCCCCCGTGCTCTCTCAACTGGCGCCCTCAGCTGCGCCTGTGTACAGCCTTTCTTTGGCACTGTTCTGCAGCTCTGCAGTGTTCCCTCCTCTCAGAATGACCAGGGCCCCCCCCCACTGTATCAACGAGGTGGCCACTCTTCACCTTCGCCAGCTTCTAGACGTCAAGCTGGCAACAACCAAAATCTCCACGTAGCCCCTCCAGCTGGCCACCTTAATTAAGTGTATATATATTTTAAAATTTTTCCAAAAGCCACATAAAACTTGTCAAAATGCCCCTTGTTCTCTGCAATCTCTGTAAACAGCTCGAGGTACTTCTTAACAAGATTTTTCCTTATAACCTTCAGGATCTTGTTTTGCTGCAGCACCTCACGGGAGATGTTCAGGGGCAAGTCTTCTGAATCAACCACACCTTTGACAAAGCCAAGGTACTCGGGAATCAACTCCTCACTCGCTTCCCCAGTAACTGCTTTTGCCATCTTGGCAGCTGTTGATGTTCTCAAAGCCTCTTTTTGAAGCTCTTCCTTTAAGCTCTTAATACTTAGAAGATCTGCCTCATACTGTGCAAGGACGAGCTCACAAGCCTTCAGCTCTGCTTATTGAACCTCATTTACAATATGAACATATGTACATGGACATCATATAATGACTCAAGTCATAGCACTTAATCCCATGCATCTGAATTTGTATTTAATGGCCTCACATGCATGGTTTCACACCATAGACCTGCCATGGCACGACAGCGTGCATATAATGCCCAAGCATTCATCCACTCTCAAGCCAGCTGTCTTTTCAAGGTCATGAAGAAATAAGTATTCTTCACCTTCCACCACAATGGTGCTCAAGAGATTGATCTCAAGCTCTGGCGGCACCTTGCTCTCCTCGTGTGGGGAAGATGGCCCCGCATCTTCTACTACAGTGGGCTGTTCAGCTGTTAATTGTGCACCCTCTGGTGCAAGTTGCTCTTCTACACTAGCACTCGTTCCTACTGCCTTCACTTCCTTGTCATCCCTCAAATACCCTACCAACTGCAATGTAGGCATCTCTACCTCCTCATGTGGGGAAGATGACCCCGCATCTTCTACTACAGTGGGCTGTTCAGCTGCAGATTGCTCTTCTACACTAGTACTCGTTCCTACTGCCTTCACTTCCTTGTCATCCCTCAAATACCCTACCAACTGCAATGTAGGCATCTCTACCTCCTCATCCGAATCCTCATCGCTCGCTGATGAGGAATGCAACTGTGGCAAGCCACGAGAGGAACCTAGTTCCTAAATTGCCCGTCCCCAACCTCTTCACCTCTCCTGCTTATTGAAGGTACAATAAGCTCCTGCGGGGATGCAGATATGGATGAAGCATTCAAGGCGCTGTGGATGTAGGGGCAGGCATATTGTTGAATGTACTTAAGCAACTTAACAGGCACCCATCAATCATTGGGGTAATGGGGAAAGGAGATGGAGTGGGGAGCCAAGTATTGCTTCATGTATGCAATCTGCGTCTCATAATGTTGGGACGCAAGGGCGAGTGACTTTTCAAAGTCGACTTCACGAGAGAACATGACAAAGAGCTCGCTCTTGCCCGCCCACGGAGTGGTGGAGAGGAACTCATAGAAGTTGTCAAAGTGGGTAGCCATGTGAATGCAAAGAGATAGTGTGAGCTCATGATTGGTTTCTATCGCGTGAAAATGAGAAAGAAGGCACCTTTGGCTATTTATAGTTAAAATTTAAAGTTTGGCCTTTTCACACGACCGCTAGACAAAAAAATTAAAGTTTGGCCTTTTCACACGACCGCTAGACAAAAAAATTATAGTTTGAAAAATATTAAGATTTCAATTAAATAAAGATTGGTTAAAAAAGAGCCTGCTACAAAATTACAAGCATGTCATCTAATCTAAAATTGTTATAATGTCTTCATTTTTTGCCCCTCTTATGACATTTACTTCATGTTGATCGAGTCCATCTCCTTGTTGACTTGAAAGCTTGTCATTGCCTTCACCTCGATCCTGAAACTCTTGCCCCTCATGTGCATCAAAACAGAGGCTATTTTCCCATATACTCAGTTCATCTTCAAGCTCTTCCACATGCCTACTATGTGTTGGTAGGGCTATGCACCTTGCTCTGCTGAAAATTCAAGGTCCCCCATTTGCCATGATTCTGAGACCATGGTTGTCCCCTCCTTACGCTTCCCAATCTGTAAAAATATAGAAAGTGGCACAATAACCAGAAAGTGTAAGGGTTAACTCTAGACATGTAGTGGAATCAGATATACCTTTCTTCTCATCAACTTGAAACTTGACTCTTCCACATTGTCAAAGCCCATGATGCTAAAGTGTTGACGCAGGTCTACTAGGCTCCAATGCTTGCTTACTGCTACTCACTCATGGAATTGACATGGAATTGAACGTGTGCACAAAAACATGTAAAGGACAAACCAATTTACCCCTACTGACCTAGATGCCTTTGAAAACTTAAGTGATGTCTTGATATCACTTACCATCTTAAACTTTAAGCATAAGATGGTCCAAGCATCAGGTTTGGGCCATTCGGGATTGTTAAGAGGGGGGTTGGGGATCTCTTCTAGCTTGCCAAATAAACCTAGTTTTTTATCTACAAAATATGAGTGAGAAAAGAAAAAGATATTGTTCTGTACAAGATCACTTGGGCTTTGAGATACAAACATTGCCTCTCCAATGGATGCATGCATAGCATAGAAAACTCCAGTGAGGCTTTGGAGTGGTTGTTCCTCAACATAATTAGAGGGAAAAATATCTGCAGCAGAGAGACACAAGAAAATGGAGAATCATAAGAAATTTTGAAACAAAAAATCCAATATTAGCATGTTGTTAAAGCTGTGTTTATGTTACACTGACAACTTGACGGAAACCTTGGTCGTTGGCCTTGAATGTACAAGTCTCCAAGGGTATACACATGTTGCACTATGGCAACCAGTCCTTCCTTCTTAGTATGCTTGAAGCCTTGTAGTCGCCCCTTCCAATGATGTAGCATATTCCCCAGTTGACGCACTCGATGTGGTCCCTTCTTAGAGCTTGGCTGCATGTAGACCCAAGCCCCAACCCTGAATCTTGTTGGAGCCCAAACTCCATTCTCATCTCTTGTGTTATGCAGCACAAGCTCTTCCACCTTCTCCCTAGGTCTTCTCACATTACTGGAAGAGGCCATGGTGGTAAGAAAAGAGAAGAAGGAAAAAGAAAAGCTTGTTTTACAACAGAAGAGTGGAGAGGAGAGAAAGTTCAAGGTTTTCAGTGCAGCAGAGGGAGAGCTTGAGCGGGATGGAGTTTCTGCAGCAATGGAGAGCTTAGAAAAGGAAGAAAGAGGGAGAGGGATCTTGAGACTGAGGGAGCTTGACAAGGAGGGAGAGCTTGAGAGGTATGGAGTTTCTACAGCAATGGAGAGCTTAGAGGAGGAAGAAAGAGGTTCAAAATGAGCTTTTCAAACCTAGATTATGTTGGGGGGAAGTTTGAGAGGGAAAACACACTTTTGGGAAAAAAAATAAAAATTTTTAATTTTTAGGGTTTTTCATCTGCGCGATTCTAGGTGGGGGGACCTCTAAGTTTGGGCCCAAGAGGTAGGGGGACAAGAGTAGTAATTAGGCCCCATTAGCAAACCAAAGCCTAGGCCCCCTAGGGTCAAAGAAATCAAAAATGTGCACCCCTAGCCCTCTTCCTATTGGTCCCTTCCTAATCAAAAGTTAATCCCAGAGGCCCTCTTTGGGTCCAAAAAATTCCTAATGGATGCATGATGAGAGTATACGTATTCTACTTGGGGAAGGAGTGGCCAATTTATTGTCACGTAGTGTTTACACTAGTCATTTTGGCATAATTTTAGACTCCTCAATTTTCCTTATTTCCTTATCAACTTATCATCCACTTTGTCCTCATCAATAGGCTAATTTATGGGCTGAAAAACATGTTAACTTGTAACCTATGTGAGCTGATTTTCAATATTTCTTTGGTTACCCAAATGCGCTACATCAATGTGTCCTATATTGAACAATGGAAGGAGAGTGGCGCGAATATGTCCTTGAACATACATTTTGCTATTTTTTACATGAAAGCAAGGGCTGAATTGCATCTTCCACAAATACAACATCTCTGCTCACAAGAATCCTCTTGGTAGCAGGATGATGGAGATGGTAACCCTTACTTTCTAAGCTATACTCCACAAAAATACATTTAATAGTCTTATCACATCAAGCTTGCTGCAAAGTTTCTCAGACACAAGGACATAAGCAAGACAACCAAAAATGTGTAAGCAACGAGTGATTGAGGACTTTTTGTCATTCCACATTTCAAAAGGCATAATTGTATGCAAAGCCTTTGTAGGGCACCTATTCAAAACATATGTTACACACATAATTGCTTCTAGCTAGACACTATGAGGTAACTCCTAACTTTTAACCATACAACATGCCATCTCCATGAGAGATCTATTTTTATGTTCAACTACATCGTTTTGCTAAGGTGTATATGGCACAATACATTGGTTTTTATCCCATGATCAGCCATGTATGTATGAAACTTCTTAGACATATGCTTCCCCCCCCCTGATTAGTACACGGGGTACCAATCTTACATCCAGAAACATTTCAAATCATAGCAGCAAAGTGTCTAAAACACATAAAAACCTCTGATTTCTATTTCAATGTATATATATAGGTATGTTTGGAGTAATCATCAAAGAATATGACAAAATAGAGGTAGCCCCTAATAGATAGTGTTCTCATTCTAGGACCACATACATCACTGTGTATAAGCTATAATTTTTGGACAACTCTAACTAACCCATCTGTGGAAAATGATGTCCGCTACATTCTTCCAAGAATATAGCCCCCCTCACAAAACATGTTTGATAAGGGCTTCAAGATATGGCAGCTCAGACACCATGTCATGTTTATGCAAATGCAACAAACTACCAAAGTTCAAGTGACCAAAGTGTGCATGCCACACTGCCTTAGCATCACCCATCACCTTTGTGGAAAAAACTGTATATTTAGCATACCTTTGTCTTTCATATGTATCTAGCTTGAGACAGAGTACAAGAAGTAACAATTATCTTGTCGTCATCATTGCTGCAATCATAAACAATAAATCTACCATCCTCCAATTGAACCACTAAGCCAGCCTTAGTAATGGGGCAAAGATAGATAACAAGTTCTTCTTGATCCCTGGTACATATAATACATCTGAAAGCATGATTGTTTCACCATTTGTAGAGTGAAAAAAAATTTACCAACTCATTTTACAAGATATGAGGAGTTGTTTGCACATGTTACAGTGCTTTCCTATGGAGCAGATTCAATTGATAAGAACAAACTATGATGAGAAGTAATGTACTTACTAGCACCACTGTCAAAATACCAAAGATGTACATCTATAAGTAGCCATGCATACAAATGGGTCATAGCTGCATTGCACAATGAAAGCCCAATCATCATGTGCATAGTTTGCAAATTCTTTGTATTCTACAGCATTGGTGGATGCTGATGCATCAGCTTCTACAGACAGCCATACCTAAGTCTTTCTTTTTCTCTTTCTCTAGCTGTGTCCTGCACTCATTATTAATGTAGTGATGACCAGGTTTCCTGCAATAGTTGCATCTGTCTCTTTTTTTTGCATGTCGCCTTCCTTATCTATAAGCTTGCCCAATGACTCGAATTTCAGCTCGTAACTACCCTGAGAAAGGATTTACCTTTGCCTCTTTGTTAATTGGCACCATGGCAGCAAAAGCCTGATCTCCTGTACGCATGACATATCTGTTTTACCTAGATTGCTCTTCTTCCAAGAGAACAGAAAAACGAACTCCTCAAACTTCAAGGCATTTGAATTGCCTTTTTCATCACTCATGAGTCTGATGGTAGAAGCAAAATATCACAGGAGTGAGATTTTTTAGAATATTTTATCATGCAAGTGAATCCAATTAATTATGTGTGATGCATGGTTTATGTCTGAAGCATGGTAGTAAATGATTTCCATCAGTTAGAATTATTTTTATGAGTGATTCCAAAGTAATTGTGATCTAACATTATGAACTATGTTGAGTATAGATATCATGAGTTCGAAACAGCCAACGTGGACATTTGACAAGATTATCTAGCCGAGCACATGTGTGGTGCTAAATATTTGATTTTGTATAGTTTGGCCCATTGTACATATATTGGGCAAGGTTTATTTTTTATGAGATACTTTAAAAGCATTAGACTATGGTTCAATTTTATAAAAACCCAATTTTTGAAAAGCTATGCTATTTATGGCTCCAAGAGCTAAATTTATGATAATATGATTTAAATACCGCCGCGTGTGGGAGTGGAGCCACACGTTCGGGGGGGGGGGGGGGGGGGGGTCGGGATATTGCACTCAATCTTGTGTTCTTTGATTTTCATGCTCTTGAGTTATGCTATGGTATTTATGGTTTATTTCTTCTCTTATTCAATTTGTAGAATATTCAAATCTCCATGTATCATGGTCCTGTAACAGTGGTATCGAGCATGACAAATTCAAGTATTGAATTTGGGTCATAGAGACTTGAAGAAAAATCAAGAAATTGATTTTTACTCAAAGGTTATTGGCTTGGGGCAAATTTGAAGGCTTTTTAACAAATTCAAAATACTTCCACAAGAAGAGGAGAATCTGCAGCAAGGGTACAAAGGCTTTGGAACAAAGACAAGATTCATTCAAAAATCCAAGAGATAAAAAAGAGGAGGCCCGGAGATAAAGAAGAGAAGGTGTGGAAGACCTTTGGGTAAAAGAAGACATGGTTATGTTAATTTTGTGCACCCTTGGATGTGATTGAAGATCAAGGGTAAGGAAAGAAGGTAGAAAACCACAAGTGGGTTTGCAAGAAACCACCTTCAAGCAAAAGTGTTTTTGATGGATTCTTAACCTCTTCTTGATTTGTTCGTATGGATGAAGTCTGCAATTAAAGGAGGATTGGGCTTAGCTTTTGGATTGCTAAACCACTGAGCATGGCAAATTTGTATAATGGATGACAGAGGTTTGCTCTACAGTCAATTTGGAGTAAAAATTATAAACACGTAATTAGCAAGGGATCTTTGGATTAACTGAGTAAATTGGAAAAATTGTTTGGCAAAATTGGAAGGATTGAATTGCTTTTAACTCACAAGGGAAAAAATAAAATTTCTTAAATCTCTCCAAGATTCAACGGGCACCGACGACAAAAATCCAAGATAAATTACTTTTTATTGAACTTCCTTCCTGCGCTTTTCTATTTAGTCGGCTGGGGTTCTTGTGGTTAAGCTTTAAAGGATAAAGCTTATGAGATTCCAAAAAAAAAAGCGCTTATGTTCATTTTTCTTCCTTCATTCTTCAACGCGCTGCAAACGGGTGGTTAACTGGACTGCGTAGGCCGCCTACTCCATGAAGAAAAGAGTTTCTTATATATATATATTAAAGCTTTAAGCTTTAAACATTGAACCTTCAAGGTTACCTTTTTAAGCTTTTAAAAGCTTAAAGTTATTTCAAGCCTTTAAAGCTTATGTCTCTCACAAGCTTCAAAAGACTTCAAAAAGATTGTCTTTTAGTTTCAAAAGCTTTGGGAGAGTCATAGAAAAATAGAGAGAACCTTACAAAATTACTCCTTCTACAAAAGAAATTCAGCAAGTGATCAAATGGTTTTTCTTCTTTGACATTTTTTCCGACTCTTTTGAAGACTCTTCCAACGAGTTATTTCTTGCATTTATTGTCAGCATCAAGGCATTACTGGATTGATATTCTTATTCTCTGTTGATGAACTCTATTGACTTCGACTTGAGACGGAGCATTGAAAATGATAAGTTCATTTATTTTACCACAATTCATACTATCTCAATATTTTTTATCTTCTTTTCTTTAATCATGGCTACAAATCCACAAATGCCTACTATACAAGATCAACTAAACACACTTTAAGCTCAATTGTTGAGTGAGAAGAGACAAAGAGAAGATCTTGAGCAGAAATTTATTCGTAAGAAGTGAAGGCGTGCATCTTCGAAATTTGATTCTTTGGATTTTGAGGAGGATCCTATCCAAAGGACTGTACGAGCTACTCTCAAAGCTCAAGATCATCAAAAAGGCTTTTACTTTTCAAGATTATGATGGCAAAAGGATGCACATGTCATACTCGTATGGTCAAGATCCAACTTGATGATTATTTTTTGAAGAACAATTTTCTGAGAAGAATAAGGTTAAATGTGCTACTAATCATTTGGTAGGTAGTGCAGCTCTTTGGTGGAATGTTATTAGACAAAGAAAACACAAATTAAATTTATGGAAAGAATTCCAGAAGCTAATCAAGAAGGATTTCTTACCTCTGTCACATATAAGAGTAAAGCCAAACAATAATGGAATATTTTTAGACAGCTCAAAAAGAATAACATATCAGCATATATTGACAGATTTTAGCAAACTTTATTGCACCTTCAAGCTATAGAGAAAGTGCGTGAAAAAGAGCAAAGGAGGAAGTTAATAGCAAGTTTGAAGCTAGTTATTAGAGCAAAAGTGAACATGTTTCATCCTCGTTCTCTTAGCAATGCCATCTCTCTAGCAACAAACTACGAGAAGAAAAATGGATTTCCGAGGAACACTACAATGATAAATTCTCATATTCCTCAATTTTCTCGATCTAAACATTTTGAGAAGTTATAACACAAAGATGAAGTAGGGAAGGAAAGTGGTTCACAAGTGAATGGGAAGAAAACTTAAGCCACAAAGAAGACCAACAATGGAGACCGCAAGTCTCGTGTTATTACATACTGCAAATGCGACAAAGAGGGACATTATGCATACAAATGTCCACAGAAGACGAAGAATTGAGTTGTTGCAATCATGAACGTGATTGAAGACGAAGACAATGGCAACCAACCTAAACAAGAGGATACTCCCAATCATGATTTCTACCATTAGAGAAGTAAGCCTAAAACTCATACTTATGCATTGTTCAAATATATATATATATATATATATATATATATATATATTGGTCAAGATAGTTCAATAATTGATATGTACTTTCTACACGTGAAAGAAAATACATATTATCAAGACTTGAGTGAACTAACAATGATGCACATATGTTTTTCAACTGATCACCGAAGGATATATGTAACTTATTGTTATTTTACATTCAACCTTTAAACTTTAACACCTTATTTAAAATACTTTCTTCAAATTATTCTCTTTTCTATTTCCAATAAGGTTAACGAGATGTCTGTGAAAGATACTCATCTTAGTGTCTGTGAAAGATAATCGTGTTGGTATTAGTGAGAGATACTCGTTAACGGTTTGTGAAAGAACTCGTATTGGTGTATGTGAAGGATACTCTTTGGATGTCCATGTGACGACGGATAATCTAAGTGATATTTATCTGTGACGGATAATCTATCACAATCTAGTGTTGAGAGGGATTCTATCATTGCGGATATTATATCCTGACTACTTTCACTTACTAAAATTAGATATGCGACTGAGGTTAGCTGCAACCCAAGCAAGAGGGATGTTATGGTAATTAATTTATTATTGGGTGACCCAATAACTGAAAATAATATCTTGGGTGACCCAAGTGTGATTAAAGAATTATTTGGTTGTGAGTAAATCCAACCAATTGTGACATGTGTGACGCCGCATGTAAGAAATTTGAGTGAATCCGATCAATTCTTTTGAATTAAGTCTTGATGAGGGTGACCCAGTGTGGTATAAGAATTAAGAGTGAATATGATTCTTTAGAGGGTAACCCTAGTTGGTTGTGAGAGTGAATCCAACCAACTGTGACACATGTGAAATGTGTGGTATACTCTGGGAATACGTGATGTGTATGAATACATTGTGAGTGAATCCAACATAGGAATTTATTTATGAGTGAATCCAATCAACTCTGAGACATGTGCAACGCGTGTAAAAGACATTGTGTGTAAATCCAATGTGGGAACAATTAATGTGTTTAATCTCTTGTGTGTGCTGATTGTTACAACCGAGGACGCTTGTCTTCTCAAACGAAAGGACTATCACGAGAGTAAGATTTTTTAAAATATTTTATCATGGAAGTGAATCCAATTAATTATATGTGATGCATAGTTTATGTGTGAAGTATGGTAGTAAATGATTTCCATTTGTTAGAATTATTTTTGTGAGTGATTCCAAAAAGTAATTGTGATCTAACATTGTCGACTATGTTGAGTATAGATCATGAGTTTGAAACTACGAAGGTGGACATTGGATGGGATTATCTAGCCGAGTACATGTGTGCTAAATATTTGATTTTGTATGGTTTGTCCCACCATTGTACATATGTTGGGCAAGGTTTGTTTTCTATGAGTACTTTAAAAGCATTGGACTACGGTTCAATTTTGTAAAAACCCAATTTTGGAAAAGCTATGCTATTTATGGCTCCAAGAACTAAATTTATGATAATATGATTTAAATACCATGTGTGGAAGTGAAGCCACACATGTCGCGGAGGGGTGGAGATTGAACCCAATCTTGTGTTCTTTGATTTTCATGCTCTTGAGTTATGCTATGGTGTTTATGGTTTATTTCTTCTATTATTCGATTTGTGGAATATTCAAATCTCCATGTACCATGGTCCTGTAGCACAAAACCTTGATACAAGTCCAGTAATGCATTCAAGACAGTAGGAACCAATGAACTATTAAGATATATTTCATCAACACTGGCCAACTCCTCTTTGATTTTTGTAAAGAAACTATCCATGAAGTCTCTCTCATCCATATGCTCTGACTCTAGTTGCTTACATATATAAGCAACACGTGCTTCATTACGTACCTAGTACAATGATGCAATGCATCCCAAGCATGTTTTAGCAATCTTACATAACCGAATGTGAGGAATGATACTCCTCTTAAAACTGACAAATTAAGCGACGCATGTTCTTACGCATCTCTTCCATCCCGCTTTGTTTGTTCTTGCATAAGAGGTATGCTGTGTTGTTGTAATGCACCATGTGAAACTGAGTCTGTATTTATAAATGTGCCTTTTACATCATCTTTATCAGAGGAACCATGATATTTCTCAATACCAACCACAATATTCCCGGCGGGGCAACTAAAGCATGCCACATCATATAGGACCATAATGGGTAGTTGGGTCCCCTCAAGCTTATCCTCTAACGAATAACATCCGAAATATATCAGTATGCCTTTTATAATAATACCCAAGCAAGTAATCACGCAACCTGCAAAGTGTTAAGTGCTCTTTGATGCAACCAAGGTGGCTATTAAAATAATAAGATCGCTGATAATAGAGATCTGCAAGGTGTATTAAAGAAATGCAGAGTATATTGTGTAGAAATTGTACTCGTAAGATGCAGAGATCAATGTTGTTGTGAAGTGAAGTCCACAGATGCTTTCTCATGTGTATCTACAGACCTGTATGTAGTAGATCTGACAAAATTACACCAGAATCCGATGAAGAACAGTGCAAATCCGATCCTCAAAGATGTCTGTAGAAAACTAAAGACCGAACGAACCACGCCACAAAATTATAGTAGAAAGTATTGCTTTGTACTACACACTTCACGGTTCTCTTTCTTCTCCCAAACGGGCTCGTTGATTGGATTCAAGAAGATAGGAGACTCAGGGTGAAGGGTAGGCAGTAGCACAAGAGCGTATACTCTGATACAAATGTTAGAAATAGGGTTGCACGAGTGCATGCGCGTGCATACGCGCGCGCGCACACACACACATAGTGTAGAATCTCAAGGGAGCACACAATAAGATGATAGAAAAATAATGAATGTGTGCTATAAAAAGAAGATAAGTATACCCCAAGATTGGTGTATACTAGCATGGAAAAAAAAAGCCTCCTAAAAAAGAAAAAAGTGTCCCGATTGGTCCTAGTGTGTTCACACACATCATTACCAAATATGGCTACAATTATTATCTTAAATGAATTTGTGGAATCTCACCACTGTTTTCACCCCTATTGGCATTTGTGAATGTGAAGAATACACGAAGATTAAACATAAAAATGGTTAACTAAGCTTGAGAGATGTTTATGCTCGTCCCCTTGTGTGATGTTTTGTGGCTAATTAGATTTAAATATTATGTTTGCATTATGAAAATCTAGTATTGAAAAAGGTGATTGTTATAACATAAATATTGGAATCGCTACACATTAATGTTAAGTACTCGTCCTGCCTTGTAAAACTAGAAAGATTTGGCTATGACCAAATTATAACCCCTTTCATTCACTTTGTATTGCCTCTCTACCTACCACCTTAATGGAAGAAAATTAGCAAATGTGGAAATAATATATGCCTACACTTCCCTAGACTACTAGACTAGAACTCTTTGTTCTCTCTACCTAAACAATATATGCCTACACTTCTCTAGACTACTAGACTAGAACTCTTTATTCTCTACCTAAACCTTGAAGAATGAAATGATATCTTTGGAAAGTATACATGGAGGATTTATTTGATGAATCTAAGATTATGGTAAAAGGTACAACCTTAGGGACCTCTATTGGATGACATGTTGCTTTTGGAGATATGTATCACTATTTTTTGGGCAACTATCTTTGATGTGTTATGGTGGAAAGCCCTTGCACCATAGAAAGAGTGCAAGAACTAGTCAATGTCGTGGAGCCTTGCCTCACCGCACTCGAGAGTATAAACAACTCAAACTGAGAGGTTAATCTACCATAACCTAGCCTATAATTGTATAAACGAGATGTGTCACTCACCTCGTTAATTTCTTGTGCTCAAATTCTCGTAAGAGAGCGTGTTATCAGGCAGCCACACTTCAAGCTCCGCTCCAACGCCACCCGTCGCACTCCAATGGAAGCTCGACCCTCCTCTCTCACTCAATCACACTCACTCTCTTACACATATGCAAGCAAGCACACGAGAGCTCAAACATGCAAAAGGCAAGCAAGAAAGCAATAGCATAAGAGTATAGAGAAGCAGAGCACTCTCTTGAATTAGCATAAAAGAAATAAATGGTCACTATACACAATGACCGTTATCTTGGTCCATAGCCTTCACACCTTGGGCGGCCATACTTAAAAAATAGGTCCATGGCTATCCACGACCGCCTAGTAGGCTTATGCAAAATCCTAATCTAAGAATACAATCTCCATTATTAATCTCGTGGTGTGTCTTTCATAGACAAACGCGATCGCACACGTAAAATATACAATGATGCGCTAGAGAGGTGTCCGATGAGGGTTAGCATGCTCCCTTTCCTAATGTAGATTCCGTCCTTGGAATATGTCGATGAATATTTGTTAAGCCTGTTGTTGGATGCATGAAATGTTGGAGGTCCTGAAAGGTCTACAAAGCAACATGGTACAACGAGTAAGATGCATTTAAGCATAATGCAAAGACCGGAATAATATTTAACGACTGGTCAATTTTTCTAGTTAAGACAAGAGTACTATGAAGCTTGGTTTAAATTTGATCTAAGCTAAGAAGAAGCTAAAGCATGCCTCGGGTTATGACCTTAGTCTCGACACACTATCCTTTGAAACCATCTCTAGCTAATATCTAGCCTCCTAAATAGAATTACTAAGTGGTTATTATAAGGCTTCTTTTTTATTTAAAAAATAAAAAAGTAAGCCACCACCCTGCAGAGATTCAAGCAATGGCCCAAAGACCTCATACAAGAGTATCTAAGAACTGCTAAGTACCTCCACAGCGATGGCTTTTTTTTAAAAGCCCTTTATTGATAGACTTTTAGCCACAAGGTCCCATCCCATGGAAATCAAGGCTACGATCTCAAGGCTCCATTACTAAGAGCCTTGTGGGGTTTTTTTTGCTTTGTTTTTGTTTTTTTTATTTATTAATAAACTAGTGTCACCTTACAATTTACCTAGGAGGCTCTATTCTAACTAAAGATGTACACTAAGGAAAGTGGAGTACTTGGCATACTCTAAGGTCGATCTCAGGATAGATGGAACTAAGAGCAAAGCCTAAATGTTACCAAGTAATAACTAGAAAATTGATAGACCAAATACCTAACAATGCATGTAAGCACTCAAACAAAAAGTAAATGGAGAATCACAAACAGTAAACAATAGATAAGGATGGGTTGGAATACACTTGGGAAATGAGAAAAATTATGTCCATATTGAGATTGCACAACCACCGCATGTTGTAATTCTAGATCAAGTCTACATGATAGCGCCTAAATAACTTGTAAATCATACTATCTAGCAAGCTTATCACTAGATAACCATAGTGCATAAGCGTGCACCGACTCATTGTCATTTTGACTTTTCCCCTCACTAGAGTGTGCTCCATATATATATATGCGTCCTCCGGTCTACTAGTAGTAATGGCCATTATAAAAAGTGAGCTCATGTATATAAGACATTTTATGGAATATGACAATCCCATTTGTCTCAATTGAGTCTTGCTCTCTCTCTCTCTCTCTATCTCACTCTCACTATCTTGAGCTTATGGTTGCTTGCTTGCATTGTATATGCTTGCTTGCTTTATTATTATGTATGCATGGTAGGGATGGCGTTAATCTAGCTTCTTTTCTCCTCTCTCTTTTCTTGTCTTTCTATCAAGACCCCTCTTGCCTGCATTTTGGCATTGAGTGAGAGTAGAGCTTTCCATAGCTCCCTTTATCTTTGCTCTTCACCTAGTTTGTGAAGCTTCACGTTGGTGACACAAGTGGTGGTGTTGTGTGCCCCTAGCGGCCTCACATAGGGGGAGTCAACCCTCATTAGGGTTGGCTTAGTTCTATTCTCCAAATCGACCCTTGCATGGTTCATTTCTCTTCTTCTCTCCCTCTCTTGTATGCAAGGTAGTATGTTTAGGTTAACAGTAGGATGTGTTAGGACGAGGTTGTTGTTTGACTAGAGAATGTGTGTTCACAAGTGAGAACATTGTTCCCACTTGGGTACATGCACACCTCAGTTCTCCTAGAGCTATGTCAATCTAACAGCTCTGCTACCTATGGTGGTGAAATTTTAGGCCACGTTATGGTATAGATTTTAGTGGTTTTTATCATTATAGTCATTTATGAAGGGAATATTTTTTTACTTTTTCTTAATGAGGATATCTCACCATGTAGCTGAAATGTTCACATCCTCTAGCAACAAGAGCTCAAGAGCCGAGGTGAACACATTTGGGAAGAGGGCTGAAAGCTTAGTCATTCCCAAAAATTGCTTCAGATCACCCGGGAGAAAGTGCCAAGCTCAAAGTCGAGCTCAAGAAAACCACATGTGAAATCTATCGGCTTCAGAATAAGCTTGTGGTGGTAAACAAAAGCCACCCCACCAAGAGGAGCTGCCCACACTCACAAGCAAGAGACATGATTACCCTTCGACTTCAATACCAAGCCCTCAAAACTACCAAGATTGCAGCATCTCAAGCACATATGAAAGAAGTGTGATACTGCCCTCCCTACAACACATGAGGCCACAACTCTCACTAAGTTTCGATAGGAATAAAATCATGCTGGGACCAGAGCGACCACTAGAGGGAAGCAACCTACCAAGATCTCCTCCTCCATAAAGAAGCCCTTATGACCGAAGCAAATGCAAAATTCATAAAATGGAGACCCTTGCCTTGGATGATACCCCATTGGAAGGGCACGACCAATGGAAGCTAGACATGCTTCTCTCATGGGCTACCAACCTCGACACTTTGCCAACCATGAGCCAGTCTCCTGTGGGGATACCCTTTAGCCCTTTCTTTGCTTCAATTCAATATCTTCTTATATCGAACCCCTTTTCCACCCCCACCTTCCACACCATCTTAGCCCACATCAACACCATGCAACAACCCACCCTTATCACCATGTTCTTCTTTGACCAAGCTATCTCATTCATGGCCGGTACACTCCTCTACTCCATTAAATCACATATACTTGTGTCCAACCTAGTAGTGTTACTTGTTCGTGAATTCATGGACACTACGCTCATCTACTCCATTAAATCACATCTGCTTGTGTCCAACCTGGTAGTGTCACTTGATCATCGAATTCTACACTCTTTACTGAGGAAGATCATTTCCTCAACCTCGTGGCACCACACGCCTCAACTTCCCCATCCTTGTAGACTCCCTTCACTCAGCCATGATAGCCATGAATACCGAGCAATGAAGTCTACATCAACTTTCTAACATGCCCAATAATCAGTACAACTCACTAGGCATCCTCAAGATTTATCACATAGTCTATCTTGCCTCGAACAAGCCCTCATCGTCGATAAAGCCACCATTCAAGCCATCCACAAGGCTCACTTGCAAGACAACTCTGTGGATGAGGCACAAGAGGCCTTTGCCTTTTTCCAATGCCATCAATCTAAGCATGAGGATGACAACCTCGAAGAGTTCTCAGAAGGAACCTAGGATGGAAACTTGTTTTCTAGAGAAGAATCCCAATAAGCTAACTAAGTCTCCGCTTTTCGTTCAATTTGGGAAATAAAGCAAATTCCCCAAAGCTAAACCCACCCCATTGCTCAAACTCACCCAACACCAATCCCCACCCATAACCCTCCCATCAAACTATCCATAGGCATTTTCCCATGAAAGCCCTTACCTCATCCACCACCGCTAACAACTTTACATTCTCAACCAACCCCCTCATTTAACCTCAACCTTCTCAACTAACTAAACCCCCTCATTTAATCGCATTCACAAGTCCTCCATCCTTAAATCATTCTACGAGCATCCAAATCTCAATGCGAAACTACTCAAGAAGAAGGCATTGAGAAGACAATGGGAAGGACCCAAGGTTATCCTTGCCTGTCTATTAACAACAACTCCATTACTCGCCAACCGTGCGAGATCTCACATTCCAAGGAAGCTCCATCACCACGTGAATACATGCTTTGGCGTGGTTGAAACCCATCTGGTGATCCAACACATGGATCACCTATTAGCCCACTCGTGGCACACCAGAGGAGGCTAGCACTTGTTAATCCCATAGAATACCCAGTTGTAGGTCACATAGGAGTCCAACACACATGGTGCACACCCTATCTCCTCAGTGATCACCAAGTGGGTGGCAATACATGGTCACACCTAGAGAAGTTTGCATTGACCCTAAGTTCATGCCAATCAAAAGGCGGTGGTTTTGGGACACAAGTTCCTGCACATGAAGAAAAGTGCTAGCCTTCAACTTCCCATACATTGATGGCCCCACATCCCTCACCACCATGAAGAGGCAGCTCCAAATGAAAAACTTTAATGACCTTACTATGCCAAGGTGTCACATGCTGCTCATCATCCTCATTCTTGAGGAGGTACCCAAGAATTAATGGACAAGAAAAGAGTGGATGGTCTTCAATCTCTATGAAGATCCCAAATCTTGTCAATAGATAGACCTCCTTTTTCTTAAGGAGGTGCCCAAGAATTAATGGAAAAGCAAAGAACAGATGGTCTTTGATCTCAATGATCATCCCAACTTCTATTAGCAGTAGATAGATCTTTATGGCATGGTCAATTACTTCCAAGACCACAAAGTGGTCACTTTTAAAGACACGCCAGATACCAGTATTTGGAAGCCCTTTGAGATCATGCACTGATCTAATCGATGGTTTTCCCACAAACCCTTCATCGGTTCTTTTTATGAGACCGACAACATATTTGGTACCAATGCAAGTTGGGAAGCCTCACCCTTTGCCGAGCCTAATCTAATACATTTCCAATCCTTTGAGGGTCCACTTTTGATATACAACCCTTGTCCAGGGTTACTTTTCATACAAAACCCTTGTACAAGGGTACAACACTCAAGCTGCCTAAAAAGGAATCAAAGGAAGCAATGTGCTAGAGTTTTTCGAGCAAAGCTTCTACACAAACCCACCTTTTTCCCAATGCCCATGCAAAATATACACATGCATGTATTAGACATAGGCGTTCTTCTTTCACAAACCTACATTAAGCCTCATTATCAGCAATCCTCTTGGTACATTTTTGGATGGGGGGGACCGTGGCGAGCACAAACCTAGCCCATATATGGTAAGACCCATCGCCGCCTAAACCTTACTCAAATCAATAGGAACCTTCCATTGCCACATCTTCAACCACTACACCCATTGATTCACAATGCCTCTATACTAAGAGCTCGATATCGACAAATCCTTGGAGTCACAAAGACCACCAAGCCCCTTGCCAACCATAAGCAAAGCCCACTACAATGCCCCAAAAAAATGTAAAAAACTAGCCTCCCCAAGACAACAAACATCAAGTAAATGTCAAAAAAGTAGCAAAGAGAATCGAAGAAAGTAATTGGAGTTGGAGAAATCTTCGTATTGGACAAGTGCACACACACATGCACACCTTCGCCAAATGTCTATGCACGTCACTTGCATATTTCACTATGGACCTCACAATTGTTTTTACACTTCTCCCATCTCACAACACACTAATCTCGTTAATGCCAACCCTCCAAGGACATCTCTTGATGGAGAGACCATGGCACGCATAAGCCTGTTGCCCATGGTTTGTTCTAACACTTGGAGAATACTGGACCTTGCAAGCATCTCCAAAGAGCTTCAATGCTTGTGCCCTCTCTACTTCGACTCCAACTCATCAACCTCACCGTGGCCAATGTTTTCACCATGAAGAAGCCCCAATGCTTGTGCCCTCTCTACTTTGACTCCCAACTCATCAACCTCACTGTGGCCAATGTTTTCACCATGAAGAAGCCCCATCTCTCAACATCACTATGAGATCGACATTATGAGATCTAGACAACTACCTCCCCACACCGATCATACCATGGTGGGCCTGGGCTCATTCAACCAATCACAAGGTGTGCACTGCTAATACCAACTACCTAATGTAGAAGGGTCCACACCTTCCACAACCAATGAATTCTTAGCATGAAAAACATCTAACTCGCCTATTACTTCCCATCCTATTTATAATGTTAGTCAGAATATTATACTCCTTAATGGTGTAATTAGACTTTTTGGACATCAACTCTTCCAATCCGAGGTGTGAATAGGTCAAAAGATGACTGCCCCTGAGAATGTTGCCTCAATGTAGCCTTGAGTAAGAGAGAGAGAGCAGAGCAACATGATCAACACCATGAGTGTGCTTCACACACTTGGCTCTTGTGAATTGAGATCCAGGGCTTCATGTACAAAACATTTACCACCTATCTACAAAGGCAATTTTTAGAAAAAAACCTCTACTTGTATTTGTAAGTGGTCAAAAGGGGTACTATTTGAGGGTAAGTTCCAATGTAAAAGCATACGCAATACATGGTGTTAAATGTAATCATATAAAGAGGGCTAATGATGTGGTGATCTTCTTAGGAGAAAAACTCCCAGAATCTCAAGCACTGCTAACAATAAAAGATATGGGAACCCATCGTGTTAGAACTGCTCCTCGTCGAGGCTCGACTCTCCTTTAAAACACTAACAATACACACACACGCACCCGCGCTTCACGTACATATACATACATACATGCATCAGTGTGTATGTCAGGGCAATTTGCAAATATCACCACATCTACTTAAGAACCTGTGCAAAGTAGTTGTAGGAGTGCTTTTCAAAGGTGACACTGGTGTAGAGTGCAGGGTTCTCTTCATTGATGAGGTGGGGGAGGGGGCCAATCACCGATTCTGGTGTGGGAAGGAGGAAGCAAGTTATGGATGACCTTGCCCTCTCCCTGTTGGTCATGACTCTGTGCAATACACTCTTGTATTTCCCATTGCTGATTACCTGCAGAAATTAGCAACTATTATCCATTCAAAACCCCATGGTAAGTATGTGCAACAAGGCCCATGCATGCCATCATATGCATGGGCTACACACAAGGCCTACTATGAGGAGACCTGCAAGGAGTTAAGAGCTCACCTGGATGGCTTCTCCAACGTTCACCACCAGGGAGCCTGGCAGGGTCTTCACATCCACCCACCTGTCTTCTTTTAACACCTGAAGGCCGCCTACCTGGTCTTGGAGGAGGACAGTAAGGGTGTCAATGTCGGTGTGGGGGTTCAAGCCAATGGTCACAAGTGGGTCAGGGCAGGGTGAATAGTGATGTATGGAAGTATTGATGGCAAGATTATTCCCAGTCACACTACGGATGTAGTCTGCTTCCATCCCTAGGCTTTCTGAGATGGCCTCTAACAGCTCCAATCCAACATTTCTCAATGCTCTGTAAATCTCGCAGGCGGGCTTCCTGCAGATGAAATTTGTGCAGTTTTAGCTCCAGTATTGAGAAGAGGCTCCTACCCTAGGGCAGCAAAACAAAATCTGAACACCTGAAAGACTGAGGGGCATGGGGTATAGCCCCTTCATCATCCGGATTTAATTCTCGGAACCGCATGGTATCTCTCCAATTTGACATCTTCTTCATCTTATCTTTGTTTTGAGAGAGCTTCTGCAGTATGTCTGCAGGGATTACGAGACCTTGGTCGAACTTCGCCTTCTCATGTGGAGGCAGATCAAACAACATCTTAGAAGCCTCCCACATGTCCTCAATCACAGTCTCCGGAACCCCGTGATTGACCACCTGACCAGAATACCATGAACACAAGAACTTGAGATTTGAGGGCTAATTAAGCATTCAAACACAACCCAGCCTGCTGTTACATTGGGGGGGAAAAAAACAACCCTAATTCAGGTTTAGGCATAATGTAAGCATCTACACAATAACGCAAATGGAGGTTTAGGAACAATCAAAGCATGAGATCAAACAATCAGAGAATGCAGTCAGTGAGCATTTGGCATACATGGAAGAAGCCCCATTCTTGGCAAGCGCTGCCAATTTGGTCCACTGTTTGCTTTCGTCCGGGCCCTTGGAGGTATGAGATGTCGATGACAGGGATCTCCCAGCCTTCTTTGAGAGGCTGGGAGAGGGGAGGTCTGTCTTGGGGGGGGCGCACATAAATCTCGGGCACGCTACTCAGCCCCTGCTCTACGAGCGCCTTTATACTGGTGGGGAACTCCTTCACTACCAAGCTCTCTGAGCTGCCATTAGCAGTTGGGGACAACGCAGCTTGGGACATTATTGTCACAGTCGCTCGCAGGGCCGCGCACTAGGAGACTCAGAACCTCATCACCACCAGCCGCACGGCTAGCAGACTCAGAACCTCATCACCACCAGGCACACAACTGGAGCCGCGTGTTTGGTCCTAGCTAAATAATCAGTGGTGGGATGATTTCCATGTGTGTGTGGATGGACTCTCATGTGTTTATCCTGATATTTTGGTTATTTGATATTTTTATCCTAGCTAAATAATCAGTGGGGATGATTTCCATGTGTGTGTGGATGGACTCTCATGTGTTTATCCTGATATTTTGGTTATTGTATTTTTATTGTGACTAGTGGCTTCAACCGTCCCTGACGGGTAAGAGAATTCTTATTTGTCGATCACAAATCAGTGCAGTAAAGAGAGGTGTTGCTCTAGAGTCCCAAGATCACGGGTTCAAGCCCTAATTGCGAAAGCAATGACACGCACGGGTGTGTTCTTTTTTTTGACTTTCTAATTCCAAACAATTAAAAAATAAAAGAAACGCTCATCTTCGAAGGGCAAGTAGGGATAAGCCTTATATTTGAAGCCCATGATGGGCCACATAATCCTTATCTTGTAAACCTATATATAAACACACCATACTTGCCATTTATATACATGTAGAAACTCCTAAAGCACCAAACTTGGCGTAAATAAACAGCATGCATTTCAACCCAAAATAATGTTGACAATCTCAACACACCTGAACAAAGCTTTAAAACAATCTTCGGATAACTGGATTATCTTTCCTTGGAAGTCTATACTCCTTGCCTCCATCTGGCAAAAAAACATTAGCTAGTGTTTGATAAACTTTTCGTGGAAAAAAAGAAGGAAAACAACAAAAACTTACAGAACTCATTTAGTGGATCAATATTTGAGGCGAATGGGGTTTGAACAGGCTTGTAGACAGCAAACCAAAAAATTCTGCATTGTCCAGTGCCTATGACTCGAAAATCTAACCTATCAGGCTTTTCATAGTCCACAAACATTACATGTACACGAAGTTGATCGCGATCTTTTGTAATCTCAAACTATAAATTCCAAGGATCCCAAAGCTCTCTTTGTAAGGGTTTTGACCATACAAACCCAACAATAATTTGGGTTCTAAAAAATAAAGATATTTCCTGTTGCGAAAAGAATGTATCAATAGCAATATAAATTCATCAAACATAAAGCAAAACCTACATAAAAAACAGGTTTCTATATGTACCGTAAAACACCTATACTCTCTAACAGTTTGATAATTAGAGATGATGTTGCTTGTCCTTCCCAAAATGGAGGGTCTACAATTCAGCCATTACATAGATTATGGAAAACAAAAATACCTAAATTATAGCAATCTAAAAAATAATTACCTTCAATATCTTGGCCATCACCATAAACAAATGAAAAAGATCTCCTTCCCACCTCCATCCTAAGAAATATACCCCTAATATCAAATAAAACACTCACAACACTAATGATTTACATAACACTTTAAGGTCTTCCTCTCTCTCT
>NC_141108.1:23347388-23612388 GCF_041138505.1 Cibotium barometz
ACAGCTTAGCAGTGACAGAGTCATCCACATTGCTGTGCGTTAATTTACACCACGCCACTCCCCTTATGCCGCACAGTATGGCCAGTCACCGTACTTACCATTATATGAGGATATCATGGAGTTCTCATAGCTAGGGGAAGTCCTCCTACTCGGGGATTTCAACGCCAGGATAGGAAGTCAATAGGTCCCACTACTCGATCTAGATGACCCTATCAGACTACAAGAGCTAGACATCACTGACACAGGGTTGCAGCGATCATCACAGGACCGTGAGGAGGTCACAGTGTCGGGGAGATATTTCTTAGAGCTGGGAGCTGCACATAGTCTCGTTATCTATAACGAGATGTCCCGATGGCCCTCCTCCGGTGCCCTCACCTCCTTCCCTCGCTCAGGAGGTACTAGCATTATGGACTACCTTATGGAATCTCTGGCTTTGGCACACCTTATCCCCAACTTCTCCATTCCGCCACCCCCTTTTGAAGCTAACCATGCCTACCTCTCTTTCACTCTTACCTGCACACCACCCGTCCCTCCACCACCTCCCCCCATCTCACATTACACTCAGGTCCTCTTTGATCACGAGCTTGACCTTGTTTACTCCAACCACATCTACCGCCAACTCCAGGATGTGGAACCTATTGTCCCCCTATCCACCCTCACAACACAACTCACCACCATACTCCACACATCCGCCATAGCTTCTTTCATATGCACGCGGCGGTCTACCGCCAAGCCACCTTGCATTTCCATGCCCCCCCAGAACTGTTGGTATGATGACGAATGTCGGGCCACACACTCCCATCTTAAGCATGAGGTACGGATTGGACAAATCACGAAGCGCCAAGTGTAACGGATTTCTCAACGGCTCACCCAACGCAAGAAACGGGAGTTCTATGCTCGGAAAGAGGATGAGTTATACCGACTTTTCTTAGGGCCGAACTGCAAAGAGGCATGGAGGAATCTGTGAGAACATCGCCCTCCCACACCTATCACCTGCCCAGACACATGGCACTCCTATGCACGCTCTCTCTATCATATCCCTCATCAACCACCCCTACCCCCACCACCAGACCCCCACCCCACAACCTCCACCTTCTTCACAAAGGGCATGGTCCTCAAGGCCATTCATAGACTACGCAATGGGCGAGCCCAAGATCATGAGAACTCACTGCCGAGAGTACATCTCGCATGCCCATGATACCCTAGTGCCCCTACTAGCCTAATGTTCAATAGAGCCCTTTGTGAAGGATTTCCACCCTCTTGGTCCACCAACACCATCACCCCCATCCTCAAAGTGGGAGATCCACTTGATCCTAATAACTACACGACGATCATGATTGGCCACACATTGGCCAAGCTCTATGGATCAATGCTAGAGGCGGAGCTTAGTTCATTTTTGCAGAGAGCCAGGGATGCAGAGCCTCAGGACAGGCTGGCTTTCGGAGGAGCTACTCTACCCTTGACCACATCTTCACCCTCCGTGCCATCATCGAGGAGGGTAGAGCATGACACTAGAGGATTTACTGCTGCTTTGTGGATTTCCACAAAGCTTTTAATAATGTACCCCGAGCCCACCTCTTACACCGTCTACAGGAGATCGGAGTCCCATCTGACATGGTTTGGAGCATCATCGCCCTCTATGAGTCCGTCACACGAATGAGTGAGAGCCCCAGGAGGTACATCACAAGAGATTTCCAGCACCATTGGGGTGAAACAGGGCTACCCTCTATCACTCACTCTTTTCGGCCTCTACATTGATGAGATCTCGAGCTTCATTGATGGATTAGGCGGGGCTGGTCCCACACTAGCAGGCAAATTGATCCACATACTACTTTATGCAGATGACATCGTCCTCCTCTCAGACTTAGCTGAAGGGCTTCAGAGAGTTGGATGCCTTACATGACTTTTGCACCCAGTGGGACCTCTCTGTTATCCTTGGTAAAACCAAGGTAATGGTCTTCAATACCTCTCGCCCCATTACATCCAGATTGAGCTTCACATATAGAGGGGATCCCTGTGGAGATTGTCTCATCCTATGTCTACCTTGGTGTCACTTTCAATGGCCCATGCTTCCCGCGGCACATGCCAGAGTGACAGGGGATATGTAGCCTTGAGCTTACTTGAGCGGCGGCAGTGCTTCTAGGCACATTTCCAGGAACCCAAGACGAAGGGCTAGCTTTTTGACACCCTCGTCACACTAGTTTGGAGCAGCTTTCTGAGAGCCAGATTTATCCAATGAGGATTGGCAGCGAGTTGAGAGGCCCCAAGTCATGATGTTCTCCCGTATGATCCGCAGCAAACCATCAGTACCACACCAGATTATCCAGGCAGAGTTTGCTGCAGCCTTGGTGGTAGTGGAGGCACTCTTCCAGACAGTCACGTACCTTCATCGCATCAATCACATGGATCTCCACAGGTACCCAAGCCTTGCTTTGGAATCCTCCAAACAGCTACCGCCTACCCCCCCTTCAATACAGTTTGGACTCCCCTTTTTTTCGGCTGTCTCACGAGGATACCAACCGAGTTATCAAGTCAGATCTTCATAGCCTCTACACACATTGCACATGGATCACACCCCCCGAAGATGCACTTTTACAGAGACCACTTCCTCACACTCACTAAGGATGGATTCATCCAGCAGCCGGGCTACTTGAGTGTTCACATGTCCCATGCCATGCGGATTGCGATTGGCTAGATACGGATTGCGATTGGCTAGATACGGGTTTCTTCTCACTACCTCAAAATGGAGACAGGTAGAGCTGAGTGCATCTTCAAAGACGAGAAGCTCGTACGGACACCCAGAGAGGAGAGGATCTGCCGACTATGCCACATAGAGGTTGAGTCGGAGGAGCATTACATATGCCGCTGCCCAGTATACTATGAGATCCGCGGGAGGTTTCACTATCTATTTCGTGAGGGATTCGGTCCACTCTCCAAGGTCATTGACTTCCAAGACCAGCATTGCCTGGGCCTCTTCCTGCTTGAGCTCCGCAGACATAGGGACACCTGCTTGAGCTCCGCAGACACAGGGACACCTTCTTGAGACACAGGCCCCAGCCACCCCGCCCCCTCCCTCGACAGCCAACCATCACCAGTTTCTTCTAGACCCAAGAGGTGGAGGACACTGACATAGTGGATCTTATGGAGCCTCCACGAGCTGCTCTGGACCTACCTCGCCCAAGAGGAGTTGCCTCGCCCAAGAGGAGTTACCTCGAAATGAGCCTCTGCACTCTAGCATGCCCGACACCCTCGACCCCCCGTCGGCCCCCATGATCACCTCATTAGCTCCAGATCTAGGACATGCTCCACCGCCACCATCGAGCTACCTTTCCAGGTGACATAGCTGAGGGAGACCTCTCAGCCATACTCGTCAACCCCATGCTTGACATTTTGGAGAGTGGTATAACATCTACTCGGAGCTGATGTTGCTCCCATGTTTTTATGTTCTTAGTATTCCATGACGAGTTTCCATGGATAGTTTTGTATCACCCCAGTGAGATAGCTATATTTATGTTTTCATTCTGTTTTGTTTTCCATTCCATGATGAGATATGCCATGGACATTATTGTACCACTTTGGTCTCATAGGCCCATTGGGTCTTTAGTAAACGCTTAATATATCTTTCTTTCTTTCTCTCTCTCACACACAAACACACACATAATACTCTCTCTCTCTCTCTCTCTCTCTCTCTCTCTCTCTCTCTCTCTCTCTCTCTCTCTCTCTCTCTTTCCTTAAGCACTCTCTTTCTCTCTCTCTCACACACACACACAATACTCTCTCTCTCTCTCTCTCTCTCTCTCTCTCTCTCTCTCTCTCTCTCTCTCTCTCTCTCTCTCTCTCTCTCTCTCACACACACACACACACACACACACACACAATACTTTCTCTCTCATACACACACACACACACGAACTGTACGAAGAAAAAAAAATGTTTGAAATCTACGGCTATTGCATGCGCCTCTCACGCACGCATGCACGATGTCTACTATTGCATGCGCAGGTGAGAGAGGCGAGAACCAAAAAAAAAGGCTAAAGTCATGGAGCTTACTTGATGAGTGCGGGAAGGATTGAGACATGAGAGAGGCGTCACTACTCGCCTGCACAACAACAAAACACAAGGTTAGAAAGAGAGCGAGACAGTGATCCTAGACAGTGCGCAACGTGTGAGCATGGAGGGTTTACCAGAGCCGGTGTAGCACTTCCCAACAAACGCGGAGCAGAGGAGGTTTACCAACGGAGGTTCCCAACAAATGCGAGTATGTGAGGAGGATGAAGCTCTGGAGTCTAGCAGGTTACATATAATTTTCATGCGAAGGCAGCGAGCGACTACAGAGGGCAGCAACTGTAAAACAAATTTACGTGCAGGAGTCGTGGAGACTAAATACCTGGCGCTTACCTGGGCGGCGACTGCAATGCATGGAGATGGACTTTGGAGGTGCGCAGAGGGCGGCGGTGCAGGTGAACCCGGTTGTAGGTGATAGGGACCCTCTAGAGTCCATGCAGCTAAAAAGTTTGCCACGTGTCCATTGGGTGTTAGCCCTATTATATATAGATATATGTGCTATCCTATTTCTCATGATCCTGACATTTTGGTTATTTGATATTGTATTTTTATTGTGATGTTTGTGCCCTATTTCTCATGATCTTGTTGGGATTGATTAATGTGACTTCAATTAATTGTTTAACTAATGTGAATTACATTTGTGAGTTTTAAGTTATGAGATGTGTGATAGAGGAATTGCATAATGAGAGGGCACTGATTGAGGTGTCATATGGGTGGTAGATTGAGCGGTGGTGTGAAGATTGAGATCTAAATATTAAATATAATATTTCGTGATCGTGTGACAACATTTAAGTATTTAATTAATATGCTATTTATATAGCCCAGTATTAGTGTAATGTGTGTGTGCACAAGTTAATTTATTATGGCTAGGTCCACATGTATATAGTTGTTAGGTAAAGGTTATTATTTTTATTGATACATTAGAACATTGGACAAAGGTGACTTTTATTGTTAAAAAAAGCCCAAACTTGGAAAAGATGCTATTTATGGCTTAAAGGACTAATTTTATGAATATGATTTATGGCTTCAAGGGCTAATTTTATAAATATGATTTATGGCTTAAAGGACTAATTTTATGAATATGATTTATGGCTTCAAGGGCTAATTTTATAAATATGATTTAAATACCGCATGTGGGGAGTGGAGTGACACATGTTGGGGGGGGGAGATTTGCACCCAATGAGTGTCTTTATCTTCTTGAATTTTTTTGTCTAAGCTATAGTTAAGTGATTTGTATATATATTATTGTGAGCTTTGATAGTTTTACGTTATACTTGGAATTAAGATCCGGCCAAGTACAAGAGCATTTCGACATGCCTTGGAAAAATAAATTCAAAAATAATTAGAGTTTTTTACAAGGTCAAGATGAGTTTTTCTTTTCATATAGTTTGTTGAATTGAAATCCATCAGAGCACGTAAATATTCATGAGCCTGCAAGGTCTACAAAATAAACCATGCTTTGTACAATTAAAAATCCTAAAACTTTTGGGTAAAAGCAAAGGTCTACTTGTGACCTTTTTCTTGAAAAAGGGAAGAAGGTATTTTAACCTTTGGGCAAAAGGAAACTCAAATTCTAAAAGCTTAACCCTATGTAAAGCTTCAAACTTCCAAAAAAATAGGCCAGTTGTCTCTCTCTTTTTTTTTAAAAAGTGCGAAATTATATTAGAATATAAAGAGAAGCATTTACTTGCTTTTTAATCAAGGAGCATAACTTCAATATCCAAGCTCCTAAGCCAATTCATTTTTCCAAGAGGTCAAATTCTGAAAATACTCAGTCAACTCAATGTCCTGCCTCATGATCTCCACTTTCTCACTAGCCACCTGACCATCCTTTTCTAGCCTTTCTTACTGAATTCGACTGATTTTCTCCTGGTACTCATCCTTAGCCTTTCGCATTTTCAGCATTTCTTTGAGATCATTTTTCATGTACTCTGCTTTTCACACACCTTGTAACAGACTTTATGAAAGAGTTTCATCTGCACATTCAAATCACATCTCAGACTAGGGAGCATGTTGGCATTTACATGATTAAATAAGCAATTATTTCGATTAATCCAAATAGCCCACAAGAATTCAGCATGTATGACATTTCACACTTCTATATAGAGTACTTTAACTGCTACCCTAATAAGATTTCTGCAACCTGAATCTTATTCTAGGAATTGATTGTGGAAGAGTAGAGAATTAATTCAATCATAAAAACCATTGCTTGTAAGCTTCAACTAAATCAAATCAATTGAAATTTAAACACTTAAACAAAATTAAAAATACTTAGCTCATAGACCATATTGGGTGCAATCTTCCCCCCCTCTTGTGCGTGGCCTCTCCCCACACAAGAGTATTTCTTTATTAGCTTTCTTTCTCACCAAAATTAGGCCATAGCTCCCAAAATATACAAGATGTGCTTTTTAGAGAGCACGGCACTCTTCTTTAACAAAAATAGAGTGTCAAATTGGGACTAGGGTAAAGCCATAGGCTTTAATAAATTCCACATAAATAAATGTATCTTTCCTAAAGTTCAAAATGGAAAAATCATTTGATAAGGTTACAAGCTACTATGCTTGCCAAAAATAAAATGTGATGAACCAAGACATTTCTTCCAAAGTAAACTCTTCAATTCCCATAGTCTTCATCACCTGAAAATATAAGCCCAATTAATTATTAAATTAATCTCACAAATATTAAAAAGGCACAAATCATCACCAACTCATGACTACCAGGCGTAAGTACCCCAGGAATCACCCTGCCATACAAACCTAACTGAAATAATCATAGGTGGCCTCAAACATACGTCATATACCGCACGTATTAATATTTATAGTGGTATCACCCACGATATTAACCTAGCCGGCATGACGCAAGAGTAATCTAGGCGTCCCCAAATTACTCAAGAGGGGATGAATAATATTTTTCTAGAGGACTTAAAATATATTCTCATGACATCCCTCTTGCTTAAGTTTGCAATTGTCCTCAATTGCGGATTTGCTGGGTTTGAAAAGAATGAAGAATTTCAGGGTAAACTCGAAAAAATTTCTCAGGCATCCATTTAGCATCTTCTTGTGGATGATTCTTAAAAGTCAAAAGATACTTGAAGTATTGATTACCTGTTCTTGTTGTTGTTATCTCTTGGTCAATGATAGCATCAGGAACTAGTACTTCTTCCTCTCCTTCAATAAGAGGTGGTTCCTCATATGTTGGGTGAGTAGGAAGTGTTCCTCGAAAAGGTTTCAAGAGATAGATATGAAAAGAATTGTGGATATTCCAATTAGATGGAAGCTCTAGTCTATAGGCCACATCATTAATCTTTTGAAGGATTTTAAATGGCCCATAATATCTAGGCGCTAGCTTCACTGCAGGGAATTTTTCCACACTCTTTAATCGACGTTTTTCAATTCTCAAAAGTACATAATCACCTTCTTGAAATGAAAAATCTTTGCGCTTCCTATTTGCTTGAGATGTATACTTCTCTTGAGCTCTTGCAATACAATCACGCACTTCAGATAGAATGCGATCAAAGTCTCTAACATATTGGTCGGCAGCTTCAATCGTATGAGAGAGTCTAGTAGCCGGAATAGGCAATGCTCTTCCATAGATAATCTCAAATGGTGCTCGACCAGTAGCAGTATGAGGAGTATTATTATAAGCAAATTGGAGTAGGTGTATGTACTTATCCCATGCACTAGGTTGCTGGGAAACATAGGCTCTAAGCATATCTAAGATAGTGCTATTTCTGACTTCGGTTTGTCCATTCGATTCCGGATGGAAAGCCGTGGAAAAATCTAACTTAGTGCCTAAGTTTGAGAAAAGAGCAACCCAAAAGTAACTACAAAATTTAGAATCTCTATCAGAAACTATCACTTTGGGTAGACCATGATGAACAAAAACTTGCTTAACAAATATGTTCGCGGCTTGCTGAGAAGTTAGTGTCTTTTTACATGGGATGAAATAGGCTTGCTTACTAAATCTGTCCACTATTGTCCAAATCATGTCATGGTGACTGGAAGTAGTAGGGAAGCCAGTAATGAAGTCCATAGACACTTGTTCCCATGGTCTATCAGGAATAGGTAGAGGCATAAGCAATCCTAAAGCTTTGCCTTTGTAGCTTTTAATTGTTTGGCAAATGTTACATTCAGCTACAAATTTAGCTACATCATTCTTCAAATGAGGCCAATAGAATTCTCGAGAAACTACTTGAAGTGTTGCGGAAACTCCTCTATGTCCCACAAATGGTGGTTGGTGCATCTCTTCCAAGACAAGCTGTCTATAAGGTTGAGTAACACACAATCTTTTCTCAAAGAAAAGATAGCCATCATTATGAGAATAACTTCCTTGAGGTGTCCAATTGTTTTCACGCAATTTGATCCATATTTGAGAAAAATCTGGATCAACTTCGTAAGTTTCTTTCATGAGTACAAATGGTTCACTTTCAATTATGGAAATGTTGTTGATATTTGGTCTTCGACTCAAAGCATCGGCAACAACATTTTTTTTTCCAGGTTGATATTGAATCATAGGTTGGAAACTTTGAATGAAAGCTGTCCATTTGATATGCCTATCTGAAATAAGAGGTTGCGTAAGCAAATGCCTAATGCTTTGTTGATCTGTCTTGATAAGAAATTCAGAGCCCATTAGGTAATGCTTCCAGATTTTCAAAGCATGCACTACTGCTTTATCATAAGTGCTATAATTTTGCTCTGCAAGCTTAAGCTTTCTACTTTGATAAGCAATAGGATGGTTGTCTTGCATGAGAACAGCCCCAAATCCTTTGCCACTAGCATCAGTCACTACTATAAAGAATGGTCTTTGAAAATCAGGTAGTGTTAGAACTGGTGCTTGTGTTAAAGCATTCTTGAGTGTTGCAAAAGATTTATCTTGCTTTTCAGTCCAATTGAAATTTGTAGCTTTCTTAAGGAGTTCAGTCAAAGGATGAGCAATACAAGCAAAATTCTTGACGAACTTCCTATAATAACTACATAGGCCAAGAAAAGATCTAAGATCATGTATGTTTCTAGGGGTAGGCCAAGAAGCAATACACTCAATTTTCTTAGGATCTACACGAATCCCTTCGGCCGACACTATATGACCTAAGTATTCAATCTCCTCTTGAAAGAAAGAACTCTTTTCAAGATTGACATACAATTCATTTTCTCTCAAAATGTTGAACACTTGTTCCAAGTGTTGTTCATGCTCTTGTCGATCCTTGCTGAAAACAAGAATGTCATCAAAGAACACTATAACAAAACTTTGAAACTTAAGGAATATGCGATTCATCATACGGCTGAAAGTAGCTGGAGCATTGGTCAAACCAAATGGCATAACCAGAAACTCATAATGACCAGTTTGGGTTCTAAAAGCTGTCTTGAAAATGTCAGATTGAGTCATACGAACTTGATGATACCCAGACTTTAGGTCAATCTTGCTAAAGACCTTTGATCCTCTAAGCTTATCAAGAAGATCATCTACCCTAGGAATAGGATATCTGTTCTTGACAGTAATCTTATTCAATGCACGGTAGTCTACACACATTCTCGGTAAGTTCCGTTCTTCTTCTTAACAAGAAGTACTGGAGCTCCAAAAGGTGAACTACTAGGTCGAATAAGGCCTCTCTCTAGCAAGTCTTCTATTTGGCTTTGGATTTCTTTTTGCTCTAAATTGTTGACTCTATAGGGAGCTTTAGAAGGCGGAGAATTTCCAGGCAATAAGTCAGTACTATGATCCTCAGGCCTAGACTTAGGTAATCCTGGAGGCAGATCTTCCATGAAACAGTCACTAAATTTGGAGATAAAAAGATCAAACTTTGGTCTTTTGGATGTGTCCAACTCAGCATCAAGCTGGTTAACCCATACCATATAAGTCTTGTCTCTTTTTCTTAGAGCTCTCTTTGCTTGAGTGTGACTCAACACAGGACTCATTTCGCCTTTGACTTGACACTGGAGGATAATATTTTCATTATCCTTCCTTAGAGAAATGCTATGAGTGTCATAGTCTATAATAGGATTGTATTTGTGTCTCCAAGGCATACCCAAAATTATATCTACCCCTTGTAAAGGTGCAACTAAGAAATCCCTCTTTTCTGTTAAAGGTTTGATGCATAAATCCAAATCTTTCACCTCTTGCATGCAATTATACTTTGTTCCAGTAAATGCTGCTTTGACTTTATAATGCGTAGGTGAAGAATGAAGATTTAATGCTTTAAGTACCTTTTCAGAAATGAAATCATGTGTACTACCATCATCATGCAAAATAAGAACTTCATGTCCATTTATCGTTCCTTTTATTTTAAGCAAAGAATGAACATGAGGTTTACCTTCTTGTTCTGAGTAATCTGGATCGGAATTACCCTCTTGCTCGAATGATTCTTCTTCATTATCATCTTCTTCAATCATATTGACTCGAGCTGCTGTTGCTGCTGCTGGTGTTGAATTCTTGGTACTCTCCGGACAATTCGGTGCTATGTGACCTTCTTTGTGGCACTTGAAACATTTGATAGGAGATGTCTTCGGTTTGCCACCGTTGACTTTCTTATTGGTACTCATGTTGCCTTTAGCCTCGTCCTTGCCTTTGTCATAACCTGGTTTATACATCTTCTTTGAAGCATAAAAAGATTTAGTAAATGGTTTAGAAGAAGTACCCTCATGTGCTTTAATCTCTTTAGGAAAACCATTTTTACGTTCTGAATTAGTTGCCAAAGATATTGCAGAAGATAGTGAATGAGGTCGAAACATATTCACATCGGCCCTAATGGTAGATCTAAGGCCCGATATGAACTTCCTTTTTTGATCCTTCTCGCTGACTCTATCCACAACCTGCACCTGTAATAAAGTATTCCAGAACTTTTCTACATACTGTGACATAGTTTCCTTTTCCAATTGATGCAAAGTGTCCCATTGGTGCCTAACTTTGGACTTGAATTGTGAGGGTAAAAAGTGCTTTTTAACCAGCTGCCGTTGAAATCTTTTCCAAGAGTCTGGCTTGTCACGACCTTGCTTTACTACAGTCCACCATAAAGCTGCACTGTCTACCAAATGATTGACTGCACATTTAATCTTATCACTCTCTGAAAATTTTTCTCCAGAGAAATAGTCATCTAGTTGACTAAGCCAAGCTAAAATGACCCTAGCATCCTTCTTTCCATCATAATTTTGAAATGTGAAAGCTTTCCGACTAATCTTGGATTCTTTTTGTGACCTTTGTGCTTGGAATGTAGCATTTACAGCCCTTTGAATAGTGTCATCTTCGTCATCAAAAGATAGCGAAGAGTCACGCTTGCGTCTACGACTCGAGAGCTGTCTTTCCAATTCAATACACTTCTCTCTTTCTTCTACAATTTGATGTTGTAAAGAAAGGAGTTGCTCTTGAATTGATGGCGAGATAGGCAAATCTGCCATAGTGCTTGTGCAAATGATGTAGATAAATAAAATTTTACTTTATTTGATGTAAATAAATAAAGCAAAAATGAGTACTTATCTTGTTTTTCTCCCGCAATTTGATCTTGGTTGAAGCTGAACAAAGACGTTGTTCAATGGCTGAATTGAATTCTCGTCGCCTCAAACAAATCCCGAACGATTCCGCGTGATTCAAGAGTCTTGGGCTAGTCGAATTGTTGATGAAATAATTTTTCTGCACTTTGAAACCTGCTGAAACAGTCCTGTAAACCTTGCCCAATCTCTGTAACATTTTTTGAAATTTTTTTCAGAATTTTTCAGAAGCGATTTCGGAATTTTCTGGCCTTTTCTAGGCAATTTTCAAGCTTTTTAAAACCTGTAAATCACTTTTCTGCACCCAAAAATTTTCAGAATTGAAAACCTTTGAATTTCTCTTCAAATTTGAAAATAGGGAAAAGTAGAGGTTCAAAAAGGAGTGATGTGACTTGCATGGGGATTGGGAAAAGTAAGATTAGGATTAACAAGGATTAAGCTTGATTAGCTTATGGAGACTAAGCTCTTTGGGATTTTTTTTTTTATTCTCCTCCCCACGCAGTTTTGCGCCGGCAGGCTGCCGCCATGCGCCGCCTCTTGGTTTTTCTTTTTGAGAATTTTTGTTGATGGATTTTACATGCTTAATCTGCTCCGTCTATTATAGGTTTGCTCATGCTTGAAGCTTTTTGATTTCTGAGAGATACCCGTGAGGTTTTTGGCTATGAGGATTTCATCCATACGGTCAGATTTTGATTTCACTGAGTATTTGGAAAAACCACTTTTTGATAGAGAGGGATGGTTTTGCAGGGTGGTGAGTGGGTTTGAGAGTAGATCTAGTTTTGAATCTTTGACCTTTGGGTAAAGACCTACAAAACACCCTTCTGTCCACTGCATAAATTCCTGCACTTTCTTGATTTTTGAGAAGTTGAAGCCCTTTCCTACCTTCTCCACAAATCTCCTAGCCCAAGCTCTGATACCACTGCAACCTGAATCTTATTCTAGGAATTGATTGTGGAAGAGTAGAGAATTAATTCAATCATAAAAACCATTGCTTGTAAGCTTCAACTAAATCAAATCAATTGAAATTTAAACACTTAAACAAAATTAAAAATACTTAGCTCATAGACCATATTGGGTGCAATCTTCCCCCCTCTTGTGCGTGGCCTCTCCCCACACAAGAGTATTTCTTTATTAGCTTTCTTTCTCACCAAAATTAGGCCATAGCCCCCAAAATATACAAGATGTGCTTTTTAGAGAGCACGGCACTCTTCTTTAAGAAAAATAGAGTGTCAAATTGGGACTAGGGTAAAGCCATAGGCTTTAATAAATTCCACATAAATAAATGTATCTTTCCTAAAGTTCAAAATGGAAAAATCATTTGATAAGGTTACAAGCTACTATGCTTGCCAAAAATAAAATGTGATGAACCAAGACATTTCTTCCAAAGTAAACTCTTCAATTCCCATAGTCTTTATCACCTGAAAATATAAGCCCAATTAATTATTAAATTAATCCCACAAATATTAAACAGGCACAAATCATCACCAACTCATGACTACCAGGCGTAAGCACCCCAGGAATCACCCTGCCAACAATTCTTTTCATATCCATCTCTTGAAACCTTTTCGAGGAACACTTCCTACTCACCCAACATATGAGGAACCACCTCTTATTGAAGGAGAGGAAGAAGTACTAGTTCCTGATGCTATCATTGACCAAGAGATAACAACAACAAGAACAGGTAATCAATACTTCAAGTATCTTTTGACTTTTAAGAATCATCCACAAGAAGATGCTAAATGGATGCCTGAGAAATTTTTCCGAGTTTACCCTTAAATTCTTCATTCTTTTCAAACCCAGCAAATCCGCAATTGAGGACAATTGCAAACTCAAGCAAGAGGGAGGACGCCTAGATTACTCTTGCGTCATGCCGGCTAGGTTAATATCGTGTCACCGGTGACTCCTTCTGGCGGCTCCCTCTGTAGGTGGTCTCTCCTCGCTCACACGAGAGTCTCCATTCCTCTAGGCGGCAACCTTCGCTCCTAACCCTCGACTCACCACTCTCTTCACTTTTCCTCTGCCTATGCTGCGGTTGTGCCAACCACACCAAAAAAAGACAACCTGCCGGCGCAAAACTGCGTGGGGAGGAGAATTAAAAAAAATTCCCAAAGAGCTTAGTCTCCATAAGCTAATCAAGCTTAATCCTTGTTAATCCTAATCGTACTTTTCCCAATCCCCATGCAAGTCACATCACTCCTTTTTGAACCTCTACTTTTTCCTATTTTCAAATTTGAAGAGAAATTCAAAGGTTTTCAATTCTAAAAATTTCTGGGTGCAGAAAAGTGATTTACAGGTTTTAAAAAGCTTGAAAATTGCCTAGAAAAGGCCAGAAAATTCCGAAATCGCTTCTGAAAAATTCTGAAAAAAATTTCAGAAAATGTTACAGAGATTGGGCAAGGTTTACAGGACTGTTTCAGCAGGTTTCAAAGTGCAGAAAAATTATTTCATCAACAATTCGACTAGCCCAAGACTCTTGAATCACGCGGAATCGTTCGGGATTTGTTTGAGGCGACGAGAATTCAATTCAGCCATTGAACAACGTCTTTGTTCAGCTTCAACCAAGATCAAATTGCGGGAGAAAAACAAGATAAGTACTCATTTTTGCTTTATTTATTTACATCAAATAAAGTAAAATTTTATTTATCTACATCATTTGCACAAGCACTATGGCAGATTTGCCTATCTCGCCATCAATTCAAGTGGCTTTCACTAACCTTATACCCCACTAATGGCATTATAGTCCTTCTGTCATAGCCACTTGCCCATTCATTAAGTCATGTTTTTCCTACATCCAGCCCTCTTCCCTACATTGCACTTCACACAAAATGATTGTGCACATACTAAAATTAATAACTTTATCCTTGTGCAAAGAACATCCAAGAAAGAACCATTGAGATGCTGGAGCCACATCCACCGATTCCCAGTGTGTTTTTTTGAAATGACAGTCACCATTAGGGACTATTCATTCTCCCCCCTCAAACCCAACATGCTCAATAAAGTCTGAGGAACCCTCATTCATTGCAAAAGTGATGAACACCCTTGAATCACTTTATGATCGCATGTCCATTGGGTGGTAAAACTCAAATTAGCCCCCTACCTCAATAAGGTTGGCATCATGGCCTTTTAAAACCAATCATCATGGGGCGCAAATCTCCCTCTCACCCTGTATACTTCATTGAGTCCTACAATAATATGGACAATTCAAGGGAGGTTGAGATGCCAAATGGGTTGCATTATCAGATCACTCTCATTGAGGATCTTGTTTTTTTAGAAGAGCCCTACACCTCCCAACCGTCTCTCAACAAAATTCCACAAAAGGGAAAGGAGCCATGGCCAAGGGGTATGACATTTGGTCTCAAAAGAAGGTATCAATTCCAATGCACATATTACAATGCCTATCTATCCAAACCTCTTACCAAGAGGTAAATATAGTCCACCACCAATGTCATACCCACCACCCTGGTATTATCACCCCAATCAATTCCTCCTAGAGCTACTCTAATATAATAATACTTGATGACATTGCCAACAGACTCTGAGAGCTCGGAACAAGAAAGCTATGAGTCATATGAGCAGTATGATTCATATGGATATCCAGAACAACCCTCGACCTCCTTGTTTAAAGCCATGGTGAAAAAAAGGGCGAGAGAATTCAATAAAATGTCATGCATGCCACCTCTTCAATGTTTCAATTGCAAGGACCCATACCATGTTATTGATTGTCCTCATAGAGCTTTCATACCAAGTACTCTAACTCTATCGCCAAATCTAGTGCCATCCCTAATATCATTACATACAGAGGCACATGTTACAAGTGTGGATTAGACCATGCTTTCAAGGATTGTCCCAACATAGTGACAATCACCCTAGTGGAAAAAGCATCAGCCTCTTCTTGATAAGCCTTAAATTGTTAAGTGTATAAGGAGGACTTATTTATATAGTCCTTAATGCCATCACAAATCTCCAAGCCAAGACGAGGAAGCCAAGACGAGGGTGGTACCCAAGGAAACATCCAAGGTTACTGCCAAGAAGAAAAACATACAAGATTTAGCCTCAAAATCCAAGGTTGCTAAAGAGCCTAAGGCACAAGCCCCAAAGTTGCACTAGCCCTTGAAAGGCTTGTTTGTAACTAGAGGTCCAATAGAAGAAAACATAGAGCATGCAAAAACGTAATGCACAATGAATTATTATGGACAACGATGTCGTGATTAATAAAAGTGGTTTGTATAAGAGCTCCAAAAGGAGCCTCTATCTATAGAACCATTCTTAAGAGGCCACAAAAAGAGCCAATTCCAGAGCCTGTGTCTATAGAACCACCTCTAGAACAAATCAAATCGTATCCCACATTGCTGTGTGTGAAGGAGGACTCATCAGTGGGAGGTGAAAGTTCGCAGTCACCATAATATTTTCTCAAATTGGTGAGGACGACTTCAATTTGACCCCATTATAGGAACCACCTCCTATGGAAGGATCAATGGACATCCCTTACACATTGGTAGGTCTAACCCCACCTCCGAGTGAGTACGAGCCAAATGAGTGCAAATGTCACCCAAGGGACATAGTAACCCTCACAACTTTCTTGTCCTTGGAAGTGTGAGTCTCGATAAGTTCTCTTCTCTTTCACAAGGAAATTCTCAACTTTGGAGATATGTGTGCCCAACTAGATGACTCAAAATCTAAGAGCCCACACACCTAAACCTAAAGAGGAGGATGATGATATGATGCCATATTGAGAACCCTCCCTCCATACCCAAGAGCCCACACACATGAACGTGAAGAGGAGAAGGATAAGCCGTGCACCTCCATACCCAAGAGCCCACACACATGAACGTGAAGAGGAGAAGGATAAGCCGTGCACCTCCCCTCCATACCCAAAACAAAGAGACAACCAAAAATGCCCATAGAAAAACTAGGACACTACTTTGAAAGCAATGAAATGAACGCCATGTTACCTATCGTTTACAAAGGAATGACGGTTTTCGCAAAAGTTGGATGGTGGTGCTAGTGCCAACATAATTAACAAGGATTGCTGGGAGGCTACCCACCACTCGTAAAAGCACAAGCGTCATGGTCAAGCTTACCGACAAGAACATAGATAAACCTTTGGGTGTACTTCTCAAGATGTGAAGATTAAGATATTATCGAGCTAAACTTTCACCACACATTCATGGAGGATGTGAAGATTAAGATATTCAAGCTAAACTTTCACCACACATTCATAGTGATGAACCTTTGGGTATCCTTCTCAAGATGTGAAGATTAAGACATTTGAGCTAAACTTTCACCACACATTCATGGTGATGGATTTTTAGAGGGTCATACACCATGATCCATGGAAAAGCTTTACATTATGAGAGAGAAAAGCTGGTTCACGATTGGGACACTAGTTATATTTACATATGCAAAGGTAACCAGTCCTTGAAAATAGGGAAGATTCATCCCATGGGTCAAGGTATTCTTGCCAATAAGTCTGACATAACCGTTTGGACTACCTTTGGTCGATATCTACAGAGCATGCAACATAGAAGATCACACCATATCAATTGATATCTATAGTGCTTACAGAAAGATGTTAGATGGTGAAGATAAGGATGAAGAATATGAGCCTATCCTAGAGCTTGATCAACTTCAAGGATTGGATTCATGTTTTGGTGACCATCGACACTTTTTCACATAAGCTTGGGATAAGGTTTATACAATTAAACGATGCCAAAATTATATCCTCACTGTTTTGATGCCCAATGCATTTAAAACAAAACTAGTGGGGTAGTGGAACAACCCGCTTATCTTGAGCTATAGTTCCCTGAAAAAGACCACCTAGTTCTAGCTAGGCCTTCATCTACATCCTTCAAGACAAGCGGTGGAACAACCCACTTGTCTTGAGTTATAGTTCCCTCAACCTAGTTCTAGCTAGGCCTTCATCTGCGCACATACACATGCCCACATAGATGTTGAGACACACAAACATACATCAATGTGTGTTAGGGAAATTTTCAAATGTATATGTACATATGTTCTATCACATCCACTTAAGAATCTTAACAAAGTGGTTGTAGAATCTTGGTCAAGATAGCACATATGATCTTGTTTGTGCTCTTGTTTTTAGCTATCAACCCACTAGTAATAGGGTGAATACTTTTGATGTGTTACCAAAAACTCTTTTACATACTCATAAATAAAGTGTGTTCCTCTATTGCTCACTAGTTTTAGTAGACATTCAAATCTTGAATCTTGTGATGATGTTTTTGTACAAGGACTTTGCAATTGACCTTGTATCATCTTTCTAACCCATTTCGTGTAATAATATATGGTTAAAATGGTGTAGCATGTGCTTACATGTTATGTGTGACTGAACTAATAAGTCTGACAAAATCGATGCTCCGCTTCTCAAAGGGTTATAGAGAAATGACATGGTGTAAGGGCATCCTATCTTTATCATTGGCAATGGATAATGGTTAGAATGCATTGCATCTTTTGACCACATCACCAAACAAAACCAGCCACAATAAGCCTGCTCTAGTAGGATCTTCTTCTTGTTAGTGGTGTCCATGGCAAAGTGTCCTCCAACCACATTGAAGTGGGCTTATTCTAGAATTAAGACCAATTCGCATTCCTTGATGCAATGTCACATGATCTTGTCTTGGCATTACTTGTACAATTACCTAGCTATTTATTGATAGCGGGTTGATGCATTGTACTTGGATACCTCTGATTATCTTCTCCAAGGCTAGGCCGTTTGCTAAAAAATAAGTAATTTCTATCCCCACTAGACAAACTTGGAATAATAGAGCATCTCACAAGTCATCATCAACTCCCACTAGCATTCCTCTATTGGGCATGTGTGATAGGCATGCACATGGTGTAAAGCTTTCTACACAGTGATGGGGGAGTCAAAATCCATTAGAATCAAAAGCCATTGGGGTGATTGTACCCATAGCACATGGCTTACTCACAAGGTGAAAAAGAGCCTTATGTTCTTTAAAAAATAGAAGCTTAATTGCTAAAAGATAATGGTAATCCTTCTTCATAATGTAAACCATGGCTTAGCCTTCCTATTTAGTGGTGGTGTGGTTTTGCTCAACCTCGTTCAATCCTTGCATCATCTGTCCCCATTTCTCCCCACTTCTTATAGTAATGATGCTAACACCAATACCTCCGTCTAAGACTCCCGTGACTCAAAGTCCATTGTAAACAATTGGCAATGTCGTGTTCATGTCATCAATCTTGAAGTATTCACAAAGCATTTTGGGGATCATTTTGGATCTCTTTTCTACCCAAGTAGTTTTTTCAACTTGGGACTCATCTCAAGAGTCTATCAAAGGTTATTCCTTGATTCTTACTAAAAAAAACTCTTGTCCATCCAATCTTTCAAGTCCTTCCATAAATTGGGGTTGTCTTGAAGCAAAGAGCCGATAGGTATATCCACTTGGGAAGACAGTAGGGTGGAAAGACCAGCAACAATGTCTTGTGGAATGCAAATGTTCTCACTTGGGCCATTGTGTGGGGACCTACAATGGTGTATAGAATATGTACTAGCCCATCTATGAGTGGAACTCTCAAGTCGTAACCTAGGACCTTAAAATAAATTGTGTTGGGACCCATACAAAATGAATATGATTGTGGTGAGGAAGAAGATGAAGATGCCACTAAAGGAAAAGTAGAAAGTTGCTTTAGGAAAAGAAAAGCACACCGTCACCATGAATTGTAATGAACAAGAAGATGCAGCTCTCAAAAGCCCAAACCCATAGATAGTTTAACCTCTCATACATATATCAATGGAATCCAACATGAACTTAACCAAGTCATGCCATACTCACACTTCCCCTATGTATGATCCCCATGCTAGAGATCATTGAGTCCCTAGGCATAAATTCATCACTAAAAAACCTCCTTCGTATGGACACTCATTCATGCTTAGTACATTGAGTGACAACGCTCCGATTGTTGGGATCGTAATAGATGTGCAAAAGATTTCCTTTAGTCTTAATTTTACAGCAAAAAAATCGCATGAGTACTTGTTGAATGGATTGTCTTGAATACGAAATTCTATCCTCTAATGTAGTTACGGATAAAACTATGCACCCCTTCGTATTGGTGGTCATAGTAGAGTGTGTGAGAGAGGAATAATGGGCTATTTTGGGGCTACACATAGAAGGGTGAAAGTTACGATTATGATCCACTCCCAATGTATTGGTGGTTATAGTAGAGTTATTGAGAGAGGAAGCCTCGTGCACATCATGCTATTTTGGGGCTACACATAGAAGGGTGAAAGTTACGATTATGATCCACTCCCAATGTATTGGTGGTTATAGTAGAGTTATTGAGAGAGGAAGCCTCGTGCACATCATGCTATTTTGGGATTACACATAGAACTTGCAGTGCTCACATAACCCAGTTTGTAATGTAATTTTCCCAGCTGAAATTCAGAACTCTTGGTTGGAATTCGGCATTTCTTTAATTTTAATCCCGAATTCGGCATTTCTTTAATTTTAAGGGATTAAATTTGTATATTTTAGTTATAAATCCTGGCATTTGTATGATTTCTAAGCATTGCCTTTGATTTTAAGGGTTTAAAAACACTTTTTTGAGCACTACTGATAGAAGGGTGAAAGTTATGATTATGATCCACTCCCAATGTCTGTCGAAAAGTTGTCACTGTAGCCTTAAGTGCACCCTAACTGCCCATTTTGAGCACCACCCCCTTGCATGCCATGTCATCATTAGCTTCAAGCTTTGCCACTTCAAGTTTGAGTCTCTGTCCTTACCAAATCAAAATCACTTAGGTGCCAACCTACCACATCATTCATTGCACCTCAAGCTGAAGCGACGTCACTACCACGTCAAATTGGAGCCTTGCTCCCACTTTACCTTAACTTTGAGCCAATGTGGTGCATACTGAGATCTAGAATATTATGGGTAAAACCTAGGGATCCTATGACATGGTCAATAATATTAGAGACTCTATGTCATAATATTAGAAACTGATCCTATGATGAAGTCAATTATACTAGAGCCTAACCATTGGGCATTGCTTCAAAAGGCTTGTTACGATATCATGTAGCTATGGTTTTATGATGTAGGCCTTGCACCTTATTGGTGAGCCGGTTGCCTGCTTGTGCTACATGTACTTTACATTCTTTTGGATATCACAATTTGGCAATAAAACCTCCTGGTGCTGTACATCCTAGGCCACAATCTTACTGGTTTTTTGATGTCCTTGCAACGAAGTCTGCTAGTAGTATTATTTATCTTGGCAAGATCTCTCTAGTATGTTTTCTATGGGAGAAAGTTGTGGGATTGAAAATCTCAAAGGAAATTCCGACATTCGTTGGCAATGATGAGGAAATGAAAAATACATCTTGTGGCTGAGCCTAATGGTTGATTATACGTGCCTGCAATCTCCAGTCCTAATGGTTGATTGTACGTGCCTGCAAACTCCACCCCTTCTTGTGAAAGAGGTCTACCTATGCATATGTTAGCAGCATGTGCATCTCCCCTGTGATTGATAGCATCTTGCTCAGATGTGACTTGTTACCACTTGACCCCTCCTGGCATACATGTAAATTAACTACCAAACATTCTGGAACATGAGATAATCCCCTCTACGTGCAAAAGGTAATATCCTGTCCCTCAAATGTCCATATAAAGTTTCCCATGCAGACCAATGTGTTGATACAATTCCATACTGATACGGAGAACCTTGGGTCTGGCAGGCTGCACACTCCTTTTTATTATTTTCCCTCAAAGATAACTCTATCATCTCCTTGTATGACCCATCACCCACTTGTGTTGATCTGTGCATGCTTGAGAGGGCATCATTATTCTGAAATACTTGCCGACATACCATGAGAAAGAGAGAGAGAGAGAGAGAGAGAGAGAGAGAGAGAGAGAGAGAGTGTGTGTGTGTGTGTGTGTGTGTGTGTGTGTGTGTGTCTCGCTGAAGTAACCTTTCATCCTCCCCCTTGCAAGAATCAACACTGTTAGTGATTACATGTCCCCACCACTACACCTTTCCCTCTCTCTCACTGTCCATTTTCCCTCACCCATATTAGGGCTCCAAGTTGGTCATGTTGATCTCATCGTAGTCTAGCCCATAGACCATACATGTCCACATACATCCAGAGAGGGGGACACATGTAACATCACCTCTTACTCATCTCCACACATGAGTGGAGATAAATATACCTCAAAGCACTGTTTTTTATCCAGATATGTATATGCAACACTCTGCCCAAGTGCAACAACTGGAGGGTCCATATATGCGACTACCACATCCAATTTTGTTTCTAGATCAAGCTCTTTCTTTTCGAAATCAGCTACAATTCCCGCCAAAACCTACTACAGTTCTTCCCAAAATTGTTCGTCTTCTTGGCCATGAAAGCAAAGGTGGACTTAGCCTGAGCTTAGGCAAAAAAGAAAGTGTGGATTGATGGGCTAGATGATGATTTGGAAGCTCAATCTTGCACTTCGTACTCCATCTAGGCTACCTCGTTCCAGCCATGACGAGTACACTCTCCTCTGACGCAGGTGTAGTGCAAACTACTAGACCCTTGTAATAGGCTATCTGTTTTGTCTATGTGGACACCAACCCACTGGTTAATGTGCCCAATTGATGGAGAAATCCCCTTTGTGTCATAGAGTTGATGTGAAGCCCCTTACAGTAACAGATGATATCATGCGTCAATCAATAAAAGATACCTTTTTACTGATAGTGATGATGGAATGTACCCAGTCAATGGAAGAAGCCCCGTATTACTCATGGAAGTGATGATGTTTAAGTGCCAAGATCTGCAATTTCCTGAACCAGAGACGATTTTATCAGAAGTGTAAAATCTGACTTCATACTGCCCACTTTAGCTACACTTCATGGGCTGTTATGGGGACGATGTACTGCATTCCGAAACCATCCCGAGCTGACTATGTGACCCCTCTTTGTTGGTCTGATTGTTGGGCGACCAGCATCCAACCATCGGCTGCCCTGATGCAGATGGTTGGGCATCCAAGAGCACCCAGACACCCTGACTGCCCAGGGCCTGCTAACATTTGGGTAGCCTTTTTTATTGTCTTCTCTACATGCAAGGTGCTGGAAATGGCCCTGCTTGGGAGTGCAACCTGCTCCTTCCTGTCCATGCTCTTGTGTCTCCTGGCCTCGCGCTCTTAGTGGTCAATTCTGATTGCCTGCAGTTGGCAGGCTTTCATTCTTGACAATTCATCCTCCATCTACCAAAGGCCTTGCTACACTCACTCTCGATGTTAATTACTCCTTGACATCATCACAGCCTAACCCATATTCTGGCATGTAGACTGCATCCAGACAGTGGTGGAGGGTTTCAAGTGTGCAATGTACAGATAACCTCGATAAATAAATATCTTAAGCACGCAGATACACATAACGCCTTATATGCACATTACTTAATAAAGATGAAAAATGATCTCCAAGTCCGAGCTTTGTTAGGTACTGCATGGAACGGAACGCACAGTACAGTACGTGCTGTAAGGTACAGAGGTAAAAGTACAAGTACTAAATGCACTATGTGTTGAGCAGATTGATAATAATGCACCATAAACAGCCATTAGCAATGTCAAGCCCAGGAAACCCTGAAACTTATGAACGGTGACCCAAAAATGGCCTCCATCTTTATAAGATCCATCTAGACTAAGAAAATCCCTGAAGAAGGTGACCTTAACCACAAAAAACTGTTGCCTTCCTTACAATTGGCTTGGAATTAGATGACTACTATGATGCCCAGATAAAGCTGACCAATGCAAAACGTCCTGCCAGTAGAGGTTTTCAGCAGTTCATAAACCCGAACGGCACATGACCAAAACCTTCATGCTCATGATGGTAGACAGTATCTTTTGTAGCCAGTCTCATACACAACACTCATATATGGCAAGAAACCCTAGCTATGGAGTGAATTTATTGAAATCAAAAGCAAACTACGCTACACCATGTATGACCAAGTATTGCACTCACAATGCAACAAGAAACACAAGTCTTGCAAAAGATGATTCTTGCAAGCGAGAGAAGAATACTTCATTTGCAATTATGATAAATCATAGAGGCCAACCATAGAAATCCAGCCACATTTACAGCCTGCTTTCCTGCAAGAGGAGAGTACCTCCCAGAAGCCAGCTCTGTGCAGTCTTTTGGCCCAGTTGACACTGCTCTTTTGCAGAAACCAGCCAGATCTCCGCAGTCTCTCCACCATTTCCTCTCATCCCACCTTTTGCTCATCTTGGTTGCAGGTAGTTGGCCTGCTTTCCCTTAACACTTGGCATGACCTCTTCTTTTTAGCCAACACTGCACAGTACTGAAGGCTGGCCGCTCAGGAAAACACAGCTTGCATGTTTCAGTTAGCTTCTACAAAAAAAATGAGGGACATTACAAAGCATAACCACTTAAAAAAGAAATGGGGGGGAAGAGGAAAGACAGAACACTTACAGTTTCCAATGTTTCCACAAAAACTGTTCCCAAGTTCAAAAAGGACAAGCAAGAAGTTTTCCTTCAAACTTTCTAATGAACTCTGCATCAGTCATCTTGATCAAGTAAGACAGACTCAATTCCCTCCGAAGAACTCCCATCGCTTTTAACTCTGCCAATACTTCATTCCGATGCTTGATTCTGTTCTCAAAGCTGTTGCTCCAAAATGTGTTGCATCTGACAAGCGCATCTAGCTGTAAATTCATGACACTAACAGCATAGTCCACCCTCTGGTTGACACGTTCCTCTCTAAGAGAAAGCATTCTTGGGCACATCAACACGATCCTCTCTACTTGAACATGAGAGAACCCTAAACGCAATAAATTATTGAATCGTGCTTCTATCGTAGGGGTGCTAATGCCATGAAGGACCGAAAGACCCCATGCAAGTTTCCTTGGATTCGACATTCCAAAACCCTCTACCAAGTTGACTTTTGATTTGATCGCCTCCACCGACATCCCCAGTATGGTAGAATGCTTGGACAGCATTCTCTTGTCAAAACCTACTTCCTCCAAATATGCTATCTTGGGCTTGATTGCATTCTCCAAGCTGTAGGTCAAGAGCCGTGGATTTTTGGTGATCAGAACACCAAAAGAGACATTCGGCATGTCTTTCAGGTAATCCTTCCAGAAACTGGCATGCTGGTTGAGAAGGTGCAGGGAGTATGTAACGGCGGAAGATGTAACAGAAACAATTCTACCTAAAGCTATTCTATCAACCCCAATGCTCTCAAAGAACTCTACCTTGCGGATAAACATGGATTCTGAAGTGCTGAGGATGGTAGGCCATCGTGAAATTACCCGCCCTATTTCTTGCTCCGTCATGTCAAGGGATTTGAAACCTTGCAGCACTGACTCTACCCTGGCTCCAACGCATCCTAAATTTCTGCACTTCTGCAGCATTCTGACCACAGATGCAGATGGGATCCCATACATAAGCAGCTTGCAGGCTGCCTCGTCCCATTGACGAACATATCTATTCAGTTTTGCTCTTTCTTTTAAAACAGCTGCTACTGCTGTCTCTTCCCCGGGAACAACCTCCTTTGCTTTTCCTTTAGAAGCAGCTACTGCATTCTCCAATGCTCCTTCTGGTTTTGCCTTTACAGCAGCAGCTGCTGTTTTCACACCCCAATGCTCAAAAACCTCCTTTGCTTTTTCTGACGGTGGTGCCCTACGCTCAACTTCGGAAACTGCAGCAACTGACTCGTTCCACTGCTCCACCTCTGCTTTTGCTGCTGATTCCTTTGGCTTTGCTTTCACTCTAAAAGCCTGCTCAACAGACGCGACCTCGTTTGATTTCGATTTTCGTGCTTTCGGCGCTGCCTCCTTAACAACGTTCTCTGATGCTTTTGCATTCGCAAGCGCTGCCATGGAAAAAAGGACATTGTTTTTCGATGTATCTCCTTCTTCTTCTTTCGCTGCTGCTTCTTTTCTGCTTTTTCTCCCTGCAAAAGTGTTGAAGAAAAAGGCATCTGTTGTCTCTCTTCCCTTTGCTCGAGCGAATGACATGGCGATGAGAACATGGCTGCCTGAACGAGAGTTAGGGTTTCGCGGGAGAGCTCTGCTAATCTTCTGCATAGAGCTTATACCGTGTTAACGAGGGAGCAATGGCTAGGCCTTGCATTTCAGGTCTTTTTATTTTTAAGAATATTTAATATATATTAGTCGCTGCCAATAATTACATCCAGCTTTTTCTTTACAACTTTAGGCAGTCCAACGCCTTGCATTTCAGGTCTTTTTATTTTTAAGAATATTTAATATATATTAGTCGCTGCCAATAATTACATCCAGCTTTCTCTTTACAACTTTAGGCAGTCCAACTCCTTATTCGAAGATATCCACCACCCTTTTACCACCTACTTGTTCCAAGTCTCTCTCTGAGTGGAGTTCAGTAGTTTGCAAAGGAGGTTCCATCTTTCATCTTCCCAGACAAAGGAGGACTGACTTCACGATACATAGTAACCAAGTTGCATACAAGCTACCATCATAGGTTTAGTAGTAAATCCTTTGGGTGGAAGCTTTTCCAAAACACAATTGCCATCCCACACCTTCACCATAGGTCTAGTACCCAATGGATTTCCTATAAATGCCACAAAAGTATATACAGGGTGCTTCTCTTTAAGGTACCACCTCTTGGTCTTGGGTCTAAACTTGGGCAGCCTCGTCTTCACCTCCTTGATAATGAATTCTTGCATACAAGTTTTTGGTTAGGGCTTCCTAGTATGTACCAAGGCACCCCCAAAAAAGATGTCTCTCATCTTCCAAGGCTGTCCTGCACCTTAGACAATAGCCCCTGAGGTAAAGTTCTTTTGTAGAAGCTTGGAACCAACTGGTAAAGCCACTAGACATACTCTCCACAAAAAAGCCTGAAACTTCAAGGGGGGCAGGTTGGTGGACTCCCAGATGAGCTTCCATCTCTTTCTCCAGGTTCCAGCTTTCCATTTTACCTTCCAAGCTTTGTTGCAGTATACCACATTCAAATCTGATTTTCTCAGTTCTATGTATAACACTTTGGCTGAACCTTTATGCAACTTAACCCCATTGAACCAACCCCAGTCTTTGAGCCAACTAGAGTCATCCAAAGCAATGGATACCCAACCTTTCTGAAGCTCCCCCAAGATCTAATTGACCAGAGTTCTTTCTCTAGGTTTTAATCCAAATTCAATGACTAACTAATCAAGCTCTTTCAAGCTAGCTAGGGTCCAATCCCAGCAATCTGCCAAGATTCTTAGCCCTTTGCTGTTCAAATTCTTTGCCACATTAATGTCTACCAAGGCTAAAGGTGGGTTAAAGTAATGGGACCACCAAATTCCAAGATTGAAGAAGGAATTGCCTGTTACTCTTGCACACCCATCCCATTGTAGAAGTTATAACATCTCCTTCCATTTTCCACATAGGAACCTACAGAAGTGAGGAGTTTGTAATCTTGAGAGGAGCAGAGGAAAACAACTTGTTTCTCCAGCTAAGTCCCATCCACACCCCTCTTTGATATACAGAGGAGTCTTTAACAATTTCTCTTAACATTCTGGCCTAGAATTCTTCTTGGGATAAGCATTTGGGCATTTTTCCAGGTCTTTAAGAAAACACTCCACTGGGAGATGGGGTAATGAGATTTGGAGATACTAAATATGCTATAGCATTTTTTTAGCTATTTTTTGAGCTAAGCAAAATTTTAAGGAACAGCCCTTTCCCATGGCCAAGTTAACTTGCATGTGTGTGAGAGTTGGGGCGAACCCATTGGCTCTCAACAAGTGGAGAGCTCGCGTTCGAAACTATACCCAAACAAAAAAACTCCTTCGATGCCCATGCTTCGTATTTTTCTAGAAAAGTTAACTTGGTTGTGGAAGATTAAATGATCACTTTTGCATTAAATACACCTATATGTTTTTTCATTCCTAGATGAGTCTATAACATAAACGTTGCTTTAGAAAAATAAAAGCACACCGTCACCATGAATTGTAATGAACAAGAAGATGCAACTCTCAAAAGCACAAAACCATAGATAGTTTAACCTCTCATAGATAGATAGTTTAACCTCTCATAGATAGATAGATAGTTTAACCTCTCATATGGCATAGATAATTTAACCTCTCATATATACATCAGTGGCATCCAACATGAACTTGATCGGTCATACCATACTCACACGTACCTCAGTCCTCATGGAAAATCTCCATTACCTCGCACTTGCATTACTTTAGTCATTGTAGTCACTCCTTGCTCTCCATCACCCCACCATGCTTCTCGACCATGCTTCTCGTATACATGCCACACATATGGTTTCATCATAGAAAGACAAGACTAACTCGAGGCTAGTGGATTGAATACAACAATTCCTCGAAGTAGAGTTTGGTGACTTCATCCTCATCAAGTGGTATGACCTACCACCAACCGAAAAGAACTATATGCTTGAGCAACTTCATAGAGTGTTCCCAATGCCTTCTAAAGATGAATGCTCAAGCAAATGAGGGTCACAATGGGCCATCAAAGGTCAAAAGTGTAAGATACAATCAAACAATTGAAAATAAAGCTTCTATATCTCGATATGGATGGTTGGAAGAAGCTATCATAGTTTAATATGGTTTCACCCACCCGACCTACCATAAGGTACCCACTCGAATGGGCACTTATCTTTTGTAAGATGGCACTAGAACATATAAAACAGCCATACCTTCAGCTTAATGTCAAAACAACCATACCTTCAGCTTAATGTCAAATAGGGAAAGTCTAAGGAGTTTGTGTATATACTTGTTTAAGACTACTAATAGAGGCCGCACCATTTTGAAGTTTGGTCAGCCTAGTGTGAAAACTAGTCACTTGGATATAAGTCATTTTTTACAGTAAAACAATACACAATCATTCCCTTGTAATAGAATACTTGTAAGTTCCCCTTCTTCTCTATTCTTCCTTGTATGTACGCCATTAAATCTTGATGGATGAGTGCTAGAAATGTTTACTTCTAGGTTTTCCTCTTACATTAGCTTCTTCTTCTTCTTCTTCTTCTGCCTTTTATAAGAGAGAACCACCACATTTCTATTTTCCTCCATCTAGGCAAGGCTATATGTGAGGAAAATCTTGAGCCCCTCCCAAGTGCCTAATGCTCAACAAGCCACCACATAGATTGTTAAAGGTGGAGAAAGATGAGGTGGCAAAAAAAGAATTAATGGTGGGACATGTGTTGGGTGGAGCCCAGTCAATCTCTTTTTGCATCTCCTTTGCTTTTAGTGAAAAAGAAGGATGGTACCTTTTGAATATGCATTGATTATAGGGAATTGAATAAGATCTCCATAAAGAATTGTTATCCAATCCCAACAAGGGTAGAAGATCTCTTGGATGAGTTGAAAGGGGCGAAATTCTTCACCAAGATTGACTTGAGGTATGGCTACATCAAATGAAGATGAAGAGTGGTGATGAGTATAAAATAACATTTAGGATCAGGAGGGGTCTCCCATCACTTATGGTTAAGCTATTAGGGTTATAAAATACACCCACCACTTTTCAAGCCTTGATGAACAAGGTGCTTTAACTTTTCCTCCTCTTCAAGTTTATTTTTATCTTCTTCAACATATTGGTGTATAGAAAGAGTGAAGAGGAGCACTTGGGTCATGTATGCATAGTTTTTGGTGCATTGAGAGTCGACCAATTATATGCAAAGGAGAGCAAGTTTACATTCAGATTGTGGGCAAAGATGGTATAAGGGTGGATCCAAAGAAGGTGGAATGTGAAGAATTAGCCAACTCCTACAAATATCACACAATTAAGGTGATTCTTGGGTCTATCATCCTTCTATAGAATGTTTATTAAGAAGCTCATATTATAGCTCAATGGATGGATAAGCTTAAGCATGAAGCTTTGTTTTGGGATCCTACAACCCATAAGAGTTTCAAAGAGCTGAAAAGTATGCTTACTTCCGCTCTCATTTTGGTGTGCCTTGATTTTTCCAAGCCTTTTTACTATAAGGACAAATGCATGTGAAAGAGGCATTGGTTCTATGTTATATCAAGATCATGGGGTGATTGTATTTGAAAGCCACAAACTTGATGACAGAGAGATGGAGATGCATGGATATGACTAAGAGATGATTGCTATCTTGCATGCAATTGGCATCACTATTTCTATGGAAGAAAGGTCTTTGTGAGAAGTGACCGTAAGTATTTCTTGTATTAACCCAATCTCTCTGAAGTATTTATTGTCTCAACCCAATGTCTCTCAATCTCTCTCCCAAGCAAAGAATGTGGTTTGAAATCCTTTAAAATTATGATTTTGAGATCACTTACGCAAAGGAAATCACAACATGGTAGTCATTCACTTTCAAGGATGTGGGCATGTCAACCATGACAAAAGTTCTAAGGTTTAGATTAGGAAGAATATATGCTAGATAAAGAGGCATCACATATGGTACATAAATTACAACATGGTATGCGTGATGATTTTCCTCATTTTTTATTGCATAATGGGCTATTATACTTTAAGAAGAGAGTGTAGCTTGTACCTCATTTGCATTCAATGGTGGGACATCGGGTATCTTTAAGACCGATGATGCAATAAGAGAGAGTTTTCATAATTGGAAAGGCCTATGGAAAGATGTATGTGAGTTTGTCTCTAAGTGTATGCCTTATTAATTCAACAAGGACCCCACACATAAACCTGGTGGTTTACTTCAACCTCTACCTATTTCGGAGAGTAAGTAGATGCATATTGCAATGGATTTCATAACCAAACTTTCTCTTAGCAAGAGGGGATGGGGCAGCATGTATATGGTGGTTGATCACTTAATGACAGTTGCCCATTTTATGCCTATAAAGATGAAATATTCAAAATCTATGGTTGCAATTCATGGAATTTATATTCAAGTTGCATGGTATGCCACAACAAATAGTGATCAAGATGGGAAATTCATGGGAAATTTTTAGCATATGCTATTTTAGAGCATGGGTACTCGATTTACTCCTTGCAAGGCCTAACATCCAAAAACCAATGGTCAAAGGTCACAAATGGCTTAAATCTATGGTTGCAATTCATGGAATTTATATTCAAGTTGCATGGTATGCCACAACAAATAGTGATCAAGATGGGAAATTCATGGGAAATTTTTAGCATATGCTATTTTAGAGCATGGGTACTCGATTTACTCCTTGCAAGGCCTAACATCCAAAAACCAATGGTCAAAGGTCACAAATGGCTTAAAACTTACTTGAGGCATTATTGTTATAAGACGCAACATGCATGGGATGAGTGGATACATTTGGTAGAGTTTTCCTACAATAGCACCTATCATGTGAGCATTGGGATGTCAACTTTTAAGACTATATTTGGCTATAAGGTGCATGTATCTATTGGGATGTTGCCTTTTGAGGCTATGTATGGCTATAAGGTGCATGTACCTATTGTGGCTTTTAAGCAAGAGAATGTGAACCCTAAGGATAAAGTGGAAATAATGCAAATCCTTTTGCAAACATAGAAAGATAATATCAAGAAGTCTCAAGAAAAGATGAAGCATTATGAATATGCACATAGAATACCATTAGAGTTTAAAGAGGGTGATTATGTGTTCTTGAGAATACCCAAGACGAGTTATGGTTCTCTCAAGGGAAACACCAACACTGAGCTTGCTAACCATTATTATGGCCCTTATTAGATTTTGAGAAGAGTTGGAGAGGCGGCATATGAATTGCTACTACCTACTACCACAAGGATACATAATGTCTTTCATGTATCTCACTTGAAAGCTTATGTTGGCCTGGAAGTAAAATTCTTAGATGAGTTACCTCCCATGAACGAGGATGGAATGGTTATGTGCCAGAAAAAGTGTTGCGTATGAGAGAGAAAGTGCTTTGTAACAAACAAAATTTGCAAGAATATCTTATCAAATGGAAAGGATTACCTCAAGATGAAACAACTTGGCAACCCTCTTCCATGTTGGAAGGCTTTGAAACTCTTTTGGATGGGGCTACATGTGAGTGGAATAACATTAAACACACTTGCATGAAATTTCTATTATTCACTATTATAAGGCTTTAGAAGAGTAACCCTCTTCCATGTTGGAAGGCTTTGAAACTCTTTTGGATGGGGCTACATGTGAGTGGAATAACATTAAACACACTTGCATGAAATTTCTATTATTCACTATTATAAGGCTTTAGAAACTCTTTTGGATGGGGCTACATGTGAGTGGAATAACATTAAACACACTTGCATGAAATTTCTATTATTCACTATTATAAGGCTTTAGAAGAGTAAATTTTGCATATACAATTTCTTGGAAACCTAGTACTATTTTGTACTATGGTTTGAAAGTCATTTTGAGGGCATTATATTTGGATTTAGGAACCTTTATGCTCAAGAATGCACACTTATAATTGTATGCTAATAAATTACATTCCAATACAATCCTTGCACTTATATTTGCATGCCAACACATTGCATTCCAATACAAAAGTTAATGTTGATGATGAAGTTAGCTTGGATTAATGGTCCTCCAGAGTCCAATGGCTCTCCATCATGTACATGTGGTTTAGCCTTGAAAAATCTTTTGCACCTCTTTATTGATCATCCAATATTTGTGGCCCTCAATAATGAATCCCTCAAATGTAAGATCAATAATTCATGGGCATTCCACATTTCATCATGCAAGGATGTAAACAAATATGCATGCATGGATCAAGCTCCCAAACCTAAGCCAAATCTATGATTGGATGTAAAGTATACATATGTATGGAATGTATGTCACTTGGATGAGGCAAGGAAAGGGAGTCATGCAATTCTTGATGGATTTGCACATGAAATGCTTCAAGATATCATGCAAAAGATCAAGAAAATTCCAATCTTGGTGAAAAGACTCATTACATAGATCGATGTATGCATAATGAAGCTTCTAAATCATTTATTAACATGAATAATAAAGATTAATGATGTAAGTAGCATGTGATTAGCATTATTTTATTGAAAGAGCTTTATTTAATCATGCATTTATGAAGAAAATCTTATATTCATGATCAAGAAAGCTTCTATGGCTCCCAATAGCATGAGATTGAAGGAAAAAAACAAGAGAGAAGGTATCTTTATGTGTAGATCCTTGTTGATGTAATATTGGAAGACATTAATAAAGATTAGCATGAGATTAATGACATTAACCCTAATCTCAACACATCTTGTTCCCATGAATTAAAATTACATACAAGTTAAAGAAAATGAATTATTCACCACTTGTATGAGCAATAGGGCATGAAAGAGACAAGAAAGAACCAATGTGTGATGAGAAAAGCAAAATTGGGAGAGATTTGAGGCAGCCATCAATAGTTGCAAGTCTGCAGTGGAAAGAAGCACTCTTTTTGCCATTTTTGCTCCCCTCCATGAAGAGAATGTTGAGATAACCCCCCTTCCATTGCCTACTAGACCCTCCAATGGCCTCTAATGCTTAGTAGAAGGCTCCAAAAAGCTTCCAAGACCCTAAAATCTCATAGAGAAGCAGGCCGCATCTTTCCATTTTTTTCCTCCATTGTTTGAAATCTTCTCACATCTACTTGGCCTCAGTTGAGGTTAGCTCTTTTCCTCTTTACCTCCTACCATCCTTGTAGGGCACTATTAGAGTGACACCTTTGGTGATGCAAGTGAGAAATCCTAGCTTCCTCATAAGAGAGGGGGTTGTCACATTTTGGCGACTAGAAGCAAAGCCTAGTATTAAACCTTGCATTCTTCCCTTCCTTACTTCATGCAAGGTTCTAGGTTATTCTTTGGTGAACATCTTTAGTTCAGGGGGATAGTGTCCTAGCTTAGGGCCCCTTCTATTCTCACTTTGCTTAGTCGAGTCTTGAGTTACCCGATATGAATCCATTGGTTTTGAATGTAATTTTACTTGTTAATTGTTAATTTTGCTTATTGATTTTATTTTTTCTTCTATCTTGGAGCACTAGAATGACAAAGAAGTGGGGAGGAACATTAAGAGGAGCTTTTGGAGACACATAAACAAGCAAGTTCCCATCCACTCACTATTTGGTTCAAGCTTGCATAGTTAATATCTCTATTCTCATGTTTTAGGCCTATATGGGACTTAAATGAATTAATAATCCTAGATTAAACACCATAACCATGCATTATTAACCATTCAAGATTGCATAGTTGATATCTATGTTCTCATGTTTTAGGCCTATATAGGGCTTAAATGAATCATTAATCTTAGATTAAACATCATAGCCATGCATTATTTAGATCATTAGCTAGGTTACATTAGCTCCTTAAGTTTTATTAATCAAAAATAAAAAAATAATAAGTAATTAAGAGTAATTAGAGGTAAGGAACTAAGATTAGTGAAAAATTTAGCAAATACAACTCTTTGGTTGTATACAAACGTGGGCTCACTACACTATGATTGAGAACATACATTCCCACACAAAATTAAGCATGTTCCAACACAAAGAGGGAATCCAATCAAATATCCATACTTGATTTTCTTAGTTAAATTTAATTCCCATTAAAACACTTGCATGTACCAAATCTAGTCAATCCCTGACCCAACAACCAAAACCTATGGAGTCTATCAAAGACAACTTCACAAATGACTTTTTACAAGCTATGTGCATTCCCAGACCACTACATACGTGCATCCTCCTCAAAGGGTATGTCCACCATGCACGTACCCACATAAAGCTATCTAGGAACGCACATTCCTAAGTGACTTGTACCCATGTGTCCACACATTATGCATGTTCATGTCTAGGAAAGCCTTTGCAAATATATGTTTAGAGGTATGTTTGAAGAGTGTTTATAGATACAATTATGTGCATGTGTTCTGCCTTGTGGGCATGCACGTTTTGCATAGCACACTTGTGGACAAGCCATGCACAATCCTAGTAGGCCAAACATGTATCCACGCATGTTCCTACACATGCCACGTACGTGTTGTTATGGACTACCGCACGTCCTAGAGGGAACTCCACACATCTATAGTTGGAAGAAGCAATAGACAACAAGTATCATTGGGATGGTTCGAGCTCATGTCCCTTGAAGCTCTCCAAGATTGCTTTTGAAAGCTCCACTCTTCCAATCTCCACCTCCACATTGTCACCACAGAGTCACTTACACCACAATGCAAGGCAATATTCCTCTTGCTCTCCCACACACATGCATAGAAGAGGATCATAGTGATGGTGTCATTGCCATCGTTGAGTTGTATTGCCCGTTTTTCCCATCGGCGGATGTAACAATTATTGGTGCAAATCTAGGATCGTCTCCTCTTCCATGGTTTATGCAGGCATAACAAATACCTTTCCAACCAAGGGATTATCTTTAATGGAGATGTTGGCATTCAAAAATCCCATTATTTGTGTAACTGATAAATGCACACTGCGAACCTGTGCACTATTTGCTTCTAGGTGGGGTTTGTTTAGAGCTACCCGTGTTTCATAGAGGAAATCAAGTTATGACTTGATCTCATATCAATCATGCAATGCTCTTTGTGTGACTACCCTTTGTAGTGACATTGACAATGAGGTGTGTTGGCTCGATATCCAAATCATCCTCTTCATCAGCAAGGTGAGTGAAGCTATGTTTTTCCTTGGCTAGCTCTTTCTCCCTTGGAGTCTCTATTTTGCTTTGGCTTCCTTTGCCTTGGCTTCCTCTTGAGCTTGTCTGATTTTTTCCTTGGCTAGCTCTTTCTTATGTTTAGAATATTCTCTTATTCAAGCATTTCCTGGGTCAAGGGTCTATAATATTTTTTAAGTTTACTTCCAATGATGTATCCCTCCATTTCTACCCCATCGATGGTTTCAATTTGAACTAACCCTTGAGGGGTAATTTCAGACACTCTAAAATGTCCGAACCCTTTGTATTTCAATTTCTTTTTCTTGGTGCTTCCAATGCCATATATGAGAACAAGGTCCCCCGTTTCTAGTTCTTTGTGTTTTAGGTTATAGTCAAACCAATGTTTTCTCTGCAATTTCTCGACTATAAGCCCATGAGATGTAATTAGCCGGGTTTCATCAAGTTTTTCTAAGTCAATCAGCCTCTTGGCTAACGCATTTTCCATAAGTCTTTCTTGTACTACAATACGCAGGCTCGGAACTAAGAATTAGGCATTACCACATCAATGTCATAATCTAAACAAAAGGGAGTGTATCTCATTGTACAATGGGCCCATAGTGTTGCAGAGTGAGCTTGTGTTCCCAATTCGTAAGACTGGCTTCTAAGGTCTTGGTCAAGATAGCACATAAAATCTTGTTAGTGCTCTCAGCTGGCCATTTGGGTGTGCATAGTAAGGTGATGCTTTTTGATGGATTTACAAGAAATCCCATGAGTAAATGTTCACAATCACTTCATTGATAAAATGTGAACCCCGATCATTTACTAATTCTAGTGGGTAGCCAAAATCTGAAAATGATCTATTCATACAAGAACTTGGCTATAGTACAAGCATCAGCTTTTTTAGAGGCTCTCGCCTTTGCCCACTTGGTGAAATGATCCGTGGTTGGCCACGATCACATAACGATCTTGGGATGGATGTGATGCTGAACTAATGGGTCCAACAAAATCAATAACCCATTTCTCAAAGGGTTGTCTCATAATTATAGGGGTAAGTGACATTCTATCCTTCTGTTTTGCGGAATAATAAATCATTGACATTCCTCGCATCTTTTCACAAATTCCATGGTGTCCCCAAATAAAGCAGGCCACCATAGCCTTGCGTGGGGTACTTTGCGAACGGTAACTTCTCCAAAAAAGAGTCCTCCAGCTATTCCTGATTGAGTGTGCTTCTTCTAATACTGTGATGAATTCACCTTCTCGCACACATCTCTTGAGGATATTGTCTTTGCCTAGCTTATATAGTTCTCCCACAATCAATTAATATGGTGTGGTAGCTTAATAAGCCGACGTATCTTATCTTTGTTCGAGGGCCGATCTTGTAGAAAACTATGAGCTAGGTACTCTGATATTTCCTTGCCCCACTCAGGCACCATATCAATTTTGAACAAACATGCATCTAGGAGGTCATCATCAATGCCAGTTGTTGCAATTTCTCAATTTGGGATTCTAGACATATGGTCAACCAAAACATGTTGTGTTCCTTTTCTCACTATGACCGTAAAGTCGAATTCCACGAGTAGGAACAACTATCGTATGATTCTCTGCGTGGTGCATGGCTTATTCATCACTAGATATAATAAGGCCTGGTGATCAACAAAGAATACAAACTTATTAGCCAACAAGTAATGTCTGTATTTCTTAATAACATAAACCATGGCCAATCCTTCATGCTAGGTTGTGGTGTAGTTTATTTTTGCATCATTGAGTTGTCAACTAGCAAAGCAAACTAGGTAATCCAACTTGAATTCCTCAGGTTGTGCCAATATGCATCCTATAGCAAAATTCAATGCATCAATGTGTACATGGAATATGAGGTACCAATTGGGTGGTAGCAACATCGGTGCACTAGCCAGTGCTTTCTTCAACTTATCATAGGCTTATTGGCATTCTTCAGTCCACTCAAAGACGATGAGTAGTCTATACAATGGCTTGGAAATTTCAGCATAGAATATGATGAATCGTTGCTAAATACCCAACGTGTCCCATAAATCGTTACACACCCTTGTAGTTTGTTGGTGGGGGTCATTCTAAGATTAGCTTCATTTTTCTCTCATCAGGGGAAATACCATTCTTAGACACAATGTGACCTAAGATTACACCGTGTTTGATCCAAAATTGGCACTTTCAAGGGTTTAAGGATATGCGATATAATCGGCATCTCTCAAACACCTTCCTTAAGCAAGCCATGTGTTCAGTCCATCAAAATACCTCAAGCCACTTTTGCAAGCAGTCCTTGAAGGCCGTGCACATCAATCGTTGGAAAGTTGTTGGGGAATTAGTGAGGCCAAAAGGCATAACCTTATAAGCATAGGTCCCCCACATTATGTTGAAGGATGTCTTATGTTGGTCTTCTGGTGCAATGGACACCTAATTGTAGCCTAAAAACCCATCTAAGAAGCTGCAGGATTCCACCCCTGGTACCCATTCTAATACATGCTCTATATATGGTAAAGGGTAGTGGTCCTTCTTGGTAGTTGCATTAACCTTTTTGAGATCAACACAGACTCTTAGCTTTTCATTCTTTTTTAGCATGATCACGATTGGCAAAAGCCAATGGTGATCACACACATTGGCGAAAGCCAATGTGTGTGCTCAATATCATAAATGAAAGCCACAATGATGAGCTTATCAATTTCCTCCTTTACTAAAGCTACATATTTAGGATTCATCTGGTATGGTTTTTGCCTGGATGGTCTCGATCCTTCCATGATCGAGATAGTGTGTTGAACCACCTCGGGTGGTACACCCTTCATTTCTGTATATTTCCAAGCAAAAAAAATCCTTGAACTCTTTTAGAAGAGCAATGAGTTCTTCTTCTTCAACAGTCGTTTAGCAATGTAGACAGGTTTGGGATCCTCCCCTGGCTCTACAATTTCTACCTCCTTAACTTCTATTGGCCCATCATAAGATGTGGATTAGCCATTTTCCTTTACTCTTGTGGCCGTCAATTGGACCACCTTTCGTTCATCAATGGTGTAGGTTCTAAAATGGTCCGACACTAAAAGCAGGTATGGTTTCTCATTCTCAGCATCCTTTGTCCGAGCCATTGCCTTTATTTCCTCTCGCTTGGCTTCAGCCATCGCCTTTATTTCCTCTCGCTTGGCTTCAGCCAGAGCCTTGTTTCGTTTATTTTGTCCTACCTTCATGAGTTTACGCGTATCAGGCTCTTGAATCATAGTTTTCTCCTCATGTTTTCCTTCCAAGGTTTTATCTTACTCAACTCCTCACCCCAGCTCTTAGAAAACTCATCATGCGCCTTAGTGAACTTAAGATATCTTAGCCACTGGGCATCCATGGGTTTACTTTGTAACAGGGCATTGCGTCGAGCTATATACCTCTTTTGTTTCCACCATTTCTTGAGGCGTTGGGTGTTATTGCAATCATGTGGTCTAGGCACTTCTATGCTCGAGGCTTTAACCTCTATTTCCCTTTCTTTTGGTAGCACATCTACCATGTGCACTGAGGTTGTGGGAATCATTCCCGATTCAACATACTGTTCCTCTCGACGACAACACATCTATGGTGGCAAGTGCATGCATCCAGTTTTCAATAAAGTCTAGAGATGGAAGTGATGCGTACATCTCGTTCTCTTCCTCTTCCCATGAGTGTTCATTAAATGGTTGGCAGACTTGTAAGGATATGGTTCGTTCAATGGTGACCAAATCATTCCCAAACAAGTGCCCTTCTATGGGATGTGCCTTCCATGTATGGAGATTGATTTTCAAACTTTGCAAATCTTTTTGAATATACACTTGGTCTAACGCCCAATTATGCACCACCTTGGCTTTCCTCATGAAGAATCTGCCCAAGTTAATGTCATATGAATCTGGCTAGTGCAGAAAGTCCATTACAACAAATGTATGGTGGTAACGGAATGAAAAGACCTTAAGCCTAACATTTTTCAATAACCCCATTGGTCTTGAGGATGTTCCATCTGCCATCTTGACGATTAGGTCTGCTCTTCCTAACTATGGTTTTCCCCAATTCTCCCAGCATCGCTTGGTGATAATGCTCACACCTGCCCCTCCATCCAGGATAACAATTGCTTAGTACCCATTGTGGTGGATTGGAATTGTAGCGTTTGTATCATCACTCGCATAATACCTCCCCAATTGGTTGACAAGTATTTTGATGAATCTGGAGATTCTCCCTTCCTTAAGCACTAGGTTTTTCTGTGCTAGAGGTGACTAGTTCTCCTATGTAGTGGTCATTGGGTTCATTCTTCCTTCTACCCAGTCCTTGACATCTGCCCACAATGCCGATGTGTTGCATAGTAATGGTCCCAGTGGCATTTTGACGGTTGTAGACAGTATTGTTGAGAGACTGTCTATGTCTCTAGGTTCTCTAGCAAGTGAGGGCTCCTTCCACGTGTTTGTCTCAAATTCAATCCTAGGAAATGAATGGATCGATAATTCTTGATCTGCCTCCTCAAAAATTCTTGCCATCAGGTCACTATGAGTTCCTTCTTCGGACCCCTCTGGAATTGGAGTAGGCACATCCAGCTTCCTTTCTTTTAACAGCCCATTTTGTGGGTACATTGTATCCCTGGCCTTGTTAGTCCTCAATTTGGCTTCATGGTTGTGTTAACACTCCTCAACAAGGGCCTTAGCTTCCTCAAGCTTCCTTATTTTCTCTTCAACGTTTGAATATTCTCCAACATTGCTGGTCTCTCTTTTGCGTGCTCATTTTTGGTGCTTGGTCATCTCCTTCCTTTGATTGGGTGGACTTGGTGTCAATGGTATCTTCCTTGGATCCATCCTTAATTATGACCAGCCCACCTTTTTCACTCTTCTCCTCCTCCCACTCTTAGAGGTTGTACTACCTCCAGGGTTCTTTCCTTTGTCTACTTGTTTCACTTGTGCGCGTGTCAGGACATTCACTAACACGATATTTCTAGGCTGCACACTTATAGTCCTGAAGGGGACATGGTTAGAAGTAGAAACATCGCTATTGGCGACAGTTCTTGATTAGATGATCAACACCACACTTCACAAATGAAAGAGTTGGCATGGCGTTAGTTTACACTACTATCGGTTGAGTTTGGCTAGCATTAGTCACATTTTTTACACTACTATCGACTGAGTTTGGCTAGCATTAGTCACATTTTTTAAAGGACACTTCGCTACTCGATGAGGTCCATTACAATGAAAACATTGTATGGGTCCCCTTCTCATAGTTGAGTTTATGTCTTTTCCCTTCCACTATACTGTGGTTTGAAACACTAGTACTGGCGTGTTGTTTTGTAAGACATAATACTCCAGTGTGATCTTCGTTGATTCCTCGTAGTAGTTGTTATTAACTTCTACTTTGCACATAACTTCTCCCTATTCCAAGGGTTCCTCAATCAACACCTAGTTGACCTTGCCATATGGTGGCTGTGGTGGTAAAATAGGCGACGACAATGGCAACATGTCTTGCATTTTGAACATTCCTCTTAGTAAGTAGGACATATTTGGCTGCCCTACAACCATATTAGTTTGCACCGGTGTGGTGCAAACTAATATTAGTTTGCACCGGTGTGGTGGTAAGGCTAGTAGAGGCACTCTGGGTGGTGCAAACTAATATTAGTTTGCACCGGTGTGGTGGTAAGGCTAGTAGAGGCACTCTGGGTGGTGCTGGCAATTGTGCTAAAGGCTAGATTCTCATATATCTCCACATGGCAATGTCATGGTTTCCTAGTCTCTTATAGTGAGCACAATAAAGTACCTACCTTGGCCTTAGGTGAGGGCATTCGATGCTCGTATGATTTTTTCTATAGATTAAGCACCAAATCATTTCTCTCCCCGGGGGTAGAGATGGGATTTCTTAATACTTCCCTCCCATCCCTAACTTTCAACTTTTCCAAAATAGCAGTACTGAGTTCCTCAATTATCATGTTGCCAACTTGCTTATTCTTGGATCTCGCATCTTGATGACTAGAGACTTGTGATGCTGCTACCACACCGAAGCTTCCTTGGCATCTTCTAGTTGTGGCAACTCAAGCATGTTATCCTCGTATTCAATCGCCAACTTATAGCACAAATCTAGAGTAGTTGGTCGGGGGGCTAACACCATATAATCATGCATCTTATAATCTTGGACTCCTCTCTGAAAGAAGGGCAATAACATCAATTAGCAATTCCCTCAATTTGCATCTTTCAATTTGCATCTTGAGTTCAAGTGTTTGAGCTAAAAAACATAATCTCTCATGGACTCATTTTCTTTTTGCTTGATGTCGTGGAGCTATGCCACAAGACTCCATCTATCACCACTTTGAGCAAAGATCGGTATGAATACATTCTTAACCCAAGTGACATTGACTTTATCCTCAAGATTTAGAGTTCGATACCATTGGTGGGCCTTCCCTTCTAGGGTCAGACAAAAAGCATGTATCATGGTTACATCGCTTACCGACCCGCATGTTTCACAAGTGGACTAAAAAATCTGTATGTGCTCGATCGGGTCCCCATTTGTTGAGAACTTTTGCACAAGCTTCAAAATGATGTGTGGCTTCATCTCAGATGATCTGGATTCAAGGGAAGTAAGTAGTTTCCTAACCATGCCTCTGCCCGTTTCTACAACCATATTCAATAGATCCGCCCTTGTGATCGCATTTAGATCTGCGTTGGGATCCACAATGGGCCTCCGAGAAGCTACCCCCTACCTAGACCTCGTTCTCTTCCTGCATAGGTTCTTCTATTCTATGGCTAGGTCCAAGCCCATCCTCATCATCTGCTGGCTCATCATCATTAGCAGCTTCAGCTCGCCTTTGTTGAATTAGAAGTTCCATGCTCTGTAAGAATGTGGGATCATTGATCATTTCATGTATATGATCCCTCGTATAGGGCCGATCCTCTCCTCCTACAGATGCCCTAGGTATATTGTCCACTTCTTCTTGTGTTTTGAGGACTTACTCAGCCTTGGGTTCCTCGTTTATGGGTTCTAAGGCTGGTATTCCTCCCTCTATCATTCCCATCCACATGTTATCAGTGGCGTTTCTTGTTTTTGGTTCTTTCCCACGTGGTTCAAACATATTCAAATGATCAATTTTCCTTTGTTCCGCCATCGTTCTTCGTGTATCGAGCTCTTGCCTTTTTAAGCCTAGTAGTCACAATTGCCGCTCAGTTTCACGTGTCAATGTCCACTTCCTTTAATGTGGGAAAGAAGATTTGGCCTATTTAGATAACATTTTCCTTGTCCCTCCTAACCCTAAGAGTCATTCCATTAATCCTTACTATGTTAGGATTCCTGGGGCCAGAAGTTAGGGCTGTTTGGGTTGGTAAGTCCAGTCTTAGACCGTGTCCTACGCTTGTTGACGGGCCCGTACCCACAGATTATGCTTCGTCTTCTTCTGTGCCATGTTGGGGACCAAAAAATCCCCTAGCCATATCAAAAACTCTGTTGGACTTCATAGAAGAATCTGGTTTTTCTTCTCCAAAGCCAGAGAATCTTAGCCCTTCTTTCATGGATTCTTCACTACTGATTTTTATGGTGGTCAAATTTCTCCAAGCTCCAACATTCAATTGAATGCTTGTCGAGCGGCCTAAACTAACACTTCTTTGGTAGGAAGTACCTAGGTGATTTGATGCACTGTTGTCTCAGGGGCAAGGTCGTCTCCAATGAGTTTCCCTAACCTCAAGTGCATGAGAATGTGTTTCAACAGGCTAAGTCACTACTCCAACCGTTACGCTTGGTTTTCCATCAAACTGACTCTTCTTGTTGTGAATTAGCAGACTACATTTCATGTCGTGAAGTAGCAGTCTGTGTTTCACGTCGTGAACTCTGTTTCTCGTCGAGAACTATTTTTGTTTTGCACTTCAAATTTTTAATTTAGAATTGCATTAATCTGAGTCGTGGGTGGAGACTCCTATAGTGCAAATATGGTCCGCTCTTAACTCTAGTCTGACAATCCCTTATCCGTGAACTAGCAGGTCTCCATGAAATAGTAGACTACAATTCACATCATGAAGTAACAGTCTACGTTTCATGTCGTGAACTAGAATATGGTTCACACCGTGAACTATTTCCCTACTCTTTCACGAGATAAGATTTTCCATTTCTTTGTGTCAGATGTGTCAAGATAAGGCGTCTTAACTTTAGTAAGGTAATCCCGAAATTTCTAACGTTGATGGGCGGATAGTGTTCCACATCATGAACTGTGTTTCACGCCATAAACCGCATTCTTGCACTTTCACGTGTTTAACCATTGAATCAACATAATGATGTTTTGATTGAATTAGAGTGTGATTTCCCTGCCCAAAATATCCAAAAAGATTGTGCCTAGCAATTGGAATGCAATGCAAGTCACCAACACAACCAATAGCTCCTTTTTTTTATAATAAAGTGTGTCATCACTGCTAGATCACGGTAAAAAAATTGGTGACGAAAACAACCAAATTGAAAGGAAATCCTAGTGTAGCTTTCCTCTTGGCAATTCCAAGTACTTCCAAACACACAATTCCAAGTACTTCCAAACACACAATTTTCCTCAACTACTCTAATTTCTTTTCTTCCATACAAACCTTATTGACACAGTTTTTCACAATGCACCTTCAGAATGCAAAGGCAATAGTGAATATTGTATAATGGCAGCTAGAGCTCTAAGAGGATGGAAGAAATAATGGTTGTTTCCCTGGCAGCAGTGGTGCCAAAAAATGTTATGGGCTACCGCATCTCCCAAGAGGAAACTCCACACATCCACAATTGGAAGAAGAAATAGACAAAAACTATCATTGGGTACTTACCAATGCTTCAAGCTCATGTCCCTTGAGGATCTCCAAGCTCACTTTTGAAAGCTCCACCTCCACATTGTCACCACAGAGTCGCTCACACCACAATGCAAGGCAATCTTCCTCTCACTCTCCCACACACATGCATAGAAGAGGAACATGCACCAGAGTACACACACACACTCTCTCTCTCTCTCTCTCTCTCTCTCTCTCTCTCTCTCTCTCTCTCTCTCTCTCTCTCTCTCTCTCTCTCTCTCTCTCTCTCTCTCTCTCTCTCGACAAAGCAAGAGCTCTCATAGCACGCAAAGGGGGATTGTGTGTTTCCATTATGAAAAAATGCCTTTTATATAACTCACCCTTATTCATACTTGGACGCCCAAAACTTACTATAACTCGCCCTTATTCATACTTGGACGCCCAAAACTTACTATAACTAAAGCCTTGGCTGGCCAGTATTTCATAATGTACAACCTTTATAGTGCCTTTACACAACACTTATTAATGTCCTCAAATGGAGGAGCATCTTTGTTAATCCAAGATAAGACTAACGTGTTTAATTAAGTTTACTGTAACACATGTTCTACACACATTCCTAGACTTTAGGAATGCACGTTCCTTGTCACAAATTTATAGAATTGGGTAAATCCTAATTTTTTAAAGCTAGTTAGTTGGTCCAAGATCTAATTTTCATCATGCTAATAAATTCTTTATACACCTATACTCATGTAGGCTAGTTAGGAATAACCCACTTTTTGCACCTAATTTATAGAATTGGGTAAATCCTAATTTTCCAAAGCTAGTTAGTTGGTCCAAGATCTAATTTTCATCATACTAATAAATTCTCTATGCACCTATTCTCATGTAGGCTAGTTAGGAATAACCCACTTTTTGATAAGACTACACGAAATAATACAAGATCCTAAGCACCTTAAACAAAAGATTAAGTTTTTATGGCACCTTTTTCCATGGTGGAAACTTGTTGGAGTTATCATGCTAACAAATTCTGCTCATATAGGCTAGTTAGGAATAACCCATTTTTTGTTGAGTGCATGAAACAATTCAAGATCCCAAGCACCTAAAACAAAATATTATCTTTTTCCATCACCTTCCATGGTGGAAACTTGTTGAAGTTATCCCACTCTTACTTTTAATGAAACTTGTTGGAGTTATCCCACGCTTGTTTTTAATGGAATAAGCAACAAAAGCATAAGGCAAGCAATCCATGACTCTATATCCAAGTAGACCAAGCATTGCATGTAGAAGGACCCATTTACATGCGCGTTCCTACATCACTAACATCATCTCACTAAAGCTTAGGGTCTAAGATAAAAATAAAGAATATTTACATGATGATTGTCCTTGGGACACTTCAAGAGCAGACTACCTTAACCCCTTTATTCACCTACGATGGCTAGATTGCCACTTGCATACCCAACCTTAGAGCCCATACTAGGTTCATGTTTGGGTAGACTAGGCCAATCATATAGCATAGGAAGTGCTATGGGAGAGCCGTCTAGATTGGAAGAGCTTCCTCTTACTCAAACTAAGACCCTCCCACCTCCACAAATAGAGGGAAGGCCATTTGACTATTTAGGCCAAGGGGTAATAATGGAGTAGCTCTCATGGGAGAACGTCATCCTAGATTTATCCATCTCAGCCAATAGCATACGGTACCTATCCACCATATCCAACTGATGAGATTCTATGTGTATCCACATCCTTATGCTACACCTCCATATCCTACATTGTACCCTCCCCATGCACCACGACACAGAAGCAAAAGCTTACTCTAGAAATGCTTATATTAGTGATGGAAATAGGGAGGGGGTAGCCTTGGACATCACCCCACCTATGCCAAACACTAGCTTCAAAGAGAACTAAAGAAGTCTATATTTGAAAGCTCATTGACTAAATACAATAGATTTGGAAAACCTTGCATCTAAAAATGTTCAACTAGATTTGTGAAGCATTTAGGCACGTAGAAAACCAAGTCAATGTGTTCCTTTGGCCTCATTCTTAATGGTAAAGCAAGACAACAATGGTTAATCATTCAAATAAATAAAATATAAGGCACGTGTTAATGCAATGAAAAAGGCATTCGCCTACTAGATAATCTCCATAAGGAACCCCTTGCAGTCCAATGGACCAGCTTCAAAATGTCTAATAATTCGATGGAGAGACAATCAAAGATTACATAAATTGTCTAATAAAATACAAGGCACATGTTAATTCCTTGAAAAAGGCATTTTCTACTCTATACTCTCAACAAGGAACCCCTTGGAGTCCAATGGACTAGCTTCAGATTGTCTAATAGTTATATGGAGAGACAATTAAACATTACATCAACTATGTAGAGTATCTTCACTCCCATCGTGACACACAAGATAAGTTCTTGAAAAAGACACTAACAAGAAGATTCCTAGAAGGTCTTAAGGAAATAATGGTAAACAACACACTATATTGTCGAGTGTATAAATCCTTTGATCTACTGTTGCCAGAGAGCCATTGACTTTAATGATAACTTCATGGGAACTCATGCATGCAAACAACCAAAAGGTACACCATGAGAATCTTCTTTTGGCACATCTATTTCAAAAGCAAACAATAAATGAAGTGACCTCCTAGATGGAAAGCCCAAATGAAATGATGACTAGGTGGCTAAGTGTCTAATCAAGAAGCTAATGGTGAATAAGCTGCCTAATCTACTATTTCTAAACACTTTAATGGTTCTGGACTACATAGCCAGCGTCTCCTAGCTAGGCTATTTAATTGTATCTAATAGGATAAGAGGGAAAAACATAACCAACATTGATTGCATTCTAGGGGACTTTTTGTTGGAAGTTAATCCAAATAGCCAGAGTGTAGACTACTACCCTTTGGAAATAGTACTAGCAAAACATGCATACAAACTTAGCTAAGTGAACCTAACAACATTTCATAAACACATCACAACATACATCATAATAGAACATTGCATTGCATTCCACGTAGTACATATATGTCTCAAAGTGACAAGTCCTTATGCCTTCTATCCCTTTCTTGGATCTATTCTTGCATCCGTACCAACTCACACTTCGAGGAGGTGAGGGCTTCATTAAGCTCATCTAGAGAGTTTTGTTCCTTGGCTCCTTTTGGTAGATTCTCATAGGCAAATATTAGTGCTCGCTTACTTCTCAAGGTCTTTTATGGTCTCCTTATCCATCTTATACTGCTCTTTGAATTCATGTATCATGCCTTCTAGCTCTTTAATGTAGGCCTTGAGTGTAGTTTCTTTGGTTGTTTTATCCTCTATACACTTGGTGGTGGCCAACACGTGCTCTCTTAGGGATTATGTCCATTGTAGTGCCTAGTCCACAGCACTAGCTCTTTACCTTTACCCCCCTTTTCCTACTATACAATAGCTTTTCTGCATTCAGCCTTCAGGTTCTTAAACTTGTTCTTTCATACTTCCACTCCTACATAAGTTTTTATTATGTATCTCCACCAACTCCTAGGTTTCCTTGATATGCTACCCAACTACCTTTTTATTATTTCTTCTTAGTGATTTGATCCGATCTTTCCCTCGCCTACTTCAGCAATCCTTTTTTATTGTCCAATTCCCCTCTAGGTTCTAGACTTTGATTCCATGAGGGACTAACTAGTTGTAGGCGGGTGTGGGTGCTTTCATAATGTCCTTCAACTTCTGCAAATATTCTACCTATACCTCGTTCATCAGCTGCATGGTCTTCCCATTCTCTCTTTAGCAATCTTTTCTTACTATCCAATGCCCCCATCTAGATTCTAGACTTTGATTCCACGGGGGACTAACTAGCTACAGGTGGGTGTGGGTGCTTCCATAATGTCCTTCAATTTGTGCAGATATTCTACCCACACACTTTTCAGTTCATGAGTTGTATGGTATTCCCACTCTTTCATTTTGGTTACATCTAACTTGTACACTTCAACAAGAGTCTGGGTCTTATACACTACTAGCCTGGCATTTGCCTTGATGAGCTCAATTTTTTCTTTATCGGCCCTTATTTGGATGTCTTTGACTACCTCCAAGTGCACTTTCAACATGGCTACATGGCTACATGGCTTCTGCATTTTGTTGGGATGTTATTGCATTGGTAGTGGCTTCCTCTAGTCTTTCTCTAATTTGCCTTATCATCTGCTCCTGCCTAGCCACTATCACCTTTAAGGGCTATATGTATTTTTCTAAGCTCTTATTGATTTCTTACAAACCCAACTTTTGTGCTTCGGTATTCTACTATTGCTATAGCTCATCTTTTAGGAGTAGTAGCTCCTTGTGGTCTTAGTGTGCCCCCTAAGCCTTTAGATCTTCTTAGGGACTTCTACTACACACATATGTAGATAATCCAATGCCCCCTAAACCTTGTGTGTATCCACTCTTTCTATAAACTTTACTACTCTGTTGGGAGTCAACATAGCTTCAGTTGTTCTTTGTTATGTGACAAGGGAAGAGACACTCCTAATTTCTTGATGGTTTTGAGGGGATCATTTATAGTCTCCACTTTTATCCTTGTAGCACAAGGAAGTCTTGCAATGTTCCATTCTATGAGTTTGCTCCATTTGTAGCTTTTTGTCGGGTCGACTACTAGATTTTTTGTCTCCAAAATTAAGCTTCCTTTTCTAGGGTGGTGCAACTATTGTCAAAGCTTGTAGTTGAATTGGGTGGCATAGGTTTTATCCCTATAGGCTCATTGGGATTTAGCTTTGATGTGCTTTGCTCCTCCTTATCCTTGAAAAGATGCAAGGGGGAAGAGAGCTTGAGCTCTTGCAACAAGCACACACACACTCACAAAACCCTAGTAGAGAACACACAAGGTGAGAGGCTGAAAATCTTCTTGTTCTTCACTCAACACTCAACACACCATATACAAGATGAGTATACATAATATGAAAGGTACTCAACCAATACATACACGGGTTCTCTATAGTGTGAACCCAACTAAATGAGCTGGCGCTATAACTATGCCAATCTCTAGAATGGCTGTCACACAGCCTGTCATCCCACTGGCCGCATATCACCCATGATCTCACCAACCATGCCAGTGGTGTAAGTGTGGGGCCTATCCCCCACGCGGGTCATCATCAGTGTCCACCGCCTCACTAGACGAGCTCGATATCTCAACAATCCTACTGCTATTGTACATCTTGTTTCTTAAGACATTCTAGTTCTCCCATTTCTTCTTCTATAATATGCTTGGACAACCCTTCACCTCCTCTTATATTTTCTTCTACAATATGCTTGGCCAACTCTTATTCATCTGCTCTTTTATCTTCTTCTATAATATGCTTTACTAACTCTTGTTCCTCTCCTTCTCCCTATTTTTGGAACCCCTCCTTCTTGGAATAGAGCCTTGAGATATCCTCCAATCTTAGCTTTGTTGTTCTGTTTTATCAACTTCTCTGTCTCATCCTTTAGGTTATTATACAAAATTTATACCTAGGCTACTTTGGATCCCCCTTGCTACCTTCGCTAATCCATAGTTTTTCTTGGACATGCAGTATGGTTGTGGATCAAGTTTATCATCTCCACCATGAACCTCATTTGCTTTTGTGTATCCTCATTTGAGTTACTTGTGATTTTGTACTTCTTGGTCCTTTCTAATGGCTCAAACTGCTAGATGAGATCTTCCTCATTTGTTGCCTTGATTTCAATCTCACCCTCCATGGGAATCTTGAACACTTATCCTACATATGCTAGTGAGAACTTCACTTTCTTTCTAGATGGAAATTTTATCATGTTTAATTTGTGCAACTTGGCTAGCTACCTTTCTACATGCAAGTTAATATGAAGCTCCTCCCATGGTATTTTTATGAATTCTTTGAGGCCAAATCTCTATAGCCATTTTGCATGGCTTTCAGATTTTTTGAGGATATATATCATAGTCACACAAATTTGAATTCCACCATCTTGTTGGGACAATCAATTGGGTTTATTGATGATATAGAGCAAGGGACATTGATAGCATAATTTCATAGGGTAGCAATTCTCAAAAGTCTCAAAAGTCTCAAAGTGACAATGAAGGGTGCCATGCGGTTCACCCAACTCAAGAAGAGGCTACTGTCACTAATGATCATTTTGGCTTCGGGTGCCCTTTTTGATGAAAATCAATTGTGTATCATGAGATCCTCATGATGATTGATCACAATCTCTCACTTTTTGAGTGAAAAAAGGACATAAAATAATTGAAATCATGAGGGCGTAGGGGTGAGCATTTATTGATGTGACCTCCCTACCCTTTTCCCTATGCTCACTATTTATGGCCATTTCCTATGGTATTATTTGCATTGCCAGCCCCACAACTAACTTTTCTTCTCCCATTATTGCATCGATCATCATGACCATGTCATTCAGGATCTAGACTGCCTCTTTGGTTTACATCTTCTCTTTCTAGATCCGGTTTCCTGAGTGGTTTTCCCAAAATAATTCCATGGTGTGGCTTTAGCCTATACCCATTCATTAGCTTTGGTAGTCTTTTACCATCCAGACTTTCTAATTTAAATGTTCATATGCATAGCTTCTTGAAGATTTTATATGACCTAGCCCATCTCATTTTCAATGTTCTTGGGTGTGGTCCCATGTTGGAATTGAACATTGAACAATAACACTGCATCAAATTCATCAAAGGTTTTGAATTTTGAGTCCATGTCCACCTGGATCTTCCTTCTTGTCTAAACCACTTCACTTGTCCAGGCACTATAAATAGCATCTTCTCTTCTATGAGTGCAGGAAACAACTACAGAACGAGAAAAAGAAATAATCAGGTATGGCTGTAGTAGTTGATGCGTCAGCATCTAATGTAGAAAACAAAGAATCTACAATGCAGTTTTGACTCTTTGCATAAGGATGTATGTATGGCTGTTTACAGATGTACATGTCTGGTATTTTGACGGTGGTGCTAATAAGCACATTACTTCTCATCGCATTTTGTTCTCATCACTTGAATCTGCTCCATAGGGAAATACTATTACATGTGCAAGAAACTCCCCATATCATGTTAAAGGAGTTGGTATAATTGTTCTCACTGCTACAAATGGTGGAACAATCGTGATCCCAGATGTATTATATGTACCAAGGATTAAGAAGAACTTGTTGTTTGTGTCTACCATTACTAAGGCTGGCTTAGTAGTTGTTCTGTTTGTGGATGATAGATGTATTGTTCATGATTGTAGTAGTGATGGCAATACAATTGTTGCTTCTGGCACTTTCTCATGGCCTTTACAGGCTAGATGCATATGAAAGACAAAAGCAAGCCATATGTATAGTTTCTACCACAAAGGCAATGATACGGTAATTAATTTATTAATTGTTGGGTGACCCAACAAGTGAAAAGAATATCTTGGTTTAAGTTGATTGTGATGGAATCCGATCAACGGTAACACGTGTGAGATGTGTCGAAGCTTATTTGATTGTGAGTGAATCCGATCAACGGTAACACATGTGAGACATGTGGTATGAGCTTGATTGTGAGTGAATCCAATCAACTCTATGAATACGTGCGACGCGTGCAAAGGCATTGTGAGTGAATCCAATTAATTATGTGAAGACATTGTGAGTGAATCCAATTAATTATGTGTGATGCATGATTTATGTGTGAAGCATGGTAGATAATGATTTCCACTTGTCAGTATTATTTTTGTGAGTGATTCCAAAGTAATTGTGATCTAACACTGTGGACTGTCTTTGAGTATAGATCATAAGTTCGGGACAACAAAGGTGGACATTAGACGGAATTATCTAGCCATGCACATGTATGCAAAATAATTAATTTTGTATGGTTTGGCCCATTGTACATATGTTGGGCAAGGCTTATTTTTTATGAGATAATTTAAAAGCATTGGACTATGGTTCAATTTTGTAAAAGCCCAATTTTGGAAAAGCTATGCTATTTATGGCTCTAAGGGTTGAATTTATGAAATATAATTTAAATACCGTGTGTGGGAGTGGAGCCACACACATCAGGGGGGGAGAGAGAGAGAGAGGATTCCACCCAATCTTGTGTTCTCTGATTTTATGCTCTTACGTTATGCTATGGTGTCTATGGTTTATTTTCTTTATTATTCAATTTGTGGAATATTCGAACCTCCATGTACTAAATAAAGGTCCTATAAAAGGCAATGGGTGATGCTAAGCTGTGGCATGCACACTTTGGTCACTTGAACTTTGGCAGTTTGCTGCATTTGCATAAGCATGACATGGTGTCTGAGCTGCCACATCTTGAAGCCCCTATCAAACATATTTATAAGGGTTGTATTCTTGAAAAAATGCAGCAGGCATCATTTCCCAAAGATGGCTCAACTAGAGCTGTCCAAAAATTGTAGCTTATATATAGTGATGTATGTGGTCCTATGAGGATACTATCTATTGGGGCCTACCTCTATTGGGGCCTGCCTCTATTTTGTCACATTCATTAATGATTATTCCAAACATACCTGGGCATATCCATTGAAACAGAATTCAAAGATTCTTATGTACTTTAAGTACTTTATTGCTATGGTTGAAAATGTTTCTACATGTAAGATTGGTACCTTACATATTAATCGAGGGGGGGAGTATATATCTAAGGAGTTTCATTCATACATGGCTGATCATGGGATAAAACACCAATGTATTGTGCCCTACCGTGGCAAAGCGATGTAGTAGAATGTAAAAATAGGTCACTCATGGAGATGGCACATTGTATGGTCAAAAGTTAAGAGTTACCTCATGGTTTTGGCTAGAAGCAGTCATGTGTGGAACATATGTTTTGAACAGGTGTCTTACAAATATTTTGCATACAATTAAGTCTTTTGAAGCTTGGAATGGTAGAAAACCCTCTGTGGCTCACTTATGCATTTTTTGTTATCATTCGTATGTACTTGTACCTGAGCAAATTCACAGCATGCTTGACGATAAGGCTGTTAAATGTATTTTTATGGGTTACGGCTCAGGAAGTAAAGGTCACTATCTCTATCATCGTGCTACCAAGCAAATTCTTGTGAGTAGAGATGTTGTATTTGTGGAAGATACAATTCAACCCTAGGCTTTCGTGTAAAAAAGAACAAAATGTATGTTCACAAGTCACTATCTCTATCATCGTGCTACCAAGCAAATTCTTGTGAGTAGAGATGTTGTATTTGTGGAAGATACAATTCAACCCTAGGCTTTCGTGTAAAAAAGAACAAAATGTATGTTCACAGGACAAATTCAATACTCTTCTTCCATTGTTCGATGCAGGATACATTGATGTATAGCATTGGTACTCAAAGGAATACTGAAAATTAGTCCAGAGACTGGTTATAAATTAGCATGTTTTTTAGCCCATAGATCAGCCTATTGATGAGGCAAATGTAGATGATGAAATTGATGAGGAAAAAAGGAAAATTGAGGAGTCAAAAAGTAAGCCAAAATGGTTGGTGCAAACACTTCATGACACCACTCCTTTGCCTAGCATAACATATGCAAGTTCTCATCACGCATCTCATGTTGACGTAGGTCATGCTCTTATTGCCAGTTTATGTAATGAAGAGGAAGCTGTCTCCTTTGATGAAGTAAAGGAATCTGAAAATTGGATGAGTGTTATGCAATCTTTGTATGATTCGATAAATCGAACCACTCAACATCTATTAAATGGACCCCTCAACAATTAATCCCAAAATCTATTACTCACTCACAAGCATGAAATCACATTGGTTAGAACAATCAAATCATTTAACATCTATTAAATGGAATCCTCAACAATTAATCCCAACATCTATTACTCACAAGCGTCAAATCACATTGGTTATAATAATTAAATATACTACTCAACAATTAATCCCAACATGAATATATTCATAGGCACAAACACATAACACCAATGATACACTAGCTCAATATTTAACATCACCCATAATACTAATAACACTAGCATGGCTAAAATGTATATACCAATAACACTAGCCCATCAATATTGTGGTATCATCCATAATACCAACTATCAACATGGCATAACGATACCTTAGGCTATCCCAAATCAACCATAGAGTAGAATATCTAACATCAAAGACCATGGCGGCTCCGTTTCTAGGGGTTTCGATGTTTCTTCACTTATGCGTATATTTTATTGGCTCATTTTATCCCAAATCTCCCCACTTAGGTAGATCTAAAGGAGTCTTGCCTGCTTAACAAGGGAGCACTCTCTTGAGTGTTGGTTATTTGATGGGACTGAAGGCTAGGTGGGTTTAAAGAAGTTTAATTTCATGCATTATAGTTGATTGGATTGTGTCATTTCCAAGAATTAGCTTGGATCAAGTTCATATCAAGGGTTTCTCTTTGGGGAGTCGATCTCTAGTGTGTTGATTTCAGACACGTGTGTTCTACCCAAGTTGCAATAAAATAAGTTTTTATGGCTAGTTTGAGTTTTGTGGCTTTTTGTGGGTGGGTTAACACATGTCTCACATCTCTCATGCAAAGTGGTGAGCTCACATCTCTCATAGCTAGTTGGCTCATGTCATGGATTTTTATATGAAACGATTCACATCTCATGTCATAGATTTTTGTATAAAATGACCCATGTTTTATGTCGCATAGTTAGCTGGCTCATGTCATGGATTTTTGTATGAAATGGCTCACATCTCACATCTCACACGAGCTAGGCTCATGGATCACGACCCATGGCTAGTTGGGCTCACGTCTTGTGGCTAACTGGCTTATAGATTTTTTTGAAATGGCTCACATGGGTTTGGTGAGCTAGACTCATGGCTCACGTCTCCCACAGCTCATGTCTCATGTTTCACAACTCACATCTTATGGACTCATATCATGTGGACTCATGATGTCTCGTGGTTTCACGACTCACATCTTATGGACTCGTACGATTTGGACTTATGATGTCTCACAGTTCATGGCTCACTTCTTATAGACTCACACCATGTGGACTTATATCCCAGGGTTTACGTCTCATATTTGGTTGGGCTTGCGAATTTTTTTATGAAATAGGTCCACCATAACTTTTCTTTTATGAAGTACACATACATGGGCACATATTTTTAATGGTGTGTGGGGCCACATGCTTAAGCCAAGGTTGGTGGAGTAATTATTGAGGCAATAATTATACTTAATGCTCCAATAATTATAAAGGACAATAACTTATCTTGGAAATTGGTGCTATAGATTGTATCACACAAAAGTCTTAATAGGACATGGGTAGGTGTGTCCTTACAAGTCTTCAAGGCAAGTTAATTGGTTGGTGCAATATTAGGTTCAATTACCCTTAGACTCAGGCTCATATCTTAATGCTCCAATAATTATAAGGATAGGAATTTATCTTGGAATACAAATTGTATCACACAAAAATCTTAATAGGACATGGGTAGGTGTGTCCTTACAAGTCTTTAAGGCAAGTTAATTGGTTGGTATAATATTAGGTTCAACTACCCTTAAACTCACGCTCACATCTTGGTTGTCTCTCACGCTCACATCTTGGTTGTCTCTCACGTCTCACATTTATCATAGCTCATGTTCAATTTTGTTATAGCTTACACTCATATATATCTTTTTGCGTGTGACTATGAACACATGTATCCTATTGAAGAGGTAGTTAGCCTTGGTTTTTTAAGTTTTTTTTGAGATTTGTTGGACTTGACGAGGGTGATTAGGGTTCTTAATCTTGATTAATCATGTTTATTCATGTGATTATGTGTTTTGTTCATGCTTCATAGCTATTAATTATAGCAATGCATGAAAAGTTATGAAATGCATAAAAATAATCAACTTTCTCAATCCAATCCACACCAAATGGAGCTCAAAGATTATGTATTTAGAGTAGATTCCACTCCTAAACCCTAAACCATCGCCTCCATAGATATTTTTTTCTAGATGCACCAAAAAATCATATGGAAGCAGATTCTCACCGCCCAGAGTAAGCACACAGAATAAATTGTGCTTTCTATGCACCAAAACTCCCCGTGCAGCAGCACCCCCTGGTGTGTGCAGCCTATCAGGTCCCTCACGTCCTTCAAATCTTGCACGCCATTCCCTTCATATAAAGCTGTATCCGGCTTTGTCACCATCATGTTCCTCTCACTCTCGCCTCCGCAAACTCTTGCATGCTTTTGTCAACTCTGCCATTCCTCTTTGACCCTCCCTGCTGGTGCTACTCTAGAAGGTATCGTGAGGCAACAAGCTTGCTAGAGTCGGATTCACAATCGTAGACCCGGGCTTCGATTTCCACGGCCTACTCAACGACGTCCTTGGATCCGTCTCTCGTCTCCACTGGCTCAACACATTCCTTTGTAAAGGTCTTGGGCAGGCGTACAGTTCTCGTCCACCACGCCCAAGCTCTGCCAGGGCAAGAGAGAGAAGAGAAGCGCGTTGGCGCATGGGAGAGAGAGCGAGCCATCTTTAAAAAAAAAAAAAACTACCAAGGTTATGACGTTTCAAAAGAGAATTAAATTTTCGATGATTAAGGCTAACTAAAACCTTAATATCAAAGGTTCTAAAAAAAAAAGCCATCACCTAATCAATGAATTTATTTTTTCACTCATTGTAGGCCCCTATTCACAAATGCTAAGCTATTTCTTGATTCAATGCAACAAAATCAAAGGCCTTGTTGGCTTCAAAATTATGCAATCATCAAGGAAATCATGGCTTTACAATTAGTTAGAAATTTGAAAGAACATCAACACCTACACACCGATGTGTGCCACTACTTACACAGGGAGGAATTGAACCCTTAACTCGGGACTCGCAACTTCCAACTTTTCCACTGCATTGGCAATTTTCAAAGAATGCACTTCGATTTCACATGATTACTACACAAGGCTTCATAAGTGATGGCCATCTCACACAATCAATCGTGAAGTACTAACAAAATAGGTGAAAATGCCCATGACAAGCATAAAAAAACAATTATAGCAGCAATGGGGATTTTTTTTCTCTTCCTACACATTGGTTTGATTGAAATCAAATCTTCCCTTAAGTAGCAGCTAGGAATTTACGATCCATTATTTATTATCCTTGAGAGGGACAATCAAATATGCACCCAAAATGTTTTTTTTCTCATTAATTAATTAGTTTGGGCTTGTGAACCATAGGAGGATTTTTTCTTCTTCTAAGGTGCATTAAGCAAGAGAGAGGTGCGCACTACTACAGCCTTCGAAAGTTTCTTTGAATGCATGGTTGCCATGTGGGCTAAAACTGTTGAAAGTTTCTATATTCAAGAAAATCGTATGAGGCAATACGCTTTCTGCAAGCTGTAGCTGAGTTGCCAGCTCCTTCGAAAGTTTCTATATTTAGGAATCATATGAGGCAGTACGCTTTTTACAAGCTGTAGTTGAGTTGCCGACTCCTTTCGGGGTCTGGAGTTCCCGTGCTGAAGGAGTGATTGGGTATGGAGTTCCTATGGTGAAGGAGTGATTGGAGGTTGGTAAGGTTATCCCTGATGTGGTGCGGTGCATGGCCCTCAAGCTTTTAGACCTCAGGGTCCTCTGTAAGGAGGTAGAGGTGGCCATCCTTCTGCAGCTTCTTGCAGTGGCTTGTTGTTGGCCTTGCCAGGCTAATGAATCATCGATTAGCCTTGCGATGCATGCCCCTTCTTTGCAGACCAACAACACCATGTCTCTCTATCTCTCTCTCTCTCGTGCATACGTCCACAGTATTGCAGATTGATGTTTTGTGATTTAGGTTATGCTAACGGATGTTGTGCCTCTCTGTCGTTCATACGAGTAGACGAACACGGGAGGTGCTGCTCAATAAGGCGCTCCAAGGAGAAAGGTGGCATGAGACATTACGCAAGCCGTATTTAATGCAAAGGTCGTGTATACCTTAGATAACCTAAGGTATTGCATTTATTAATGCCACCTAAATGCACACACAAAACAATACGAAACTTGTATATTAAGAATAAAATTTTTCGTTTTGACCGGAAAGGATCCTCATCGTCAGGTTTCTCATATAACCACAACAGATACCCACATCGATTTGGCACGGGTAAAAAAATAATAGAAAGATGGGGCGACGACCCCCATCAGGAGGAGGATCGCAAGCCTTCCGCTTTCTGTCCAATGAGGTCATTTCTGAACTCTGTGTGTGCGTGTGTGTGTGTGTGCGTGTGTGGTGAGGGAGAGAGAGAGAGAGCGTGTGTGCGTGGGAGAGAAAGCTGTTTTACTTGTTGGAAACACTGCTTGATGAGAACACTGCACCAACTAGACAGGGAACTCCAGTTGCCTCTTGCCCAGACATGCGGAGGTTTTCGGTGCTCCACACGGCACCCAAGGCGACCTATGTCTGCGACCCTATGTTGACCTTGTAGGCGACCCTATGTTGAGTCCGACTCTACCTCAACCAAATAAATGCGTTACTCTCTCCTCCAAGAGACCCTTCTTTCGCAAATATACCTGCAGATACCTCATTCTGGGAGCATGTATTATAAGTTTTGATTGTGTTGTCGCAATGGTACTGACGGCTAAAGTAAACCCATGACATGCTATGCTGGACATTGAGGTAGTTTGTAGACCCTTGTAAGATGTCACCATTGTCTGCTGAGACATTTCTCCACGATCTACTTCGAGACAACATCCAGGAACTAAGCAAAGCTGGGGCATCATCAAGGAAAAAATTAATGAAGTCTATCCAACTAACTTGCAACAACAAGGATCTTTTTACCCAAACAATCATGTTAAGATTCCTATTGAATGACATGCGGTATTAAAATTGGCCTACTGTTTAGTTTTTTATACAATAGGCAGACAGACCCGACACCCCATGATGCAGCTTTAGATGGCTGCACTGAGATTTGCTGATAATTCATGATGTTATTTTTTAGAAAAGGGGGGGAGATGGCAATGGAGTAAGGAACGTGCTGTTTGGGTTGACATGTGACCAACTAAACAAGGAATAGAGATAAGACATGCATTCATCGAATGCAGACATTGGTTACAAGAAATTATTGCACTTCTGATAAGGAGCTGCTAGCGATCAACCTCGCCTTGAAATTGTTGAAGCATTTGTGTAGGGTGTAAAGTTTGTGGTCAAGGCGAATCACTAAGGCTTGAAGTGTTTGCAGACAATGCTTGGCTAGCATTGTACAGAATGCCAAATTTTCAGCTACTAGAGAAACTTTAGATTTTGAGATGCAGTGTTGCAAGTGCATAGAAATGCACTTCTTGGGGGTTACGAAACAGTATGCAACGAGTCTTACATATGAAACACGTTTCCTTCCCTCACACACACACACGTACGCGCGCCCAAATCTGGGCACCCCTGATACACAACTTGGGCACACTACAAGGAGATGAATAATGCTAACACCCCCTCTCAAATCCTGGGAGAGAAACCGGTCCAAGGAGCTGGAAAAGGAAACCTCCAAAGCAAGTCGAGAAGTCGATCTGCTCCCGCCTTTGCCACTTACTCCAAGAAATTGCTCCCGATCTAGAAGTCCAGCAAAATCCAAAAAATGAACCACCAGATGTACATATCTCCAACCCAATCTGTATCACACCAGTCCACACAATGTGCTCCCTCTTCAGCCCAAGAAAGGATGTCATCTAACTCTACCTCCAAGAAAAAATCAGCTCCTTAGAGAACACAACCAAACTGTCTCCTTGTTGGCACCCCCTCTAGACACCCTGGAGGCTTACAATGTCTACATCAGCCTTGGTACTCGAGCCTTCAACTCTGAGCTTGTTGAGCACCAATCTCCAGATACAAGGTTTCCGGATCTCCATGTATCCCTCGTTCCAAGAATGCCTCTCTGTCGTGCTAACACTCTAAGTGTAAGAAACATACCTCCAGCACTGTAGCTAACAATTCTGCTGGCACCTGACCTTTAAAACTTGTCTCCATAACTCGTTGTCGCGTGATGGGACTACTACTCACACACCCCTGTGAGTCACCCAATCACATGGCTACACCCCCTGAGCTCTTTTTTGGCGTTAACTATGGCACTGAGGTTAAGAAAGCTCTCCTGCCAAAACTTGGCACCCCTAGCTGGCAACCTCCCAACCAACTAGTCACGTGTCCATGTGGAACCAACCATCCACAACTCATCATCCCAAAGCACAATCTGATGTCAATCATTTGCTCCAAACTGCTGCTCCACTGGTACCTACCTGTACCCAATGAACCTCCTGTACACCTGCCATGCATCCTGTTCCCATCCTGCAACTGAGCAAGTACCTATTAACCCCCACAACAGCTCTCGTCTCACCAAGTGACCTAGCCTGCCTCTGCATGAATGCCGATATCAACCTGCACACCAAGCTCCCAAATCGATGCTCATCCTAGGGATGAAGACTCCTGTGCCTGTACCCTGTAATCCAGAAGGCCATCTGCCTGGGGAATAGGAGTGGCTCACCTTGCCAAGTAACCACATCCCCCTCTCAAGGTGAACACCCTGAGAACCTAAAGGAAACACATGTACACTATGCTGAATTGGCACAAGCTCATAGACCCCCTCTGCTATTGAGAAAGAACTAACTGTCTTCCATACACACCTTGAGGATGTGAATCCAAGTGTGCACCCATGAGTTTGAAAACTCTGACAAAGCAAAGATTGGCCGAGCAAGGGCTCAAGGCCCTGTGGGAAGGCACCATTCCTAAGAAGAACACCTGCCTCCACTACCTCCAGAAACGCAGATGAGATAATGCAAAAAAATGCTGCTGTAACCAGCCGGCAGCATGTGTACTAAAAGAAGAGAGGGAAGAGGAAAACACAGCACCTTCAGCACCTCCTCTGGCTGCCGCAGATCTGCAGAAAACGCAGCACGTGTATCTCCCCTACTCGCTGCCCCATATCTGCAGAAAAACACAGCACGTATATCTCCCATACTCGCTGCCTTATATCTGCAGAAAAACGCAGCCATAGGGGGACTGCCCTCCACCTCTTCACAAGGTCCCAATACTTAGCTTTAGGGGCTGCCGACAGCACCTTCTCCCAGAGAAAAACGCAGCCATGCTGCCCAGCACCTCCTCCTTTGGAAGAAAACGCAGCCACCTCTGGAGAAAAACGGAGAAAAACGCAGAAATCCTTCTCTCTCAGAAAAAACGCTAGAACACCTTCTGTAGAAGAGCGTCAACCCGGTGCTTTGATACCATGTCAAAAGTGCACAGCGAAAAACGTGAGACATAGGCATAGAGAGAAAGAAAACGAATTTGCATAATGAAGAAGAAGCAATGATACAATCAGCCCTGTGCAAGGGGTGGTCCCGGTAAGTGCGGGCATGATGAGCAACTCCCTTGAGGGAGGACCCGGGCCTGGAAACCCCTGTCAAGGTATCTACAAGTGAGTAAGAGCCTGGCCTTATATAGCCCCTATTGGAGCTGGCCGACTGGCTCTAGAAAAAGACCCACGACTGGACAAAATAAACATGTGGAAAATGGGTGGCCAACCCTACAACCAAGGGCCTTGAACAGAGGAAAAAATATGGTGCTGCCCGGGATAAATCTGGGCACCCCTAATACACAACTTGGGCACACTACCAGGAAATGAATAATGCTAACAGCTTCTTCATCTACAGGCAGCGCATCATTACATATTTGGTGCTGCTGGTGTTTCATCTACAGGCTGCGCATCACCTCATACCTTCTGCTGCTGCCGGTGCTCCATCCTCTACAGGCTGTGTTTTACTCCATACCTACAGCTAGTGTTGGCCTCCCTCTCTGGATCAGCAGCGCTTGTTCTTAGGAGCGGTACTTCACCTCTGCAGTAGCCTTCGTCTACAGTACATCAGTGTTTATATCTACATCACATCAGTGGGACAGCAGCCCTCAATGCTACAGTAGAGCTTTCCAGCGTTTTTACCTCAGCTCCTACTACCTCGGGATCGCGGCTCTCTCCGCCCTCATCCACCATCACCGGGACAGCAGCCCTCTCTTCTCCTTCATCTCGACATTGGGATGGCAGCCCTCTCTGCTCATTTCTTGGGGACAGCAGCCTACCATCTACCTTGGGTTGTGGCCTTCTCCACCCTCATGCATGGGATAGCAGCCCTCTTTGCTCCTTCAGACTCTCACACCGAGCTCTTGTACTGGATTTCGTCATATATACTCACTCATTTTATGCCGTGTTGATTTGCTCTGATCTCTCATACATTTGGTCCTTTTGTCCTTTTGCCCTCACATGGTACCAGAGCTATCGTGAGCAAAGGGATTGAAGACCTTGAGAGCACACATCATGGATCGTCTACCCATGATTCCGGAGGACCAGTCTTTCTTACTAGATGTTGATTCTCCTTATTCAGATATAGATCACACGGAGGATGGGACTTCTTATTCACTGGAGAGCCCCGTACGAGGTCTTTCAGTGGGAGACGACTAGCGCATTTACATCTAAACCCTTGGCATCTCGTCTTTCTTCTCCGAGCTTATCAGACTTCACTACCAGAGACATAGTTGCATCCAAACTACGTTTGGATGTAATCCAAACGTTTGAAATGTTCTCTAACATTTGGAAACGCAGTGAACGTGCACTTTTGATTTTATAGGTTAAAAAACGGAATCAAGTCAACGTTGTTTTTTTTTGGGGCTTTTCCTTGTGTGTGTGTGGCAGCCTCTATGCGACGTCTCTGTGCGGCGCTCAAGTCTTCTGCTACGGGCGTCTCTATGCGGCGCTCAAGTCTCTCTCTCTCTCTCTCTCTCTCCCTCCCTCAAAATTGAAACTAAAGGTTGTTTAGTATTAGTAAGTGCTTTAATGTTCATTGATGAATCTTCAAACTTCATATTTCAAAATTTTACAGGTAAACTATAAATTTTGTATATATATATATATATATATCGGGGGCAGCGTTCACTATGTTTGGAATTTTTTCAGCACGTTTTCCAAACGTACTAAACGTATCGTTCACTACATTTGGAACCACCTTGACCAGAGGAGGATACATGCCTACAACCAGTGTGCCAGTACTGGACCCAGGTATCCAACCTCATCTGGAGAGCCTCGCTGCTCAGTCTAGCTGACAGCCTTGATTGTATGGGACTTTTTCTCAGGAAGGACATGTACCTTCTCGGTCATCGGGGAGCCATTGTCATCAACCCTGCTTGTGACCGCGTTAGGTTGTATGTGCCTTTGAGTACTTATGTCCTAATTCTACCTAGGTGTCTTCGTTTGTAGCACAAGTTCAACATATGGTACCATCAACTACTCTTAATTATGTGAACCCAAATAGATGAGGGTCTAGGAGCATAATTCGCTCCCAGATTACTGGTGTTCAAGGAGGTAACACTTAACACTGTTTTCTCTTCTGGTTCACCTTTTGTTCTTGCTCCTAATGTGTTTTGGAATACTACACAACCTCAAGCACAAAACCCTCCCACCTAACCCATGTCTCTTCCTGCAAGTGTTGGCGTGCAGCCATTACCGGCTGCAAATCCATATCTAGCACTACTCATTTTCTTGCTTATGTGCCCACTCATAGATTTGTGCCTCAGCGAGGTCCTACACTTGTGCCTGGTATTAGTGGATTTTTTGGAGTTTCTCCTCACTCTTTACACTCCGGATATGGGTACCAGCCAGCCTGGATCCCCCGACCTCCTTCCTTTCACGTCTCTATCTCCAAAAATGCTTTCACACAAAAGACTCATTTCAATGGGTCTAATTTCACCACCTGGGCTAATCTTATGGAACAAGTTTTCACTTCGGCGGATCTATCAACACTATGCCTCCTGGCATTGTGTTGCCACCCAGGCTCCCAGCATTCCGAGATGTCAGGTTGCAATCCGTCTCTGGCACTACTCCTTTTCCTGCTTATGTGCCCACTCAAGGATTTGTGCCTCAGCGAGGTATTCCATTCTATGCTGAGTGCCCAACCTTATATTCCAGCTTATGGAGTTCCCTCGCCAGGTCCTACACCTATGCCTGGTATTAGTGGATTTTCTGAAGTTTGTCCTCACTCTTTACACTCCAGATATAGGTACCAGCCATCCTGGATCCCCCCACCTCCTTTCTTTCACGTCTCTATGTCCAAAAAAGCTTTCACAGAAAAGACTCGTTTCAATGGGTCTAATTTCACCACTTGGGCTAATCTTATGGAACAAGTTTTCACTTCGGCAGGTTCCTGGAACTTGGTGAAGGGACTTGAACCAAAACCCTACCCCTCACTAGCACCTCCTGAAGTTATCCACTATTGGGAGGCTAGGAATGCCATTGCCATAGTGGAGCTCATGCAAAGCCTTCTCCTGGAGTTTCATTCACAACTCCAGCAGTTTCATTCACAACTCCAGCAGTTTCTCTATCTTTGACAGATGGACACACCTTGCAGAGAGATGCTGCTCGTGATCAAACGCGTCGCATTGATCTCGAGCATCAAATCCAAATTTTCTCTATAAAAGAGAGTGATGACTTGACCGTTAAGGTTTCTGAATACCGACGCCTTAATGCGGAGTACTCCACCATTGGCTCCGCCAAGTCTCAAGAAGACCAAGTTATCACTGTACTGAACAAGTTGCCTCCTAGTTTCTTTACTTTTGTCACACAAACCATTAGTCTAGAACCTATGCCTAACCTATATGAGTGTGAGTGCCAACTCTTGCGCTTTGCTCGGTTGCATGTCCTGTTCCATCCCAAGAAATCTTCCTCCTCTGCTCAAGAGGGGGCCCTTGTGTCCAATACCACCTCTACTCAAAAAGGGCAACAAGGGAAGGGGAACACCAACTCAGGTAATCAAGGCAAACCTCAAGGCAACAATACTGATCCCAAAAACCCTGCCTCAACACCCACGCCCTACTGGCAGAATATTCCCAAAAAGAATTGATTCGGTACTCATTGCCAAATGCCTGGACATGTTGATGATGAGTGTGGCATTAAAGCCAAGGAAAATAGAGGTAACAACCCCTTTCGTCCTTTGGCCCTCACAAGTGGGCTGGTTGCTTGAGTGATGAAGAAATAGTTGCATTCATGGAGATGTAGCATTGTAGACACCTCCTTGATTCCCTTTTTTTTTGGGGGGGGTGGTTTGTCTTTGGGACCAAGTCGTGGAAGGATCTTCCCACAACAATGCACCAAGACAGGTAAGTCCATTGGGTGCCAAGCATCCATGGGGTAGTCATCCTTGTGGTGTAGATATACGTAGACCCTCCTCGTGGTGGTGATTCCGACGTGGAAGAAGAGAAACAAATGGACCTCTGTCTTCTCCAAAGGGGAAGCAATCCACCTCCATCCTGCTATCAGCCAAGCCTGGTAGATGATACTTGTGATGCGGAGGTTCCCAACAAATTGGGAGAAACAGAGACTGGTTGTGGGTCGTGGCCTTGATTGCGCCACTGTAACACGCAGAAGCTCTGGGGGTCTTCTTTCAGCCCTAAACACTACTGAGAACATGCCGCAGACATGAAGAGAGAGTAGAGAGAGAGAGAGAGAGAGAGAGAGAGAGATGCTGGAAATTCAGTATATATCATATAGTACAAAAAGGTACTCTTCTACAGCCCTAGGCTGTCTCATACAAAAGGTGGTAAGACACCAAAATCTAGTCCTAACATGGACCCAACTCCTAATGAGTTGAATGATTACAATGATGAGCATGTGCGTCCTTTTATAGCCCTTTGGACTCCCTGGAGTGCTGGCCGACCAACAGTCGGCCAGCCGATTGGTTATATTCATCATAAAAGCTGCGCCATCTGGACATAATCCCTTATAATGCTGCGCCTTCAGCCGCCTTGTCCTCTGGTCCAGCCGACGTCATCTTCTGATGCAGCCACTTGCAGCTGACAGCTTCCTCTTCATGTCCTCCATGCCTTGCTCCAAGTCCACACTGGCCTCTGCTGCACTCTATGCTCCATAATCCTGGTTCCATTGTAATATGCGGAAGCTTCGGAGAAGGATCGGTACTTCAAAACTCAGAAAACAGCACTCTTTTCGCGACGGAATTAACGCACAAAACTGAAAGACGATGTGCAGAAAATAGAGAGAGAAGGGGGAGATGGAGAAGGACACAGTATTGGGTCCCAATTACCCTCTGTAGGGCCCCCACCACGGATGGTGTATTTGCTTTATTAGAATGATGTAAATCTGAAACAAATACAAAGTACTTGACCTTTTCTTGGCTGGAAAACCTGCCCTTGACCTTCAGTCCTTCACCCCTTAGCTTTAGCAAACCCTTGGCTGTCCTGGCCCTTGAATGCTTGAGGCTCTTGGTGAATTGTGAGATGCTTCTAATGAAACTATGGGCTGGGCTTTTATACTTCCCAAAACATCCAGTCGGCTGGTTTACTGAAGACCCACGACTGAGTTAAATATAATATAGTGTTTTCACACTCTATTCCTTCTGTCCAGCCTGCGCATGAGTTCACACTGCTGTCCAGCCTTCTGGGACAGCACCCTGGCTGCTGGGCACCATGCGTAGAGGTGTAGGGCTGCCCCCCACACCTGGCCGACTGGTTGAGAAGGCCTCTAACCCTGTCGGCTGCCTCTCTTGCAGCCCTAGGGCTGGCTGACAGCCCCTCCAGCCCATGCCTTGGCTGGTGGGCATAGCCTTGGGCTCTCCTGGCCCCTTGGGGGTGGTTGGACACCTCCCCCATGCCCATACTACAAATGCAAGCTAGATCCTCCAACTTGGGGTAGCCCTATGGGCTGGCCCCATCTCTACATGCAAACTACATGCCTACAGAGGCCTGGCATCCAGTTGCAAACCAGATACACAGCACATCTGACATCATTCCAGAGGGAGACTCACAGCGCGGACTGGCACTGCTTCATGTGCAGGACAATGCACACCTGACCTTGGACTCATGTGCAGGACAATGCACACCTGACCTCGGACGACTGAGATGGATCCCTGGCTGACTCGTCCCGGACTGGGCTCACATGGGACCAGTTCACCATCCCAGGTCCTGCACCTTCTGTACAGAATGTCTACGTGGCATCCAAGTGCGGGATGCACGTGACATCCCCTTCTGCTTAACTTGACGGAAGCTGCATAGCCTCCAAATAATCCGTCAATAAAGCCGGATAGTCCTCGAAGAATTCTTTGTCGAGCCATACCGCTTCATGAGTTCCTCGGTCCTGAAACTTCGTGAGGAACTGTCGTAGTCTTCGGCCTGAGCCATGCTTGAAACGGTGCAGAAGGATCTGTTCTGGAACCATTACCTCTGCTTCATCTATAATGTCTGGTTCCGCTTCGTCTTTGACCTCTGAAGGGGGTGGACCTGCATATGGCTTTAACCAACTGACATGAAATACATCGTGCATAGTCCAACTCGGAGGTAGCTTTAACTGCATAGACACCTCATTAATCTTTTTCCGGATGGGGAAGGGTCCGAAGCTCCTGAAAGACAACTTTGGGCATCGCTTGCCCACCTGCTTTAATCTTTGCTTCATAATCCGAAGATATACCCAATCTCCTTCCGAAAACTTCATGTCCCTTCGGTCTTTATTGGCCTGTCGAGTGTAGGCCTCTTGCGCTTTAGCCAATCTGTCTTTGACGGACTCTAGTATCTCCTGGTAAGACTCCGTCACTCTGTTCGCCTCCGGTACTGAAGACGAGGTCCTGGTTAACAACGACTGGAAAGGCCTTCCAAACGCTGCCTCATATGGAGTCCTGCCAATAGCTGAAGAAAAAGAGTCATTCAGAACAGCTTGAACTAAAGGCAAAAACGATTCCCACTTACCTTGCTGATCGTGGACATAACACTTCAGCACATCAAAGGCCAACTGGTTGTATATCTCTGTCTGGCCATCTGTCTGTGGGTGGAATGCACTGGAAAAATTCAACTTAGTACCAAAATTATCAAACAATGCCCTCCAAAAATGACTGGTAAACTTGGCATCTCGGTCTGACACTATGGTCCTAGGAATCCCACCAATCGGGTACCAATGCCGAATGAATAGCTGGGCAACATCCTCGGCGGTCACATTGGCCCTGCAAGGAATAAGCATCACAAATTTGCTGAACCTGTCAACAATAGTCAAACACTGTGTATTACGCTTACTCGGACTGGGAGGCAGATTTGTGACAAAGTCCATCGAAATGTCTTGGAAAGGACCCTCAGGAATTGGCAAAGGCTGTAACAACCCTATCTTCTTTCCACGAGGAGCTTTCACCTTTTGACAAATGTCACAGCGTTGTACATATGTAAACACATCACGCCTCATCTTTGGCCAATAGTATTGCCGTTCTAACTTCTCCAGAGTCGAATTCATGCCCCTATGACCACCTGTAATGGCGTCATGGGCATCATGGAGAAGAGCTGCCCGGAATGATTTCATGACACACAGTCGGCCTTTGTAGTAAAGCCAACCATCGCGTATCAGAAAATGGCATGGTCCTGTGGCATCCAATGCCTGTTCCCACTGTGTACCGAATTCCTCGGAATCCGCGTACGTGTGCTTCATGTCTTCTAGTCCTGTACCAACAAGGTCTAGTCTAGTGGTCTGAATCGCAGATACTTGTCCCTTCCTGCTCAAAGCATCGGCCACTGGATTGGCCTTTCCTGGAAGGTACTCAATCATGCCACCAAACTGCTGGAATATCTGACTCCAGCGGTGCTGTCGATCGCTCCACTGTGCACTGGGCATCGTCTGAATCCAGCGCAATGCCTGATGGTCAGTGCGAACCTCGAAGTCACGGCCATACAGAAAATGTTTCCAATGTTTCAAGGCCTGAATGACTGCTAGGAGTTCACGATCGTAGACTGAGTAGTTCTTTTCGGCGGGCAGTAACTTACGAGACATGTAAGCTACTGGATGACCATTCTGTTGCAATACACCTCCAATTGCGATGTTACTCGCATCGGTGATCACCTGAAATGGTTCGTCCCACGAGGCAAGGGCTAAACAAGGCGCTTCAGACAAAGCCACCTTGAGGTTCTGGAATGCCTCCAACGCTCGTGGAGTCATTCGAATCTTTTGCCTCCTTGTTTTCACTCCCTTTAGCAGATCGGTGAGGTCTGCCGAGAGATCAGAAAACTTGTCAATGTGGGTGGAATATGCCTGGCATATACCCACAAATGATCTAATGTCATAAGCAGTCTGAGGTACTTCCCAGTTAACAATCTCGGCCACTTTAGCCGGATCAAGTCGAATGCCTTCGGCACTGATTATATATCCCAAGTAATGTACCTGGAACAGATAAAATTCTGACTTCTTTTCATTGATATAGAGCTCGTTGCTTTCCAGCAACCTAAGGACTTTCTCCACATCAATGTCATGCTGCTCAACTGTAGCTGAAAATATGAGTATGTCGTCCAGAAATATGAACACACACACTCCAATCAACTCCCGGAAAATACGCATCATCATGCGGTTAAATGTAGCTGGGGCGTTCGTCAAACCAAATGGCATGACCACAAATTCGTAGTGGGCCCGTTCTGTACGGAAAGCTGTCTTGGGGATGTCCCCCTCAACAATCCGAACCTGGTGGTACCCACTCTTTAAATCCAATTTAGAGAACACCTTAGCTCCATTCAGCCTCTCGAGAATATAGTCAATTCGAGGCATCGGGAATCTGCTCTTGATAGTCAGCTTGTTGAGTGCACGATAATCGACACACAACCGAGAAGACCCATCTTTCTTCTTGACAAATAAGATCGGTGCTGCAAACGGCGACACGCTGGGGCGGATGAAGCCAGCTTGCAACAATTCTTGGAGTTGGCGGTCCAACTCCGATTCCATTGCCTTAGAAAGGCGATACGGAAACTTGCTCGGGAGTTCCGAGCCTGGGAGGAGGTCAATCTTGTGATCCTCCGGTCTGGACGGGGGAAGCTGGGGAGGGAGACTGTCCCGAAGAAAAATCTTCTGGAACTTTTCATGGAGAACCGAGTACTTCTCGGAAGCACTGGCCACCGTCTGGGCTGTCTGGACGTAAATCATCGCACACTGTGCGCCTTTCCTGACTGCTCGCTTAGCCTGCAAGTGGCTTATGAGCGGAAAGTTTGGAATACCTGGCTCACACTTAATGGTCACAGGGGTGTTTGACACATTCCGATCAATCTGGAACGTGTGCTTGTCCCACTTGACATCAGGAAGGAACTTGTGAAACCACTGGATACCCAAAATTATGTCTGCTCCTACAAGAGGGGCAACCATAAAGTCACGCACAAACTCTATGCCCTGAATGACTAATTTAGCACCTAGAGCTTCATACTTGACGCTTGTAGTCATACCTGTGCTAAATCCCTCAACTTGTTTGTCCACCGGAGTGAGCTCGAAACGGGCACGCCTAGCGGCCTCTTCCGTGATCACATCCTCCGTGCTGCCGCTGTCAAACAAGACAACGACTCTCTGGCCACCTATGTAGCCAAAGGACTTGAGCAATTCGTTGCGCTCATACTCCTGGTCATGGGCGCCCTTCTGCTTATCTTCGAGCTCCCGGCTAATAATTGCTCCAACTGAAGCACCGGGGTTTGAAGAACTAGGGGTCGCCGCTGGGGTCTGTGTGGGAGCTGTGCTCACCACGGAAGCTGTGGAGGCGGCGGCGGGCTTTGGAGGCTTCTTCGGACAATCCCGAGAAGTATGTCCTTTTGTGTGACAAAAGTAACATCTACCCTCCTTCCTGTACTGAGCAAGCTCCTCAGCACTCAACTTGCCACCTGTCTTGCCTGCCTCCGCTTTCTGGTCTGGAGTAAGCTTAGACGCATTGTTCGAGTTCTTGGAGCCAGAGGCTCCCGGGCTCTGTCCTGGGGAAGACCCCGTCTGGTTCTAGCTTTTGCCCCCCGAGGTGTTAGCCTTGGGAGAAGCCGGCTGGGAAGTCTTGGGCTTGCCACCATTGTGTTTCATTTCTGCACTCTGCGCAAGCGAGAGTGCGTCCTCAAAGGTGGCTGGCCTAAACATACGCACCTCCCATTGGATTTGCGTGTCCAGGCCATACAAAAACTGCCCTTTCTTGTCCGCATCAGATAAGCCTAATTGTAGACACAAGGTCGAAATTCTATTGGCAAACTGAAGGACTGGTTGCGCATTCTGACGCGCACCCCTGAACTCGTCTTCGAGTCGCTCAAGGTAGTGGGGCGGTAAAAACCGCTGCTTAAGGTCACGGACGAACTCGTCCCACCCATAAGCTGCCATACCTGATCTGGTGTGGGCATGAGCCCACTGAGTCCACCAAGGAATGGCCTCACCTTCCAAATACCAACTGGCTAAGATCACTTTGTCAATATCTGATTTCCTAACTGCGGCAAAGTAAGCTTCAAATTGATGTAACCATGAATACAGAGTAGTGGGATCGAGTTTACCATTATACTTACTGAAGTTCATTTTCTCGGGAAAATGATTCGAGGGCGCCGCCGGTGTCAATCTGGCGTCCAAAGCTCGGAGGTAACGCTCGTGTTCCACTCGTCGCATGGCTTCGTCTTCTCGTTGTCGAATCTCCAATGCCCGTATCTGCCTCTCAAGCAAGGAGCTTGACTGCGGCTGTGACCCCTCGAGAGGGTCCCTGTGACGAGGATCTGGTATCTGGGGTATGGAAGGAGAGGGAGGAGGAGATGGAAAACGCGACGCTGGAGAGCGAGAACGCTCCTCCAGAGCCAAAATCCGCGCCTTCTGCTCGTCCAACTTGGTTGTCTGGTCTGCGATTGCTCGCATCATCTGCTGGAACATGTCTTGTACACTCAAGCCGGGTGCCCGAGCTGGGCTGCCTGGTGCACTCTGGTCCCATGGTTCTGGTTCTCTCTCGTCGCCAAAGCTCGCCATAGCGGGAATATGCAGTTCCTTTCCGGAACGCAATCTGACCATCCACTATCTGTGTGGGAGACTTCCGGAGGCTTCCGGAGGCTAAAAACCAACCGTCCTTCGAGGGACAGGAGTCACTCCGAAAAGGGTAGTCCACCGGCGTCTAAAAACCAACCACACGAGCGAAAAATTTTCTGGTTTTCTTTGCTGAATCTTCGTCCTTGAAGTAGGCTCTGATACCACTGTAATATGCGGAAGCTTCGGAGAAGGATCGGTACTTCAAAACTCAGAAAACAGCACTCTTTTCGCGACGGAATTAACGCACAAAACTGAAAGACGATGTGCAGAAAATAGAGAGAGAAGGGGGAGATGGAGAAGGACACAGTATTGGGTCCCAATTACCCTCTGTAGGGCCCCCACCACGGATGGTGTATTTGCTTTATTAGAATGATGTAAATCTGAAACAAATACAAAGTACTTGACCTTTTCTTGGCTGGAAAACCTGCCCTTGACCTTCAGTCCTTCACCCCTTAGCTTTAGCAAACCCTTGGCTGTCCTAGCCCTTGAATGCTTGAGGCTCTTGGTGAATTGTGAGATGCTTCTAATGAAACTATGGGCTGGGCTTTTATACTTCCCAAAACATCCAGTCGGCTGGTTTACTGAAGACCCACGACTGAGTTAAATATAATATAGTGTTTTCACACTCTATTCCTTCTGTCCAGCCTGCGCATGAGTTCACACTGCTGTCCAGCCTTCTGGGACAGCACCCTGGCTGCTGGGCACCATGCGTAGAGGTGTAGGCTGCCCCCCACACCTGGCCGACTGGTTGAGAAGGCCTCTAACCCTGTCGGCTGCCTCTCTTGCAGCCCTAGGGCTGGCTGACAGCCCCTCCAGCCCATGCCTTGGCTGGTGGGCATAGCCTTGGGCTCTCCTGGCCCCTTGGGGGTGGTTGGACACCTCCCCCATGCCCATACTACAAATGCAAGCTAGATCCTCCAACTTGGGGTAGCCCTATGGGCTGGCCCCATCTCTACATGCAAACTACATGCCTACAGAGGCCTGGCATCCAGTTGCAAACCAGATACACAGCACATTTGACATCATTCCAGAGGGAGACTCACAGCGTGGACTGGCACTGCTTCATGTGCAGGACAATGCACACCTGACCTTGGACTCATGTGCAGGACAATGCACACCTGACCTCGGACGACTGAGATGGATCCCTGGCTGACTCGTCCCGGACTGGGCTCACATGGGACCAGTTCACCATCCCAGGTCCTGCACCTTCTGTACAGAATGTCTACGTGGCATCCAAGTGCGGGATGCACGTGACATCCATCTGGTTCATACTCTTTATCTGGCTGCCTCCTCTAGACCAGCATCTGAGAATGTCGATGGCATCTTTCATGCACATGACATCCCCCTCTGCTAAACTTGATGATGGGATTCCAACCTGTTCTTGGATGACTGTCAACATCCCAATCTTTTCCCGAAGTCCCTCCGTCATCCATCCATCCCTGGCAACCCTTTTCTCTGAAAGCCCGGCCCGGTCTCCAAAACCACTGTCTCAGAATAAGATCTATGCATGTGTTCCATCTAGTCCACAATCCATTCGTGCCCTGAACACTGTCTGTAAACCGGCCTTCAGAAACCAAAGGGCGGTGGAACAAACATTTGCACATAAAACACTTCAACACCATTGAGGACCTAGAAAAGGAAAACAAACAGGGGGAGCTAGAGTGCTCCTGCAAATAGTACACGGACACCGATTGGCCCCAAATCGCAGTGGCGCCCCTTGCGGTATTTCTTTAATTGAATTTAAGAGCTTTGATTACAATATAAGGCTGGTAATTCAGCCGTCCCAGTAGAACTCCTGAAGCCTGCAAAGAACCTGCATCTGGCTTCTTTTCCACACGGCATCCACAAACAAGTCCAGCCATTGTTCATATCGAAAGACTCTTCACATAGAGTCTGCATACAGAAGCTTTCTCCCATGATCAAGGCTGCCACAACCATCCATAGCCTCTCACACTATAAACAGCATCACACCCTGAAACCGGCCTCCGATAGAAACCAGAGTGCGGTAGGAGCAATCACCCGTCCACTTGTAGTCTAGATGAGAAAACAAAACACAGATTGGGGCTAGAGTGCCCAAATCTGAAAACACAGCGACACCTGTTGGCCCCAAAGCTTGGCGCCCCTTGCGGTATTTCTTTATTCAATTATAATAACATGTATGGCTGAGTACAACACAAAAACCAGCCAAGAGTTTACACCTGTAAGTCCAATCTGACTTGCACACAGATCTGTGTCCTCAAGCAACACACTGTGCCTCCCTCTGATCAGCCAAGTTCACAAAGCAGGCCAGCCATGGGCATACATCTGGCATAACTCAAGAGCATGATTCATCTTCTCAGCTCAAACATACATATGCTGTTCAATCTCTGTCTTAATCCCTTGTCAATCTGCCATACCCCTCCTCTCACAAGGAGCCAGATAACACATACCTGCAGCAGACATCAAGCAATAGAAAGAGAGATGGATGAACAGAAACAGAGCTTACCAAGTTCAGCTCGTGAAACAACACTGGAGGAAGCAACAGCACCAATCTGTGCCTGCACTTGCCTGTATCCTCCTCCTGATGCTCACTCTTATGCTGTCCTTGAAAAGTACAGATCTGAAAACCAGCACAGTACCCGTCTGTACCGCCTCGGGATACGTGCCAGGCGTTGTACTAGCATAAACAGCCTGCTGTCCACTTCTGTACCTGACTCAATCTGAGTAAACAGTCTGTCCAGCACCTGTTTGCACCACCTGCAGCAGCCTGCAGCAACTGTACTTGCTGTACTTGACTGTCCGTACACTGTACGGCAGTCGTACAGTAGGGTACGGGCTGGAAAACAGACTGTACAGCCTGTACAGATCTTCTGCGCAGCCCAACCAGCAGAGAAGAAGCCCCACAGCTCTGCGCTCCTCAGTCCACAGCAAACCCAGCAGTCGTACAGCACTGTACGGCTGCTGTACGGCCTGTTTACAGCACACAGCTTGCAGAAAACAGCAGCTACAGCACAGATACAGCAGCCGCATGCAGCTCCTCTTGCTTTTCCACGCTAGTTCTCAAGCGCATGAGGGAAACTCCCCTTTTACTACACGATTCCCAAAAAGGGAAGAGACAGAGAGAAGAGAGAGAAAACTCCTCCCCAATTTAATCCCTAGGGCCCCAACTTAAATAAGTTCCTAGGGCCACTAAGGCCTAGGGGCAAACTTCAATAAACATTAAAACTTAATGTTTTTAGTTTCCCCCTTCACACCTAGGGATGTCCACACATCTTACACTGTCCGGGCACCCCCCATGTGAATCATAAAATATTCTGACTCTGCAACCACCATGCCCACACTTGTCCTGCTCCATTTTCACAGGGCCATGACATACCCCCCTCTTGAAAGATGGCAAGCGTCCTCGATTGCATTCTGGTGATGCATCAAAATATCCAAAGTGAAATATACAATATGGCAAGATCAGCGTCCCAATCTCTCTGAGCCATACACATGTATCAACATTCACTGCAAACCAATGGCATAGTAATAGTCCAAGTTGTATACCACTGTGAACCATACATATCCACAAAAATCTCCATGTGACTAGTACACATATATCATAGAAGTCCCATAAACAGATGTACTGTCAGCCTCAGTACCTTCGGATGAGATAAAATCTGCACCAAGCGACCTCTAGATGTCATCTGAGCCTGTCTGTATCAAGGGAGTGGAGGTGCTACCCCCCTCTTGAGCATCAGGTAATGCTCCAGACCCATGCTCTGCTGAACCTGAATGAGCCACAATAAGAGTCGGCTCTAACTCAAAGGCATCGAGATAAAGCTGCAAAAGCTGAGGTGAATCTGTTAAGTCACCTTCCTCCATCCACTTCGCATCCATCGGTGAATAGTTCTTGAACTTCACAAGATAGCGACGGGAAACTTTACCTCGTACCTTCCTTTCTTTATGTGCCAGTATCTGCTCTGGAATCAAAACCTCATCAAGTTCCTCAACTTCCGGCTGAGCCTCATCTGATACATCCTCAGGCACATCCCCACGGAAAGGTCTAAGAAGACTCACGTGAAAAGCATTGTGAATCCTCCAGTGATCTGGTAACTTCAAACGATAGGTTACCTCACCAATCTTTTCCAAAACCTGAAAAGGCCCATAATATCGCATACTCAACTTAGGGAATAAGCGCTCTTTACCCTTCATCTTCTTGAGTCTAGCCTTTTCAAAGCGCAAAAGAACCCAATCACCCAATGCAAACTGTAAATCACGTCTGTGACGGTCTGCGGCTTTCTTTTGCTTTTGCTGAGTTTTCTGGAGGGCCAACTTAACTCTCCGATAAGCTTCATCCAAGCTCTCCACATACTGATCAGCCTCAAAAATCTTATCCTTTGTATGCAAAATGGGCGGTACCTTCTTCCCTCCTTCTACAATCTCAAAAGGCGCCTTGCCTGTCGAGCTATGTACAGTGTTGTTATATGCAAACTCCACCAAAGGAAGATACTTTTCCCATTGTTGCTTGTGCTCTGACACATAACACTTGAGAAGATCCAACACTGTAGAGTTAGCCTCTTCTGACTGACCATCTGTCTGTGGATGAAATGACGATGAAAACTTGAGAGTTGTACCCATGTTGTCAAACAACCCTCTCCAAAACAAACTCGTCATCCGTGGATCACGGTCACTAATGATAGACGTAGGCAAGCCATGATACTTGAAGATGTTCGCCATGAACAACTTCACCATATGATCCACTTTAATTGTCTTCCTCACGGGAATGAAATGAGCCTGCTTACTGAACCTGCATATGATAGTCCAGATGCCATCATTTCCCGTTTGTGTCCGTGGAAGATCAAATACAAAATCCATGGCAATGCTCTCCCAAGGTCTATCCGGAATAGGTAAAGGCTGTAATAACCCTGGTGTCTTCTGACGGTCAAACTTTACCTTCTGACATACGATGCATTGCCTCACAAAGGCATCAACATCTCTTCTCAAGGTTGGCCAATAAAAGAAAGTCTCCACTGCTTTGACCGTGGCGTCAATACCTCTATGACCTGCATACGGTGGAGCATGACTTTCAATCATAACCTTGAGTCGCAATGGCCTGGTAACACACAGTCTGCCATGCATCAATAAAAACCCATCTCTGAGAGTGTAATGCTCATGCCGCTGACCCTCAGACATCTGATCATACAATTTTTCAAAATCCTCATCATGGACATACTGCTCTTTCATTTCATCAAGCTCATGATGATAAGCAAGTGAAACTGCAGAGACCTGTGGCTTGCGTGACAAAGCATCTGCCACTACATTCTTTTTGCCTTCCACATGCACAATCTGGAAGTGAAACATTGACAAAAAGTTTGCCCAACGCATATGCTTCTCTGAAAGCTTAGTCTGCGTGAGGAAATATCGCAAGGTCTGATGATCTGTCTGTACAGTAAAATCAGCCCCAAGCAAGTAGTGTTTCCATGTAGAAAGAGCGTGAATTACAGCCAACATCTCTTTCTCATACACCTGTAAATGCTTCTCGGCATCTTGCAAAACTCTACTCTCATAGGCTATCACATGTCCCTCTTGCATGAGAACTGCACCAATGCTACTTCCACATGCATCACACTGGACAACAAAAGCCTTTCGGAGATCCGGTAACACCAATACTGGGTCCGAAGTAAGCTTTTCTTTGAGCTTTTTGAATGCTGTAATTTCCCGATCAGCCCATCTAAACGGAGTTGCTTTCTTGGTCAAAGCATGAAGAGGTGAAGCAATTTCAGCAAAGTGCCGTATGTAACGCCTGTAATAGGAACACAATCCTAAAAAGCTGCGTACATCATGCACGGTCCTCAAAGCTGGCCAATTAAGTATTGCTTCCACCTTTGCTGGATCCATACGGACTCCATGACCAGACACAATATGCCCCAAGAAATGTATCTCCTGCAAAAAGAACTCACTCTTCTTGCCATTAACCACCAATCTATGGTTTCTGAGTTCTGCAAACACAATGGCCAAATGCCTTCTATGCTCTTCCTCAGTTCGTGAATGCACAATCATATCATCAAAGAATGTGCCCACAAACTCTCTATGAGGCCTGAAAATCCTGTCCATCATTCTGTTAAATGTGGCAGGCGCATTTGTTAAACCAAAGGGCATAACCAAGAACTCATACAACCCAAACGTGGTTCGGAATGCTGTCTTATGCACATCCTCGAGTCTAATGCGTATCTGATGATACCCGCTTTTCAAATCAATACGACTAAAAACTGTGGAGCCCTGTAAGCGGTCCAAGATATCATCGATCCTCGGTATGGGGAATCGATTCTTGATGGTATTCTTGTTCAGCGCCCTGTAATCAATACACATGCGCCAAGAACCATCCTTCTTCTGCACTAAGAGCACAGGTGAGCAAAAGGGTGATGAGCTAGGCTGAATCAACCCCTTATTCAATAGCTCCTGCACCTGACTCATAATCTCTTCCTGTTGGGCTGCACTAACACGATACGGCGGTCTATTCGGTGGAGTACTACCAGGAATCAGATCTATGGCATGATCTTCTGGCCTCTCAGGAGGTAATTCTCTTGGCAATGACTCGGAAAAACAGTCTTGAAACTCACTTAAGAAATCAGCCTTGTCCTTATCTAACATTGACAAATTAGACTTAGACTCATCATCCTGTGCATCCTTTACATAAATCAAGTACGCGGAAAGATGCTTTTTCATTACTGATGAAATCGCCGAAGCGGATACAATAGGAACAGATTCCCCTTTGAGTTTTACATCCAATACATGCTCTTTCCCTCTATGAGTCAGAGTAATTTTCCTATTGTAAGTATCCACCACCGCATGTACCCTGTGGCACCATGGCATCCCCAACAAAACATCACAGCCATCCAAAGGCATGATGAAGAACTCCTCGCTGTCCACATAACCCTGCAAATGAAGCCGAAGCTTCCCAATAATAGGAGTAACGGGTTCTGCATACCCTGGACAAGCCATATTTGCCTCATGTAACGGCCCCATCTCCTCTGCGCGAATCCCCAATCGGCCAGCCAAATCTGGTGAAATGAAGTTGGCTCTAGCACCTGTGTCAAAGAAGATCAAAGCATTCTGATCTCTCACTTTGCCCCATGCTCTGCACAACTCTGTAGCTTCACCACTTAGCTGCTCCCCCACAAGATCAGGAACTAAGCCTGCAGAAGGCTTTTGTTTCTTTGGCTTGGGCTCTCCTTTATTGTCAGGGTCCTTCTTGGACGTTCTCTTGGGACAATTGAATGACATATGCCCCTCTTCAGTACAGTAAAAACACTTTTGAGCATCTCTCAAAGCCTGTCTTTCCTCAGAAGTCCTTTTGGGCATTGGCAACTTCTTATACTTTGTCTCTGTAGACCCTTTAGCATCACGAGAAGCATGCCCAAATTTTTCAGCTTTCTTGCCCAATTTCTTACTGCCTTTAAACCCAGATGAACCACCTGTGAGTAACGCATTAGCTGTCATAGCATTCTCAATCATCTGTGACATGTTCGTTACTCTTGTCTTTATACAATAATCTCGTACCTCCTTGGGCAGCCCACAACAATACTTCTCAACCTGCTCAGATAATGGCACGGCACGATAAGAAGTCACTGGGAGTAGAGCTTCCCAAAACTTCTTGTTATAATCCTCCAGCAACTGTACTTGCTGTACTTGACTGTCCGTACACTGTACGGCAGTCGTACAGTAGGGTACGGGCTGGAAAACAGACTGTACAGCCTGTACAGATCTTCTGCGCAGCCCAACCAGCAGAGAAGAAGCCCCACAGCTCTGCGCTCCTCAGTCCACAGCAAACCCAGCAGTCGTACAGCACTGTACGGCTGCTGTACGGCCTGTTTACAGCACACAGCTTGCAGAAAACAGCAGCTACAGCACAGATACAGCAGCCGCCTGCAGCTCCTCTTGCTTTTCCACGCTAGTTCTCAAGCGCATGAGGGAAACTCCCCTTTTACTACACGATTCCCAAAAAGGGAAGAGAGAGAGAGAAGAGAGAGAAAACTCCTCCCCAATTTAATCCCTAGGGCCCCAACTTAAATAAGTTCCTAGGGCCACTAAGGCCTAGGGGCAAACTTCAATAAACATTAAAACTTAATGTTTTTAGTTTCCCCCTTCACACCTAGGGATGTCCACACATCTTAAACACTGTCCGGGCACCCCCCATGTGAATCATAAAATATTCTGACTCTGCAACCACCATGCCCACACTTGTCCTGCTCCATTTTCACAGGGCCATGACACACCCTGACACATCCAGTGCTTCTGCATCACAACACAGACTCCCAAACTGTCTCTCAAAAGAGTATCACAGCACAACATACCATACAGTTGACACACCTGTACAAACCCTCTCTACCATCCAAGGGTACTATCCATCTCTGTCATGGATTCCCTGTCCCTTGTCCTATCAGTAGCAAGGCTGTACCAAACATGTGTCCACTCCTGTACCTTCTGCCTGCATGTGACCTATCTCCTAGAGAAACCCAAAAACATGTCTCTTCGAGAAAACCTACGACCTGTTTCCACATGAAACCCTTAGGCCTGTTCCCCTTTGAAACTTCTGTTCTGTTTCCCATACATCTAGTTACCTGTTCCCTCATGAAACATCTGGCAACATAGAGATACTCATAACTGTAGGTCCCTCTGTTCCTTTCTAGCATGAAGAAAGCCATCTGCTCCATGAGCACGCAGCCATGCGAGCTTGCTTCACTCCCATGCCAAGAAACAAAACCACAAGACCTGTACTTGCAGTCAAAAACCCAAGCACATAGCTGAATTTGCGACCAAACAAAAAACAGCCCATAAACTGTCCCAAAACAGTCCCGAATCAAAGCATAGAAAGGCTGAAAGTTCCATCTGATGAACGCCATCGACATGATGTCTATGTTCATGGAAAAACAGCCCTTGCTTTCTGTAGAAACACGGCGTCCTCCAAAAAGCACACACATGGCCTAGCTTTCTATGCGCCGCCTGTATCCTGGTGATGCGCCGCCTGCAACATTACTCAACCTGCAGCCATCTGTACGAAAAAGTGTGCAGTTGCCATCTGAATTCAGCTGTCGTACAGCCTCCGTACTGGCCTGAACCTACTGTCCGTACAGGCCTGCAGCTACTGTTCCAGCCGCCAGCCCAAGACCTGCACAGTAGGCGCCAGAATCTGCACAACCAAATCTGCAACATGGACAGTACCTGCAGATAGCCGCCTGACCTGCCACGTGGACTGTACCTGCACAGCAGCCGTACACTGCCACGTGGACTGTACCTGCAGTCCAGCCCTTCCATGCGCAGCCAGCGTCTTCTCCCAATGGTGCATCCATGACATAATAAAGCACTTGATGTAGCATACCAACATACATGCAGCACATGACACAATGCAGAGTATTTCCCAATGTATTCTCAATGATACCAGGATCCAATGGCACCAGAATACAAAAATACCTCTACCTCAAAAAGTGTATGCATACATGCACAAACAGAGTTCGATCCATATTCCCATGAACCAAACCAACTCTAGGACTGCTCGCAAGACTTATGCCCTCCATAGAGTTATCCATAGTTGCAGTTAGAGTTCAAGGTGCGCGCGACTGTGAACCATACCCAACTTTTCCATCATCTGTGACTAGTACACAATATCATAGAAGTCCCATAAGCAGATGTACTGTCAGCCTCAGTACCTTCGGGTGAATACAAAGATGTCACCAAGCGACTCCTAGATAACAACTGAGCCTGTCTGTAACAACAAGGGAGCGGAGGTGCTACCCCCCTCTTGAGCATCAGGCCATGCTCCAGACCCATGCTCTGCTGAACCTGAATGAGTCGCAATAAGAGTCGACTCCAACTCAAAGGCATCAAGATAAAGCTGCAACTCCTGAGGTGAATTTGCTAAGTCACCCTCCTCCATCCACTTCGCATCCATCAGTGAACCTCCTCCATCCACTTCATATCCATCAGTGAACAGCTCTTGAACTTCACAGGATAGCGACGGGAAACTTTACCCTGTACCTTTCTTTCGTTATGTGCCAGTATCTGCTCGGGATTAAGAACCTCGTCAAGTTCCTCCACTTCCATCTGAGCCCCATCTGATACATCCTCAGGCACCCAAAACCTGCTTGCACTCCACCCAAGTGGTAAGCACAAGTCCTCGATGACGCATAGTAGATCACCACTAACATAGAAAGAAACTGTCTTCCGAACCCATGAAGCCTCTATGAAGATACCACCGGTGACAAACTGTCGAAAGCCATAGCCTTCAACGCATCTCCTGCACCATAACACTTCAACTGCTTCTTGTTCCTGGCCGACTACTTCTTGTCCTTGGTGTCTTTTCTCCTGAACTTCATCTTCAGCTCTTGCTCTTCACCTCATATAGGCAAAGACACACAATCCTGTACTGTGTCCTGCACTTCCTTTTCACTTTCCTCATGTTGAAGCTTTTGATGTGACTCTCATGAGACAACCACGAGCTCGCCCCCTTAGGAAAGTTGGCGATTGTCGCGACCAAAGCAACCACGGACTCGCCTCCTTGAGAAAGTCGACGATGTGTCCCGGTGACGGAACCTTGTAAACCGGCCTTCAGAAACCAAAGGGCGGTGGAACAAACATTTGCACATAAAACACTTCAACACCATTGAGGACCTAGAAAAGGAAAACAAACAGGGGGAGCTAGAGTGCTCCTGCAAATAGTACACGGACACCAATTGGCCCCAAATCGCAGTGGCGCCCCTTGCGGTATTTCTTTAATTGAATTTAAGAGCTTTGATTACAATATAAGGCTGGTAATTCAGCCGTCCCAGTAGAACTCCTGAAGCCTGCAAAGAACCTGCATCTGGCTTCTTTTCCACACGGCATCCACAAACAAGTCCAGCCATTGTTCATATCGAAAGACTCTTCACATAGAGTCTGCATACAGAAGCTTTCTCCCATGATCAAGGCTGCCACATCCATCCATAGCCTCTCACACTATAAACAGCATCACACCTTGACACATCCAGTGCTTCTGCATCACAACACAGACTCCCAAACTGTCTCTCAAAAGAGTATCACAGCACAGCATACCATACAGTTGACACACCTGTACAAACCCTCTCTACCATCCAAGGGTACTATCCATCTCTGTCATGGATTCCCTGTCCCTTGTCCTATGAGTAGCAAGGCTGTACCAAACATGTGTCCACTCCTGTACCTTCTGCCTGCATGTGACCTATCTCCTAGAGAAACCCAAAAACATGTCTCTTCGAGAAAACCTACGACCTGTTTCCACATGAAACCCTTAGGCCTGTTCCCCTTTGAAACTTCTGTTCTGTTTCCCATACATCTAGTTACCTGTTCCCTCATGAAACATCTGGCAACATAGAGATACTCATAACTGTAGGTCCCTCTGTTCCTTTCTAGCATGAAGAAAGCCATCTGCTCCATGAGCACGCAGCCATGCGAGCTTGCTTCACTCCCATGCCAAGAAACATAACCACAAGACCTGTACTTGCAGTCAAAAACCCAAGCACATAGCTGAATTTGCGACCAAACAAAAAACAGCCCATAAACTGTCCCAAAACAGTCCCGAATCAAAGCATAGAAAGGCTGAAAGTTCCATCTGATGAACGCCATCGACATGATGTCTATGTTCATGGAAAAACAGCCCTTGCTTTCTGTAGAAACACGGCGTCCTCCAAAAAGCACACACATGGCCTGGCTTTCTATGCGCCGCCTGTATCCTGGTGATGCGCCGCCTGCAACATTACTCAACCTGCAGCCATCTGTACGAAAAAGTGTGCAGTTGCCATCTGAATTCAGCTGTCGTACAGCCTCCGTACTGGCCTGAACCTGCTGTCCGTACAGGCCTGCAGCTACTGTTCCAGCCGCCAGCCCAAGACCTGCACAGTAGGCGCCAGAATCTGCACAACCAAATCTGCAACATGGACAGTACCTGCAGACAGCCGCCTGACCTGCCACGTGGACTGTACCTGCACAGCAGCCGTACACTGCCACGTGGACTGTACCTGTAGTCCAGCCCTTCCATGCGCAGCCAGCGTCTTCTCTTTCCAAAAAGCTCATACGTGGGTATGCTGCAGTCGACTCTTAGCCAGATAGAGAGAAAGCCCACGTGCTGTTCATCCCCATGCTTTCCTTGCAGCCCACTTCTTCCAAAAGCACACCCCCATCAAGAGTTAGGCGCCTCTCCTTTTTCTGCCCAAAAAGCACACGTGGCTCCAAAATAGCTTATGGGCCACGTTTCTTCATAAAAGGCTTTATAAATGATTTTAAAGGTTTTTAAACCTTCAAAGCTAAAATCTCTTTGCCCCCTTTCACACATGGGGTTATCCACACATGGGCTTCCATCTTCACTCCCACCTGATGCCATTCACACTGTCCACCATGTCCCCGTGCACATCCGCATCTTTGTCCAGAGAAAAACACAGGGTCATGACACTGTCATGGTCCTGAGAAATGAGTCTGGCACTCTCATATCACCCCTTGGAGGATAATCCTCCCTTGGGACCGTTGTCCGAGAACCTATCTGGCTCACAAGACTGCCATCCCTTTGGCTCTGTGGAACACCACCAACAAACCTCATGGGAGCTCTTCCCGGTTCTGTGTTCCTTGCCTTGGGCTTCGTACCCGTGTACTTTCCTGTACCTTTGTACTTTCCTGTACCTTGGACCTGTACACCATCATATGGGACTGCACCAGTGTTTAGCTTTGCTGAGCCTGATGCTCTGATACCAATGTAACGCGCGAAAGCTCTGGGGGTCTTCTTTTAGCCCTAAACACTACTGAGAACATGCTGATGCAAAACGCAGACATGAAGAGAGAGTAGAGAGAGAGAGAGAGAGAGAGAGATATGCTGGAAATTCAGTATTAAAAAAAAAGAACAAAAAGGTACTCTTCTATAGCTCTAGGCTGTCTCATACAAAAGGTGATAAGACACCAAAATCTAGTCCTAACATGGACCCAACTCCTAATGAGTTGAATGATTACAATGATGAGCATGTGCCTCCTTTTATAGCCCTTTGGACTCCCTGGAGTGCTAGCCGACCAGCAGTCGGCTAGCCGACTGGTTATATTCATCATAAAAGCTGCGTCGTCTGGACATAATCCCTTATAATGCTGCGCCTTCAGCCGCCTTGTCCTCTGGTCCAGTCGACGTCATCTTCTGATGCAGCCGACAGTCCCCACTTGCAGCTGACAGCGTCCTCTTCATGTCCCCCATGCCTTGCTCTAAGTCCACACTGGCCTCTGCTGCACTCTGTGCTCCATAATCCTGGTTCCATTTGGTTCATACTCTTTATTTGGCTGCCTCTTCTGGACCAGCATTTGAGAATGTCCATGGCATCTTTCATGCACATGATAGTCACTGTCCCACTTTCTACTCAAAATCATGAGGAGAAGATGGTGGCATCCACATTGTAATGGGTGGGTTGGGAATGCTTGAGACCCATGCAGATGCGAAGGGAGCTACCATAGCGGGGAAGGAAAGTGGTAGGCACATGAAGTAGTGTAATCGTTTGTTTGGGGGGGGGGTGTGGGGTTGCTGAAGAAGCTACGATCGTCTCCACTGGCAAAAAATTGCTAGATTGACCACCAACAGATGACACTGGCTCCTATGAGGGGTACAAGAGGGGGGGGGGGGGGGGGGCGTAAATGATGTAACCAGGGGTGGGGTGTCAAGGAGACAGAGGTAACTGAAGGAGCATCCTTGGGGGGAAAGGGAGTAGAAGAATGTCGAATCTCCATGGATCTCCTTGTAGAGCGCTTCTGAAACACGACTCGAAACTTGCAAAACAAAGCCAAACAACGTGAAGGGGGTGCAAGCTTGACTCACCACCCACCAACCATGATAGCCGTGGGTAAAACCCACAAGTCTTGGCTGTCGCCACGAGCTGAGCTAACTAGCAAGACGCACCGATCAATATCTACTCCATGACGTCCCATACCGCCACGGAGCTACTCTCGCAAGCCTCGAGACTATTGCCGGTCTCGGCTGCATGAACCAGGTGCACGTCTGCACTAAATTCAGGCTTTTGATCGTAGAGCTCTTGTAAAGACTCGTGAAACTCTATGATCAATTGACTGACCTTGGCCACCCTTTTATAGGCTCTTGGCCGGTCACCGAGCGTCCACACTTGGGTGCCCGCCCGTCAGTCCACAGCTCGCGAATCAGCTTGCCTAGCTTCAAGCTTCCTCAAGCCTTGAAGCTAGTCTTGTGTGCGTGTTGCACACGGTAGATACACTCTGGGCACATGACATACTCCCCTTCCTCTAAGAGCTCACTCCTAAGCTCCCTAAAAACCTAGGGTAGTCCCTCTGAAGGGTAGTCAATGTCTCCCATGTAGTGTCCTTCTCAACACGATCCTTCCACTTGATCTTGTATTCTGTGAGTAGCGTATGCCGCAATTGTCTTTTACGAAATCCAAGAATCTTTTTCGGTTTGTGTAGCACAAATGTCATATCCTCGACATCTATGATTTCTTGAGGAGTAACTAACTGATCTGTTCCACCCAGTACTTCCTTGAGTCTACTGACGTGAAATACGAGATGAATTTTCACATGAGAAGGCAAATCCAATTCATATGCAACTGAACCAATCCGGCGTATAACCCGAAATGGTCCATAGTATCTAGGGGATAATTTTGGAGATTGATCCGTCCGTAAAGTCTCGGAATCTTTCGGAACTCGCAAATACATCATCGTTCCTTCAGAGAACTCTCTTGGTGAACGGTGTCTATTAGAATAAAATCTGTGTGTCTTGAGCACTTCTAATAGATTCCTTCGCAACTTGTAACATTTCTTGCATGTCTTGTAAAAAAGTACGCATTGCATCATGCTGAAGTCTTGAAAATCCCACGGTAATAGGTGATCTAGGTTGAAATCCGTACATAATCATAAAAGGACTAAACTAGACTTAGAAGACTTACATGTCAGGATTTATGACGAAAGTTTTTGCCCATAGATTAGAAAAGGATAGATGCAAGGCTTTATTAGTAGAAAAGTCAGCTTTGCATTTTGATTTTTCTTGGTTAAAAAGTAAAACTCAAGATGTAGATAAGAGAAAGAAATGATTCACCAAAATTGTAGACAAAGATGACATTTGTACTTGGTTAGATTTTCTCCTAGATAACCTTTATATATCCTTAGGCGACTCTTTATTTAAGTAAGCAATTGGCATTCCCATGGGTACTAATTGTGCCGTCTTTCTTGCTAATTTTTATCTTTTTACTTATGAGTTTGATTTTATGGAACGCCTTATTTCTGCTAATACTTGTCTTGTCTTTCTTCACAAACTTTGTAATGTGAGACGTTTTGTAGATGACCTCTTTGTTCCCGACATTCCTTCCTTTCAAGAGTTTTTGTATATCAGTCCAAATTCCTTAGGTGGAGGGATCTATCCCAAGGAATTTTGTGAACTTAACCGCACCTCGAATAGCGATAGTTGTGACTTCTTCAAATTGCGCCTAGGTTTGAGTTCTTTCCACGAGAGAAAAGCCTTGCCCTAGAGGAAACTCACTGCCAATTGAATCTTTTTGTTATCGCCATATGGATGAAACTGGAAGTGGACCTGCCACTTATGTAGCCACTTGTCCACAATCTCCTTGGTATGTTGCTTTTGCTCGCCCCCAAACTGTTTCAGATTAATGTTGGGGTCTAAAGCAAATGCCAAGGTATCCATACCCGAGAGAGTAGATAGGGTAGTGGTCAATAAAGAGATCGAATTCTACAAAGCCTGCATCTGCGCAGCGAAGCCTCGAAAGTAACTTTAAACTCTTGAAAATCAGATTTAGTTACAAAATCTTCGAAAAGATCGCCATCAGCGGCCTTGGTAGTCGACAGGTCTTCGTGTGTGGGTGCGGGTTCCATGTCAGATGCTTGGGTCAACATCTCGAAGAGGAAAAGTGAGAGAAAATCTTGGTTGCAAGCAAGAGATGGTGCAAGAAAACTCGAGGAGAGGTGTGGCTAGAAGCCCACTCTAGGCGTATTTTATAAGCCCCCCCAAAAGCGTTTGTTTTTGTGTTGCTTTTGTGTTTAAAAAACATGCTAGATGGCTTTTATAAAAGCCACACATAAAAGCCACGCTTTTTAAAAATAAAAAATAAAAAAACCACGCTAGGCATGTAAAAAAAAAAGTCTTCGTTTGCATTTCGTTTTTTGAAAACCCCATTGCCTTCGTTTGCTTTTAAAAACAAAACGTAGTTTTTGGTTTTTATTACTATGCTATGATTTTTTAAAAGAAAACGTAAGGTCTTCGTTAAAAAAAAAAACGAAAAGCATCAAAGGCTTAAAAAAAACATAGGCAAAAAAAACGCTGATTCTGGTTGCCGCTATCCATCGGGTCACCACTTGGCAGCCGCGAATAACAACTTGGAGAGAAAAAAAAATCACCCGATTGCTCGCCAACCGCCGACAGGCTGTTTCCTGATTCTCACATACAGCTGACCTGACACAAAGAAAACAAACAGTTGACCTGCTCTCACGCACTGCCGTGTTCGAGTTCTGGCTGCCGTTTTCTCACGCATAGCTGACTATCTCTCTTGCTTTTCTCTTTTGCTTGCTGAATCACAACAGTCTCTTACTTCTCTCCTTGCCAAAAAAAAAAACTTTCTTCACATGCTATTCAAAACGACCCTTTCCATGACCACAACCCACTCGGGATCCAACGATGCAAACTTAAAACCATATGATGATTTCTGAAAAAAAACAGCAATATACATGAAAAACAGTAGTCATCTCGAACTCATACGTCTTTCTTCTCTACCTACCAACTTGCACGCTCTTTGAAGCATGCTTTGATACCACTATCAAATCCCCACATATCTCCTCATAGAGCGCTCATGAAACACGACTCGAAACCTACAAAACAAAGCCAAACAACGTGAAGGGGGTGCAAGCTTGACTCACCACCTAACCATGACAGCTGTGGGTAAAACCCACAAGTCATGGTTGTCCCCACCGAGCCACGAGTTGAGCTAACTAGCAAGATGCACCAACCAATCTCTACTCCATGACGTCCCATACTGCCACGGAGCTACTCTCACGGGCCTCGAGATTGCTGCCGGCCTCGGCTGCATGAAGCAGGTGCACTTCTGCACTAGATCCAGGCTCCTAAATATAGAACTCTTGCAAAGACTCGCAAAACTCTATGACCAACTGACTGACCTTGGCCACCCTTTTATAGGCTCTTGGTTGGTCACCGGGCATCCACACTTGGGCGCCTGCCCGTCAGTCCATCCCTAGCCTAGATCGCCAATCAGCCTTAGCTCCAAGCTTCCCCAAGCCTCGAAGCTAGTCTTGTGTGCGTGTTGCACATGGTAGATACACTCTGTGCACATGACAAAGAGAGGGGGGTGGGGATGGTAAAAGGAATCGAGGGAGGTGCTTAGCAAGTTGGGTAGAGACTGGAGGAGGGGGAGTGGGATGAGCTGGTAGGATTTCCATTGGGATAGTGGGTGGTTTCTGCCCTAGGGAAGCCCCTACGTTGGTGGGGGCCTCATCCTCACTGTTTTTTTTGGGAGGGGGGAGGGATTGGGCCTGGTCAGCAGTTATTGGCCATAGGTGCCAAGTCACAACCATTCAATTGGATTTTGATGACCTTAGCTCCTCCTCTTGGAAGAAGATTCCGTCCTCGTTTCTCGGGATGGTGTCTCTTAACAATTCTAATCAGGCACTTACTTCAGTCAGATGAAAGGTTGGAGCCATTGCTTCTCATGTGGGAAGAGGGGACATCTGTCTAAGGATTTTTTGTCCAAGAAGAAGGACAAGACGAAGGGCAAGTCTTCATCTCAAAAGAAGGGCAAAGACACGACAGAGGACAATGATTCAGATACTTCTAGTTCAGATATTTCTAGTAACTCATCTAGGACTCTCAGGGCACTTCCGGCTTGGGAGGACCAAGATGGTGTTCTTCTCTAGTATACATGCTATACATGCAGTTTCCCCCATGTGCTTCCAGTCAAAGGAGGCTTGTGGACAGGAGAGGGGGTTGGTAGCAGCTCCATTTTCTGGTGCATGGAAACCGTGAGTTGGAGTTCCAAGCATTAAAAATCTGTCAGGACAAGGTCAGCTTTGGTGTCGCAGAGACTATGGACAGGATCTATTCCGAGTTCATTGTTCGAGGTTTTGGGACGTGATGTGTTCACAGTCCATAGTTGGGGGATAATGGGCACAGTGTGTCTGGCAGCTCATCATTCTAATCTTGCGGTTCACTACACACTGGTGTGGGAATTTGGAGCCAAGCACAGTTCTTTGCTGTTTGTGGTGGCATTGTGTTTCGAGGAAACAGGTTGGTGGTTGCTCTCTCCGAGGTGATCCCGGTATCTGTAGTACTAGAGAGTCCCAAGGTTGCATCTATGATCTTCATCAACTTATCTTCTTCAGACTCTTGCACACTATGAGCTACAGAGGGGGTGTTAGAATATTGTGCATCTTTGTGTATTGGGGCCATGCATATTTTATGGGTTTTATATCTTTTTCTCCTTTTAGTAGGTCGTGAGGCTGTCGGCCAGCTCCTATGGCTCTCTCTCTCTCTCTCTCTCCTTGTCTATGCTTCCGTTTATGCTTCTGTTTATGCATACTCCAACACTTTCCACATTAAAATATCAAATGACTCGGGCTTAGTTGTTTTATCAATAATTTTAGGCTGTGTTTCATATTGATAGTCAAGAAACTTACATCAGGTTAGATAGGATTCTGCCTACAATCTGCATGCAGCTGCCTGTTCCTTTCATTATTATCCAATAATCAAAGATTAATTTTCAGTCCATAAGAAACAATTATGCTTGCATCAACTGAAAGTGGTGGATTAGGGTCTAGTTTTCATTTATTTTGTTCTCTAGAGCTGTTGGGCTTCAATATGTATGTGCCTTTATGTTGTATTAATTATTGAGATCTCTTTATTGCATTTGTGTTAGAAATCTATTTGAAATCTAGTTTCTATTGTTAAGTCAGGTAGCAAAAATGGAGAAGATATGGGAGGAAAGCAAGGGTGCTACTCCATCACAGAAGATATTGCAGGACTTGGCTGAAAAGTTTAGGTATTTCATTGCTTTGTTTTGAGATCAATTAATATCTTCAAATACGTATCACAACACTGATCAACTTTAAATACCCCAGAAATTGGGGTACCTAGTGCTCGATTTATTAGCAATAAACAGATAGTTGTATGATCATTCTTCTGTCTTGAACAGGCCTTGTTCAAATTTGGTTGGCTAACATTGCTGCTATGCTTGCAGTAAAGCTCGAGAGCGAGATGGAAAGATTTCTGTGCAATGCAAGCAGGTCTGTTGTGCTTTGTAAATAATTTAGTGTTTATGTAAACTGGACCCTGTAAATCTGTATAAATTACATATGCTAATTGGACGAGGCAAGAAAGAGCTGTGGAACCTGTATTTTGGGTCTATGCTGACAGTATACATAAGTGGTATCAGTTGCCCCTTTAAAGGTGCATAAGAGAAGTGATGGTGCTCCAACAAAACATTTTTTCTCTGATACAGTCTTGAACAGCACGAGTAAGTAATAATTCAACTTCTATGCTTTTAGGTGCTGCATTGGTTTCAAAACAGACGATGGTATACAGGGAAAAAACAGGCAGCAAAGCAGATTGGAAGATCACCTGACAAAGGAACTTTGTCAAAGAGGGCACAAGCTACTCTTACCACCCCTCCCTCAGGTTTTCTCTTTTTCTTATCCAACCAACCTTTACACTTTGTCTTCATATACTTGTTTAGTAAGTAAACAGAGCTGTTTTTGTAAATTTGCAGACGAGATAGACATCAGCAAGATGGAGTTTGAAGCAAAGTCATCAAAGGATGGTGCATGGTATGCTGTGTTCTGCCAAGGATGCCTTTTGGTGAAATTATCATGTGCATCTGATGGCTGTTTAATAATTCTTAACTATGTTGCATCTCAACCTCCAGATTTTCATTGCAAAGAATTGCTTTGCAAAGGGTGCCTGTTCAAGTGAAGAAGCTGATGGGGCAGTACATGATTGGGCACCCACTTTATCACAAAAAAGCCAGATGGGATGCCTGCCTCTCGATGTGGTTATTCTAGTCACGCCATGAATGTGACAGACATCCTCACCCTGGACACTGCCTGCTATAAGAATGCTCAGTAATCCCCTCGGTTCCCACGGGATTGGTATGGAACAACAGTAGACTACCTGGGCTTTTTGCACCCCTGCTGGCCTTGCCATCACCACAGCTGCCCATTTGGGCGGGCCACTGTGTGAACCTGTGGTGCCATACCTGGGCCACCACTCGACGGCGGTTAGGGTGGACACCAGGAGGCTGCAGGCTATGGCTTGGGTGGGTGTGCTCTTCGTGAAGCAGCCCTAAATCGCATCACTTAAGAAGATGCGTTTCTTTTTCTTTTGGTCAGTTTGGGATACATTAACCCCTGGACCTAAGCACGGATCTCTTGGACCATATACCTTTGAGCAGACAGAAAGGAATCCAAAGGGGAATCAGAGAGCCCCTTGAAAGATGAGATTGTAAAGAGTCTTTGTAACCCCATTACCTTGAGAAAGAGTTAGCTCACAGCCCTCCAAGAGGGAGTTTTTTCACACCTTAGATAGGGTCATATGGAGTTCCATAGTCATGGAGCACTCTAAACTCTGCTATTTTTATCATTCTGGGGCTACATACTGACACACTGATGCAAATTTCCAACTTCATGTGCTTTCAACCTTCAACTTATTCTAAAGTGCATCTGGGTGCTTTTTCCTGCTGCAGGTATGATGTGCATGTGTTCTTGGAACACAGGATGCTTGAGTCTGGGGACCTGGTAAGTCGTTTTAGAGTCAATGGTGATTAGTTGGATTGCTAGAGCACTATCATAGTCTGTTCTTGGATGGCCTTATTTGATGTTATACGTGACTAGAAACTTCTGGGGCACAAATATGTGACATGTTGAATCAGCTGTCCCACAAACATCATTGTGTCATGTACACGATTCTCAACCCACCCTTCATCTAAGGGAGTTCTAAAGTCTCCCCATCATCTGTCCTTGATGCTTTTACAGGCAGATGCCTGATTGGTTTGGAGTGGGTGTGTATGTATGCGTGCTCAAAATCGAACCCATTTCAAGCTTGGGGAAGAAGTATTGGTAATATTATATGGTTGTATTGTGATTCCAGAGCTCTTGCACCTGCGCGCTCGGGGTAGTACATTATCCTAGCATTACAAGAACACCTGGAGAGTTTCCTTCTATGCTCATATGACAGCAGAAATAGACTTGTGCAGCTGGTCTTATGTATTGCAACTTGTACAGTATACATCTAATCCAGATTGTAGCTCAAGGATGTCCATGCAAGTTTTTGTTTGTTCGCTTGGCTTGTTTTCTTATCATTTTTGGATGTTGAAAGGTTTGAAGGTCTCTGAAAATGTACAGCAGGAGATTAAAAGCTTAAACCAATCGGATGTTTGACAATAACGATTTGTCTATGGTGTGCTGCAGGAAGTAAGAGTACGGTTTGCTGGCTATGGTGCTGAAGAAGATGAATGGGTGAATGTAAGAAGAGCTGTCCGTCAACGTTCCTTGGCATGTGAAGCATGTGATTGCGTGTCTGTACTTCCAGGAGATGATGTTCTTTGCTTCCAGGTTCTCTCTCTCTCTCTCTCACACACACACACACACACACACACGAGATTCAAAAACATTTGTAGTAAAATTGTTCTCCTTTCTGCTCTCGTTTAAAGTTGAAACATGGATAGCAGGGGGCTTTGTGCTTTACTACCCTACTTATGTCAACTCGGGGCTCTCGGAAAAAGAGGAAACTAATTGAGGTTTGTCTTAATCCAACTCAGGAAGGAAACAAGCAGGCACTTTATTATGATGCATATGTGATGGATGTAGAGAGGCGGAGACATGATATTAGAGGCTGTAGATGCAGATTTTTTGTTCAATATGAGCATGACGGCTCCATGGTATGCCTTGTTTTTAGCCCGTTGTTCTTTGCCTGCTTTGTCAATGATTGAAGATATAGTGATGCTTTCTTTTTATTGCTGTAACACCCTTAGGGACCCTCAAATTGGAGGAAATCCCCCCTTTGCCCTTGAATTTTTCACATGCCAACCCCCGTCCAGACCTTGAGGGCCAGGTTGGAGCTGACTTGGGCTGCCAAGGGGCTGAAATACCGCACAAAATCCTGCTCAGTGCTTGCACAATTTTTCCATGCTGAAATCTGCCATGTCTTTGCTGTCCGCACACCGCTCCTGTTCCCAGCTTGTCATTCTTGTTGTCCAATGCCTTGGGGACTTTCATAGGGGTGTGACTAGTCAATGTGTATGTATGCCTAAAGGTGATGATTGCTCTAGGACTTTTCCCCTCTATATAAATAGGTCTCACAAAGACCAATATGTTGCAGATCTCATCCCCATAGTCATGGATGGTGTCCTGTATAGAGGACATTGATTGTGATATTCCCTATGTTGGAACAGTTGGGAGGAGACATTCTTGATGTTGGAAAAAACGGTGGATGTGGAAAATCTACTGCTGCACTGGCCACTTCAAGTGGCTTTTCAAGGTCTTCACAACCTGCTGCTTCTCTTCACAAAATTAACTAGTGTTTCTGTCCACAAAATAAATCATGGCTAGGTAAAACAGAGCATATGATGGCAACCTTCTGGTCTGATGAGCTGTGTGTGGTCCTTAGAGTGCTTGCTGTAGGATACCAAGATGTGATATACGAACTAGCCACACTTTCGCTATGACTTTCCAAGGAATCCATATTACAAACTTGCTAAGGCAGTCTACAATGGGTAGGTGCTCAATGTTTCTTTTTATGGCAGTTGGTGACTAAATCCGTGCTTGTCTTCTCAAAAGGTCTCTCCGGGATCTGTGCATCCTGCACTTTGACCTTCAGTCACTTACTTGCCTACACATTTAAGGACATATATATATTTTTTCCCAAGAAAGAGAGACTTCTATTAAGTATGAAAAAGGCATACAACAATCACGGCTATAAGCCGGAATAGAATAGAATCACCCCAATATGTAAGGTGATTTCCCACTGACGAGCATCATGATGCCATGAGAGACCTGTGGGACTAGAGGAAAAGAAAATGCCATGGTCCCACTCCTGCATAAATATAACGCGCTTTGCCTAAGCGGAATGAGAGGACCTCTCAATACGAGCCCAAGTAGCCATGAGAGTATGGATGATATCACCCCATATAGTTCTAATGCACTGAAACCCAAAGATCTAGACACCCTCAATAGCCTCCGTGCATCTAGCTCTCCATATCTGCCATGCTGTAATACTGGCAATAATCTCCCAACTGGTGTCAATCCTTTGTTTGGGGGGTGTCTAATCAGAGTGAGGGACATCCTGCAAGAAACCATGCTGGGCAATACCTCTACGAATGAAAATAGCAGATTCTGTACCACTGCCCTAGTAAAAAAGCTGCGGACCAGATTGGGAGAGCCAAGCAACTGCCCCCCAAGTCACATGCATAGCACAACCACTCAATTTGCCCATAAGTTGGGCTATAGAATCCCAAATCTTTTGTGCAGTGTTGCACCCCCATAAACAATATTGTACAGTCTCAGAATCTACCGCACATCTCGGGCAAGTAGGTGCTACATCGAAAACCAATCTCCACTGATTGGTGGGAAGACAATCTCCACTGATTGGTGGGAAGACCATCATGTAAAAATAACCAAAAGAAATGAGAGATTTGACTCCTTCTGTATGAATGCCAAAGCCTATGCCAATGTCTGCGCTGCATCGCTGGAGAGATATCATAACTCTCCCAATGAGGCCTAAGAGTAGGGATCCTATGCATCTGTCAAGTGAAGAGAAGCATGGCATTCCGGACCGTGAAATTGAAAAAGGGAAGGCTTTTCAATGGATCGAAGGCATCAATCCATCCCCACTCTTCTGGATCCGACTGAAGATATCTGATAGGACTGCCACCATATAGCCACAAACACCAAGAGCCATGAGTCACTATCTGAGGAGAAGGGTCAGTGAACCAGTGCTTCCCGAATGACTAACAATCCTCATTGGACTAAGCCTAGTATCTGGGATGATCCCCTCCATGCTACATCTCCTCAATCTCCCTCCAGGCATGATAGAATAAACGATGCAATCTATAGCTCTTGGCCTAGGAGAGCAATGACCTGTAGAGGTATGCCTATCCTTGAAAAGACTCTCAACCAACTCGGATGATAAGTCTCCATGAAAGGTCCAAGAGAGCCAGCCACTCATGCGGAATAGCTCCATCAATTTGATCAATACGTATGCGAGAGTCCCTAAGATGCTAAATGGATGCAGCTCTTCGATCCTCCAGAAGACTCTTAAAGGTCTTCGAAGCAAGAACTATGTATGCACATCTCTCCCAACTTGACCACTCCATATAACGAGATGCACCAAGTGGCCGACCGGTCTCATCCCTGATGAACTTGTTCCACATAATAGGTTGTCGGTCAGCCTCATCCAAAGACCTAGAAAGCCTTTGTCGCAAAAATGGTCTCATGCTTCTCCATGCTCTTACAATGGCTGCAATAAGAGGGGGGGGGGGGGGGGGGGGGGGGGGGGGAAGATGGTGCCCTGATATCAACCTCTGTGAACAAGAACCATGTGATGGGCAGCCAATCTCTCCCAACATGGGGTGTACTTACATCCGGAAATCTGAGACAAGAAAAAATCCTTCCGAGGCTCAGTGCCCGGTAGGAAACATCTGACCACAAGTTTGTAGAGCAATGCCCTACACTGAACATCCGGATCAATAATATTCATCCCCCCTTCTCGTCTGGGCTGAATAACTGTGAACCAAGCTACCCTGGCACGGGTGTCTGTGGTGCCATCCAAACCCGACCAAATAAAATTGCAGATCAATCCCCGCAATTGACCAATGCATGCACGAGAGAAGCACCAGCAAGAGGCAATAAACCAAGCCGAGGCAAGCAATACCTGATTAGCCACCAAAGCTCTGGAGGCTAAATCTAATCTCCTGGAGCTCCAATGAAGAAGCTTCTTGCGGATACTCATAAGTACTGGAGCAAACTTCTATGTAGGAGAAATATCAACCCCAACCTGGCATCCCAAATATCTAGCAGTGCATCCTCTACTGATCCAAGTAAAACCAAGCTCTGCATCCCAAGCAACTCTTGGTGAGTCACGTATCCAAAAACCAACAGATTTGTGACATTTAATGCCCCTGCTACCAAACAAAACTCTTCCAGTGCTACCCGGAAGGAACATAAGCATGTGTGAGGCCTCCAAGAACATGGCTGTGTCATGAGCCAACTTAGAGTCAACCAACTTCTCTTGACTACGAAGAGGCAACCTCAATTCAGAAATACCAGTAGTGGAGCGGAGGCAGATGCTCATGGCCTCTGTAACTATGATTTATAATAATGGGGCTAAAGGACAACCGTGCCGTACTGAGTGAGAAATCCGAAACCGCTCTCCTCTATCACTGCAAGCGAGCACACTACTGTGGGCATCATGATACATGCATGAAACTCCCTTGATCCATCTCTAAGAGAAACCCATATGGCTAAGAGTACCCTCAAGGAAGTCCCAATCCACTCTATCATAGGGCTTCTCAAAATCCAAGAGTAGAATGGCTAAGGACTGATTGCTCGCTTTGGCCGATTCCACGGCCTCCCAAAATGAGAAAATGTTATCAAAGATGCTCCTTCTGTGTAAGAATCCATTCTGAGTATCATGAATGACATCCTGTAAAATTGGCTATAGTCTGATGCTCACTGCCTTAGCAAGAATCTTATATGCAGTCCCAAGTAAGGTGATAGGTCTCCACTGGCTAATCAATGTCTTATCCTCACTCTTAGGGATAAGATAGATAAGCCCCTCGGTGAGAGAAGAAGGCATAGAACCTGAGTCCCACATCTCCTGGAGAGCCGATGTGATCTCAGCCCCTATCTCATCCCAAAAAGTAATGAAAAAAACAGGGGAGAGGCCATCCTCCCTTGGACACTTACCATGAGGTAAGGCATGAAGAGCATGACTGAACTCCTGCATAGAAAAAGGGGCATCCAGAATGGCATGCATCTCCTTAGTGATCAAATGTGGCAATGCATTCCAAACCTTCCTCTGTGCCTTGTGTTTCAAATCAAAGTGCGGCTCAGCACTAAGAAGCTGGCGATAGAAATTAGTAGCCATAAGAGGATCTGAGTGAAGAGTGCTATTAGAATCCTGCAATTGCGTGACATTATCTCTGGCATGAGATGGGCCGTGAGTAGCAAAGAAATGTTTGTTGCATCTACCACCCATCTGGGTCCAAAAGGATTCCTAGGCATGGTAACGGTACTCCGCACGCTGCTCAAGAGACTGACAAAGTTTTGCCCTAACATCACATAAAGAATCTGCAACCCTTTGAGCATGAGGATGTTTCTCGTGCTCTTTCTATAAGCCATTCAGTCTACGTCTAATAGCCCTTCCTAAATCCAAGGTCTCTTGCCTCTTAGAAAGGTCACTAATATCACAGAGAGCAGAGGCCAAGCTTTAAGAGGTCTGCGAGAAATCATGAGATCTCCAAATATCAAGCATACGACATGATAGCTCTGCATCTGAAAACAAATGATCAGGGATGCGTACATGGGGTGCTGATCCATGGCAACTCGGATCTCTAATGCATAAAACCATTGGGCAATGATCCGAGGTGCCTGCAGCAATAAAAGTATGCCCCTCTCTCTCGAGCACCCGATCATCCATATAAAATCTGTCTAACCGTGCATAAATACATCCCGCATCCCTAGAGTAGATGGTCTCCTCGAAATGTCATCCTTATGCCAACAATCTCTGCCATGAATGGAGAGTATAAACCTCTCCCAAGACGCTCTTTCAATAGGATGCTTCAAGCCCTCATGGCATCTCAATCATGTTAAAATCCCCACCAATAATCCTATGGTCGGCAAGAGGCATCAACATAGTGAGAGATTTCCAAAAGACAATCCTCTCACCTCTATGGTTAAGAGCATAGAGGTTGAGAGTACCAATGCGTGTAGTACCTTGCATGAGAAGGATCCACTTCGTTCTTGCAGGCAAAATGACACCATGTCCAATGATGCAAGGCAAGATCAAAGCTGAAGTAGAGATCCATACACCACCTTTGGTACCAATAGTTGGTGACCAAAAGGTGTGTCCCGAGAAAAGCCTCCCACATTGGCTAGCATCCAATTTATGCTCTTGCAAGAGCAATACATCCATAGGTCCACCTGTAACTGCACAATGAAGCTGAGTTTTTACAATTTGTTTTTGCCGACGTGGAAAAAAGCCCCCAAGACCCTGAATGTTCCATGAGACAATTCTCATAAGGACTCGGAGTAGGAACGACAAGATCTCGTGGTTGACGAAGGACCCCCTTTAGAGACAGAAGTACGTCTTGCATAGGTAAGGGAGGAAAAATCTGACGATGTAAACCTTACCTCTCGTTCCCACTTCGGGGAAAAGCCAAGGCTGGTCCTCAAAACTGGAGAGGTACCATGACAATGCGACTGCGCAACATCATCCTCAAGGGTGCAATCATCGTGTAGTTGTAATGCAACATCCTCCTGTGAGGGATCCAAATCCTGTGCCTGTAGAGCCTCATCCTCCAAAGAAGGATCAACATCCTGTGAAGCAAGAGCAACCATAAGGGTTGGGGTGCTTCACTAGGGGTGCGGCTGAAGGGGTAGGTACAGGGGTTTGAGGGCGCTTGCCATCTCTAACCACAACCCAACATTGTGTGGTCTGCTGTGGCATAGGGGCAATTGGAGTTTAGGCAACTGCAAAAGGCATTTGATGGGTAGGACCATGTTGCCTCCTAGCATGGCCCCTCGATACGGGACAATCTCTAGCAATGTGGCCTTGTCGACAACAAATCCGACATTGGTCTCGTTTGCCTACAATCTCCATCCTCTAGCGGAAATGAGAGCCGTCAGGTCTCTGAAGCATAATATGGTCGTCAGTAATGGATGGATCAAGAACAAGCACAAGTACACCATTAGAAGTGGTGGTAACAGCCGTGGAAGTTGAGGTGGGAGAGCTTGGAAGCGCTAGTGCTTCTAGAACCTGGCCAAAGGACGCCCCTATGGAAGCCTCAAGCTCTTGGAAGAAGCCTCGACCAAGCAAACGAGTATCTTAAAAGTGCAGAGTTACCTCCGAAGGGAGAGTTGCTAGAAGCCATCACAGGCTTGCGATCGAGAGGGGTGGGAGCCATAAACCCTCGCAACAAGGGTGGTATGGACCTCAATGTCAATATTGTGCTGAAGAGAGGTGATCTGGTCTTGTGAAAAATTAATGATTCTCCCGGCCTATGGGGGTGACGAAAGATTGGATGTGGCAGAAGCCATAGAGCCAATCGACAATGAGTGGCCAACTCGAATCCAAATAGAAGATTGCTGCTGAAGGAAAGAGGCGGCCGGGGGAGGAAGAGGCGGGTGAGAACAAGGAAGAGGAAGCAGCGGGGGGGCGGAAGCAGTGAGAGGAGGTGGGGATGGAGGTAGGGGACAAGCAGGTGCAGCAGGGCGAATGCAGGCGAGGGGCAGCAAGGGCGGGACCAGAAAGGGGGGCAGCGGGAGCAGGAGGGGTACAGACGGGAAAGGCAAAAGAGAGAGCAGAATGGGGGGCAGTGGGAGCAGAAGGGGAAGAGGCGGGAGAAGAAGGGGGGGCAGTGGGAGCAGAAGCAAGGGCGGGAGCAAAAAAGGGAGGCAGGGGGAGCAGAAGGGGCTGAAGCAGGAGAAGAAGGGGGGGCAGCGGGAGCAGAAGCAAGGGCGGGAGCAAAAAAGGGGGGCAGCGGGAGCAGAAGGGGGGGGGCAGCGGGAGCACAAAGGGCAGAGGCGGGAGAACAAGGGGCAACGAAAACAGAGGGGGCGGAAGCAGCAGCGCAAGCACACTCAGTTCAGCTCCTCCTGTTGGGTGATATTTTGGAAAGGGTACCCATTACATTCCTATAGCAGAGACATCCGAGGGTTCACAGATTTGTACTTGAGTAAAATCGTTGTTTTACTGACCTTCGTTGAGGCACACATAGGTGTGTTTGATTAGCTGCATTTTCAGCCATAGGGAGAAACTGATGGAAAGCTGAAAATGCATCTGATTTAGCTTTCAAACCACACACGTAACAAAAACGAGTGTAATTGTCAATGAAAGTCATAAAGTACAGATGTCCTACAAAACATGATGCCCTCATAGGGCCACATAAATCACCATGTATGAGTTGCAATGGCCGAGTAGGTCGCACAATGCCATTCTTTGGAAAGGACTGATGATGCATCTTTCCCAATATACATCCCTCGCATACATGCTTGTGTGGGAGCTGCATAGGTGGTAGTTCATAGATTGTCGTTGTAAACACATAAGAGAGGGAAATTAAGGTGACCAAACTGAGCATGCCATAGCTTAGTGTCACACATAACCTGTGATGTGGAAGCAACCATAACATTATCATGAGAATCACTACTCCTATCATAAATGTCAAGCCTATAAAGGCCATTGCACAATGTACCAGAGAGCATAAGTGCATCAGAATTTGTTCTACAATAAATGGAGCAACAATGATCAGAAAACTAGATTTTGAGACCAGCTTTTGCAAGTGCTGAGACAGAAATAAGATCCCTGCGAATTCTAGGTACATACAAAGTATCTGTAAGAGTAAACGTGTCCCCACTACAGGACGTTAACTCCAAATGCCTTTAATGGCATATGATGCATTATTAGTACACAAAACTGTACCACCTGATGGTGCATCTTTCAAGATAGCAAACAACTTCTTGCACGAAGAAGTGATGTGCTTTGTAGCACGTGAATCAAAATACCACTTAGCATCCGATAATGACAAACAAGAGGCAAGCAAATCATTGCATGTGGCTGTTAAGGCATAGCAAAATTTGCATCCTCGGCATTGTCACCTATAGTTGCAACAAGACCTTGCCGTTGCTTCTTTTTCTCTCTCTCTTTATGCTTCCTGTATTCCTCAATTACATGACCAGGTTTCCGACAATAGTTGCATCTCTTCTTCTTCTCAATCTTCTCCTCTTTGGACTTGAGAGGATTTCAATGGGCTTGTGCTTTGCCCTTAGGTTTAGCACTAGAAACAACCTCAGATTTTCGTCTGCCATGATAGGAGGCAGCAAAAGTCTGATATGCAACAATCATGTTGTTTCGAGATTGCTCTTCCTTCAACAAGAGAGATACCAAATCATCAAACGTGTAGAAATCTGGATTTCTCTTCGTCAAGAGGCAAAGAGTGGTAGCAAATCCTTGATAGGATTTAGGCAACCCATTGAGAACCGTAGAGACAAGTGAACTGTCAGGTATCACCTCATCAATATTGATTAACTGCTCTTGCAAATCCTTAACACGGGTGAGAAATCCATCTATAGAATCACCCTCAGTCATGTGCTCCAAGTCAAGCTTTTTCCGTAGATAGGCTACATGAGCTTCATTGCGGTTCTAATGTAAAGAGGCAAGTATGTCCCATGTACTTTTAGAAGAAGTGCATGAACGAGCTTCATTGCGGTTGTGATATAAAGAGGCAAGTATGTCCCATGCACTGTAACATACGGAAGCTTTGGGGGAGATCGGTAACTTCAATGCTCGGAAATCAGCACACTTTTCGCGACAGAATTAATGCACAAACTGAATGAAGATGTGCAGAAAATAGAGAGAGAGAGGGAGAGAGGAGAGGACACAGTATTGGGTCCGGAATACCCTCTGTAGGGCCCCCACCACGAATGGTGTTTTTGCTTTATTAGAATGATGTAAATCTGAAAAGAAAATACAGGAAACTTGACCTTTCTTGGATGAGAAATCTCTGCCCTTGACCTGCAGTCCTTCACCCCTTTGAATTAGCAAACACCTTGGCTGTCCTGGCCCTTGATTGCCTTGGCTCTTGGTGAATTATGAGATAACACATTGGGTTGGGGCCTCCACTATTTATACTACCAATAAAAGCCAGTCGACCAGCTTATTATCCAGTTGGCTGTCTTGTTGGCTGTCTTTAATTCTGCCCACGACTGGAATAAACAGCAATAAATGCTGAAATAAATCAAATAAAAGCTGCGCATCACTCCCTTGATGGTTGGGCACTAGGCGCCTGTTTTCTAACAGGTTTGGACATTGTATGCATGCTGTTTGGAGCTTGGGCAGCCTGTATGGGCTGCCCCATACTTGCCCTTACAGCCATAAAAAGGTTGTACAACCTGTATGCTCTCCTTGGCCTGCCCCTAGGGCTGTTCCTACAGCCCTTCATGGCCTATTCATGGCTGGTGGGTACAGCCAGGGCCTTCCTAGCCCTCATGGGGATGGTTTTACAGTGTCCCCATGCCCACACAAGTACTTAGGGTAGCCCTATGGGCTGGCCCCTTTCCTATAAGCAAACCCTAACTATCTACACAATGATCTGGCATCCAGTACCATACCAAATACACAGAATCACTGACATCATTCTAGAGGGAGACTCACAGCGCGGACTGGCACTGTTTCATGTGCAAGCCAGTGCACACCTGACCTTGGACTCATGTGCAGGACAATGCACACCTGACCTGGACGACTGGGATGGATCCTTGGCTGACTTGTCCCGGATTGGGCTCGCATGGGACCAGTTTACCATCCCAGGTCCCGCACCTTCTGTACAGATATGTCTATGTGGCATCCAAGTGCGAGATGCACGTGACATGCACTTTTAGAAGAAGTACATGAATGGATATGAGGTATGACTTACCGTTTACACGAGAGAGCAATCAAGGCACAAGCTTGCACATTTTTACCATCCCATTTGAGTTATTCTTGTGTAGAAGGAACAGGTGCAGGCGGTGCACTTCCACTGGAACCAAAATCACTTGTTCCAACAGTGGGTCCCTCTGATGTGCTAGCTATAAATGCGGGACTAGCAGGCCTTAACTCAGCACCACATACAATTCTTTGCAACGAGTACATGCTTCATCATATACATCATTAATAGCCATGGCTCAAAGGGAACTTACAAATTGTCCCAAGCTCGTTGCACAATGCACTGCAAATCGTCAATGTCCACTAAAAGGTAGGCTTTTGTGATGCCCAGTGATGACAAGGACCTACAAATGTATTGAGATGACGGAGTGTAGGGATAGGAAAGTTATCTAAATAGAGACTTGATGAACAAAACAAACCCCAAAGATAGGTGTCAGAATGTTGTAGTTCGATGCCGAGTGCACTGAGAGATCACGAGGAATCCCGGATTTAACCCAGGGCTCGATTAAGCTGTTTTTGGAGAAGCTGAAAATTTGCAAAGGGGTTTTGATGGCCTAAACAAGCTCCGCTTTTAAAGTTCTTGGGCTTGGGAGACTTGGAAAATGAGGAGGAACATTCCTGTGGAAAAAAAAATTGGTCTAAAAAACTGGCTTTGCAATGGTGGCGTTGGTGGGCAGCTGGCAGAGCAAGCAGCTTAGCTAGCGGATGAGTGCTACTATGGTGACGCTGGCAAAAATCTCCAAATCAAAAATTGATTTGGGGGTTTTCAAATTGCTTGCTAGGTGAAGCCTTTGTAGCAGGCAGCGTTGAGGAGCATGTGGCGGAGCAGACGACAATTGTTTTTCGTGGCGGCTCTACAGGTGGCTATTGGTTGCTCTTGCAGATCTGTACGGCTGGTAGCTGAGAGGCGGCTACTGTTGCAGATCTAAATGGAGAGCAACTGAAAGGCGATTGTGGGCAGGCGGGCAAACGGAAGGTAGCTATGGGCGATTGTAGGGTTGCGTAGGGCAACAGGGCGACTAGCTGATGGCTCTGATACCAATGTTGGATGAGGAAGTAGATGCTTTGCACACACACAATCGTATCAAACTTAGAGAGAGAGAGACATGATGTGATAGTTGGAAGTACTCAATAATAATGATAACATGTAGATTACAAAGAACTAATACTCCTAGGGCTAAAGTGTCCCAACAGTGAACACACTAGAGTGTATTCACACGAGGAAAAAGCCCCTGTCAGCACAAGGTAAAAAGTGCCCGTGTGTAAGACTATTCACACCAAGACTTCCCGGAGGCCAAAGGCTAACATCCTCTAGCCGGAAGCACATGGGGGGAAACAATTTGTATAACTAGAGAAGAACACCATCCCGGTCCTCTTGGATTGCCCTGGGAGCCCTAGCGTGTGTAAGATTGTTCACACCAAGACTTCTTGGAGGCCAAAGGCTAACATCCTCTAGCTGGAAGCACATGGGGGGAAACAATTTGTATAACTAGAGAAGAACACCATCCCGGTCCTCTTGGATTGCCGTGGGAGCCCTAGATGAGTTAGTAGAAGTATCTGTATTACTGGCCTGTGTTGTGTCTTTGCCCTTCTTCTAGTATGAACACTTTTCCTTGTCCTTGGAAAAGCAGTCCTTAGACAAATGTCCTTTCTTCCCACACGAGTAGCAATGACTCCAATCTTTCTTCTGGACTATAGAAAGTGTGCGATCCTGACCATGCTTGGCCTTTCCCTGGGAAACGAGGATGGACTCTTCTTCCAAGAGAAGGGAGCTGAGGCCATCAAAATCAAGTTGACTTCTTGTGACCTTGCACCTCAAAGCCTGAGAAACCACATGGAAGCTTTGTGAGGATAAGTGCAGCCAATTGAACAGAGGACACAAGGCAACACCCATTGCTAGTAATTGGTCATGGGTAGCTTTGGCCTTCATTAAAAATGACTACATCGAACTACCAACATGAATTTCCAGACTGTAGAGTTGCCCTTGCAGAGTAATTTCCCTCATCGAGGAATCTTGTGCATCGAGATCCTCCAACTTGGACCAAACTTGATGTGCACTGGCAAGAGTTTGCACGGCCGGTGAGACCTCCTTCGTAATGGTCCGCACAAGCACTGAGTGAACCTTTGAATCACGATCCTCCTAGTCTTGTAATTCCACAAGGAATTCATCCTCCTAAACCTGGGTCCAACGCCTCAAGTTTTGAGGACGCTCGGGCTTCTTCTCATTGCCCGGAACAGTCTCCCACAAACCCTTATGAATGAACCAGATCTGCCTATTCAGCTTCCAATGAGCATAGTTGGTTCCATCCAACTTGTCCTCCTTGTTCGTATAGGGGGGAGCCATATCCATAGCAACAAAGTACAAACATGTGCGCCCAATAAAAAAGGTCCAGTTCCCTCACATAGAGATGCACAATATTCTAACACCGATTGGGTCTCAAATACCCTATGAAGGGCCCCCACCAAGGACTGATGTATTTGCTTTATTGAATGATGAGAAAAAGACTGATTTCTTTAGGTCCACCTTGGCTGTAAATCTGCAGCCTGTAGTACTTGACTCTTGACCTTCAAGTTCACCGTTTGCTTGGGCTTCTTTTGGCTGTCCTGGCCCTTGAAACACTTCAGCACTTCGTGAATATGAGATGGTGAAAGCCCTTGGTTAGCCCATGCTTATATACTTCCCTATATACTGGTCGGTGGGTTACAAGAAGCTGTCGACCTGTTTATTTATCCCCACAACCTGTTTTATGTAGCATTAAATGGGGTGCCTTTTCACATGCTGGTCACCCAAGCGCTGGCTGCTTAGGTGCTGGCCGCCTGCTGTGCTGGCCCTTCATGGGCTGGCTGACTGGGCCCTTGCCTCCTAGAGGCTGGCCGACTAGGCCTATCCCCTATAAGGGCTGGCCAACAATGCTAAGGGCTCTTGTGGGCCAATGTCATGGCCCATGGGCTGCCCTAGGTAGCCCAAGTGTGGGGCAGCATGGGTAAACCCTTGCCCCTACACTCTATGCAATTCTACATGCTTCCTAGGTGCCTTGCATCTGGCTACAAGCCTATCAATGCCCAAAACACCTGTCATCATTCCAAAGGGTGACTCGGGTCCACTTGCACCCAGAACTCCTTTCTTGCAAGAGGGTATCCCCCAAGAGGTTTTAAACACAACCTTCCGTTTCGGAATCATGAGCTATAACCACTGGGCTAATGCCTTGGGGACGTTCTCAAGTTTTGGGGTGTAGATCACCACCAAAAGCTCTTTGTCAAAGTGGAATAGTTTAATTCTGGCCCTTTGATTTTTGTCTTTGATGGGAAACTGAATACCTGTTATGGTACAACATTACTTCAATAACGCAATTTCTGGCATTACGTATTACCTCAAAAAGGTGATCCTATGCACATGGTCAAAACTGGTGCTGAAGAAGTGGACTGCTTCAATTTATGGAAAAAGCCTCCAAGGCCTTCCCAGTGACCTGAATTCTATGATGTCTAGACTGTACACCTTTCAGGAGGTCTTTCCATGATCGGAAAACTTATCCATATGGCATGGATATACCTGATCCGGTTCAATAAACTGCCAGGGCTCCTATGGGAACATGCAATTCCATCATGTTCTCTTGGCTGGGTCCAGAGTGATCCCTTCTGGGAACCTTGCCTGCCACCATCTAAGATGAATAGCTGACATTATATTCACACTGGCAATCCCTGGATCACACCTATTCATGATCTCCTTTGGAACCTCCATATACAAAGTTACTGTGTGATATTGCCAGTTGATTGAAGGATTAGATCTCTGTAAAAAATTCATTACCCAAGATGACAGGCAATGGTGAATGTCCTCTGAGCGTATAACTCAATGTCTTGACTTTTTTGGGAAATTTCCAACAGCAAGACTGTAGGAGTGCTCATTAATCTGGCGCTTATCGCCACAGTTTGGGAGACTGCATTGATCATTCTTGGTTGTCTAATCTTGGAATTTTATCTTAGTCTCACATCTATGCAGACCCACACCCACACCCACACCCATGCATGCACATTTCTGTGTGTTTTTACAATATGTTTCTGCACATGCATACAATTATGACAATATGATTCAAGATTACTGACAAATATTTATTTTGTTACAACCATTGTCTTGTTACTCAGGGTATTGTACCGTTAAAAAAGGTGTGTCGTAGACCAGAAACAGAATGCCAAGCTGCCCAATCTGAGACCACATATCAATTGTAGCTGCTACAGATACAAGCAAATAAAAAACCTAGTGTCCAACAAGTAGGTTCAAGTGGTCTTCATAAATCCACTTGCCCAGGTGTGGATAACTAGGTGTAGTCAATCCTAGCTTACCTATGAGATAGTATACAACATTTTAGGGTGAACTTACGTATTCCTAAGTGATCACTGACCAGCCCTCAACTCAACAGTTCCAATAAATTTCATGCTCACATTAATTTCTTTTAGTATCCTTTTCATGTTCAAGACGAATTCTTGTGGCTAGAAATCTTTTATCTTAGTTCCATCAACATTCATAGGTAAAAAAATTGGTTGGTTGGGCCTTAACTAATGCAGAAGGTCAAGTTCTCAAGTTGCTAATTTGAAGGTCTATCAAACTTTTTAAATTTAAAGTAACCATTGTGAAGGGGTGTCGAACTAGCTATGATGTGGACAGTGTTACATAGTTTTAATTTATGTGCGTGATTAATCACAACAATAAACATAAATTGTAACAGTTTCAAGATACTTATAAATTTGTTGACAGTGGTACTCATCTAGGCATAAGGTTTGAAGAAAAATTGTGACTAATCTTTATAATGATGAAGTCGAGATCGATTCACACAACTTTGGAGTAAAAAAGCTTGATACAAAGTTGTTAAATATTAATAGTTATTAATGTGGGAATAAACAAGTGCTAGGTGGTTGAATAAACTAGCATTGAATGTAAGCCTTAAATAAAGCGGTTCCAATGTGTGTGAACAACCGCTAGTTTGTATAACTCTCTTGTGTAAGAGCAGCTTCTTAAAAGGCATATGGTGGCCCCATGCTTAGAATATGTGGTGGAATCTTATTTAGCATATGTGGTGGCATCACTTCTAGCATATGCTTAGAATTTGTAATGAGGTCTCTCCTATAAAAAGGACCTACTTGTATAATGAATTCTGTACTCCCACAAATCCCCACAATCTTGTGTTGATTCTCTTGTTCATTATCATCTCTCTCTCTTCTCCTCACTACGGTGTGGTTGCACTAGGCATTTGTTATCAAAAGTAACCACCAACCAAAAGCAATTCCAATGTGTGAACAACCGCTAGTTTGTATAAGTCTTTTGTGTAGGAGAAGACTCTTAAAAGGCATATGTGGTGGCATCATATTTGGCATAATGCTTAGAATGTGGTGGAATCTTATTTAGCATATGTGGTGGCATCACATCTAGCATATGCTTAGAATATGTAATGAGGTCCCTCCTGTAAAAAGGACCTACTTGTATAATGAATTCATGCTTTCCACTACATCTTGTACTCCCACAAATCTCCATAATCTTGTGCCGATTCTCTTGTTCATTATCGCCTCTCCCTCTTCTCCTCACTACGGTGTGGTTGCACTTGGCATTTGATATCAAAAGTAACCACCTACCAGAAGGTGAGCATGATCGATGGTCCCAACAATTCATAGGGATTAACAAATGTATTAAGATTCTAAAAAGTAGAATCTTGAAGTTCTTTTGCTCTTCTATATCCTCTGTGAATGCTTAAGTTTTTTTTCTCTTATATATCTTCTAAATGCTTTGACTTGCTAGAAGTACACATGTAAGCTTCCATCTTCCACTTAGCAAGTAAGTTGCAAACTTACGGTGCATCCAAATGTGACTATTTTAGAGGATCATGTTACTTTTTTTGCTCTTTTAATGTTGATGTTTTTGTGATGTGATGCATCACAAAAAGAAATTATGATGAGTGAGCTGTAAGTGTAATATCAATTTTAGATGCACGACACATAGTTGCCACCTTGCCACTTTAATGTTGATGTGCTGATCCCCACAGCACATGTTACTCACCATAGTATAAAATTAGAGCAAGCATGTCACCATTACGATGGCCATTGCCATCGCCAAGCTATAATTTCCATCAACAATTTCAAAACACTTGGATAGAAAATGCAAACAGTTTGATAAAATTGGATTTTGACAAAAGATTATGACCGCTGGGTGTGATTGACCCACATTGTTGCACAACTAAGAGAGAGAATGCCTTGTAGTGTTGTTGAATCCTCCATTGGTACAAGGCTTACCCGTTTGACACTACCATCACACCAAGGGCTCCACCAAACCCCCTTCAACCCACCTCTTGTCCTCATGCAAAGCTTGAAAGGCATGACTATACTTGCGCACTTGGTCTTCATTCTAAAGCTTCAAGGTTTAGAGGTTCTCATTCGTTAGATCTAATGTGTTGCAAGGGTCCATAAATTAGACTTATTCTCGTATAGGCCCAGAAATTAAACTCATTCCTATACATGGATCATACATAAGTTAGACGTACCTAGGCAAATCGTCTTGATGATGTCAAGCTTGTCTTGGTTGACCATTGACCGAATTAGGAGTTAAAACATCATGCAGTGTTAGAATTTGAAGGTTGCGGTAATCAATTGGGGTTTATTCTCAACAAGGGTAGGAAAAAAATTTGCCCTTTAAAAGAAAGACTTAAGTTTCTCAAAAATAAGTAGTATGCCCTTCCAATCTCTTCACATTGAAATGGAGTTTTAACATGAGCCCTTAAAATGAAATTTTGGGGTTGCCCTTCAAATTTGAGGGATGACATCTTCCACCATTGAAATCCATGCGTGTAACAAGTGCTCAAAGGTAGTCAATGGGCCTACTTGTAGTAACTTAACCATAGAGGAGGAACTTGCGAGATCAACAGGCTCATTTAGGTCCACAAATTAGAGTCATTCTATCCACAAATTAGATTCATTCTAGTACATGACCACGCATGAGTTAGACTCCCCAGGGGGGTCATCTTGAGGATGGTCAAGCTTGTCTTGGTTGACCATTGACCAACTTAGGAGTTAAAACTTCATGCAATGCTAGAATTTTAAGGTAGGGTAGGAAAAAAATTTGCCCTTTAAAAGAAAAGACTTAAGTTTTGAAAAAAAACAGTAGTATGTCCTTCCAATCTCTTCACATTAATATGGAGTTTTAACATGAGCCCTTCAAATTTGAGGGTTGCCATCATTTGATGTTCCACTATTGAAAGCGGCTCATGTAACAAGTGCTCAACGATATTCAATGGGCCTACTTGTTTTAATTTTTAAAAACAAAGCATAGAGGAGTGAGCTTGTGAAATCAAGACAAGGTGTCTAGTAGTATGCCCTTTAGAAAGATTGTAGTATGCCCTTCTAGTCTCTTCACATTGAAATGGAGTTTTAACATGAGCCCTTCAAATGAAACTTTGGGATTGCCCTTCAAATTTGAGGGTTGACATCATATGATGTTCCATTGTTGAAATTGGTTAATGTAACAAGTGCTCAAAGGTAGTCAATGGGTCTACTTGTAGTAAGGATAGAGGAGGAGCTTGTGAGATCAAGAGGCTCATTCAAGTCCACAAATTAGACTCATTTTGGTGTAGGTTCACAAATTGGACTCATTTTGCTACATGGACTACACTCCCGTGGGTGTCACCTTGATGACAGTCAAGCTTGTCTTGGTTGACCATTGACCAACTTAGGAGTTAAAACATCATGAAGTGCTAGAATTTGAAGGTTGTAGTATTTCAACTAGGGTGGGAAAAAAATTACCCTTTAAAAGAAAGAAATTTCAAAAAAAAAATAGTAGTATGTCCTTCGCTCAAAGGTAGTCAATGGGCCTACTTGTAGTAACTTTTAAAAAATAAAGCATACAGGAGGAGCTTGTGAGACCAAGAGGGGGTGTCTAGTGGTTAACAAACTTGATTGTTTTTTCTTTATGACTTTTGCTCTAAGGGTATTGTTTCAAAGCTTCTCCAGCTTGTCTTCACCATAGGTTTCAACGAAGTTTCCCCTAGTGAAATAATCAAGTAGTTGCAAAAAATATCAAGTACTAATTTTTTTTTTAAATGATGTGTTTTCATGGTTGCCATTTAGACACTTCTTGCAAAAGAGTTTTTGGCTTGGAAACACTTTAAATAAATTATAAGCCATAGTTGAGAAACATTTGTTTCTTTTGAGATTTCAAGGTTTTTCCTGGAAACGATTTGCTCTTTAGTTAAAAAAAATAAAGTATCAATAATGTTATAAAAATACTAAATATGAATTCACATAGAGATGACTAAGAAACAAATTAAAAGATACTGATTGATACTTTAGACTCTAAACTTTCAAAATAATAACTTTCTAACAATCCAAAAAATAGATGATAGTATTTCAAATGCTGAAATACAACAAAAGAGTATATAATGTTTATAACTTAGGGATTGAATAGTCAGGGCTCTCAAAAGACAAGTTACGCTCAAGTCTCTATACATGAATAAAGTGTAAGTCACGAGTCAATATAGCTAAAATCTTATATAGTATAGTGAGCTTCGTAATGGTTCTCCAAAGGGGCATTTGATCACCAGCAATTTGTTTAGGGATGAGCTTAATCAACCCTTCCTTTACCTTTCTCTCTAGCCCCTTATGTTTTTGAAGGCTTTTCTACGAAGTCCTACAACACATGGTTCCATGTCATCAAGAAAAACTCTAGTGAGGCCATCCCAACCAGGAGTTTTGTCATGTCCACCAAAAATTCATTTTCCAGAATATCCCTCTAAACCCAGTTGGCTTGTTCACAACAAACACTCCTAGGCAACAGGTCAAGTAACCAATCCACTGCCTTTGAGAGGAATCATCTTCCTTCAAGTTGAGAAGCTAACCCACTTCCATCTCTTGGGGGTCAGTGATGCTCACTTCATTCACATCAGTCACCTTTAAATAGTATCTTCTTCAAGGCTTTGAAAATTTACTTGGAAGGGGGTTGGGATTTCTTGAAGAAGTGTTTCTTAGATAAAACCCTACCAATTTCTATCACCAGTCTGGACATTTCCCAGTCTGAAAGGAGTCTAGTGGCTCTAGGACGTCAATATATTTGGAAAGTACAAGCTTTGGGAATGGGGGATTATCTTGGAATACAAAAGATCACACTCTTAAAATTTAGGAGAGTTGCTATTTTTGGCTTGACTTCAATGGAAATTCTATTCGCGTCATTACGTATGGAATTGAGCAGATACCAAGAGTTGCTGAAGTACCTATGACAAATGGGCTACCAATTGTCATGTGCACAGTGTGTATCTACCATGTGCTACACGCACACAAGACTAGCTTCGAGGCTTGGGGAAGCTTGGAGGTAGGCAGGCTGATTGACGAGTTGGTGGGCTAGGGATAGACTAACGGGCGGGCATCCAAGTATAGACGAGCGGGCGCCCAAGTGTGGACACTCGATGACCGGCCCAAGAGCCTATAAAAGGGTGGCCAAGGTTAATCATTAGTTCATAGAGTCTCGTGTGTCTTTGTGAGAGCTCTATGGTATGGAGCCTGGATCTAGTGTAGACGTGCACCTTCTTTCTATAGCCAAGGCCGCAACAGTCTCAAGGCCCACGAGGGTAGCTTCGTGGTGGTATGAGACGTCTCACGAGGTAGAGATTGGTCGGATCGTCAAGCTAGTTAGCCCAGCTTGTGGCTCGATGGGGACAGCCAAGACTTGTGGGCTTGTTGCCCACGACTGTCAAGGTTGGGAGGTGAGTCAGGCCTGCACCCCCTTTATGTTTGCTTGGTTTGTTTTGCAGATTTCGAGTCTTGTGCCTGGAGCGTTCTACGAGGTGATTTGACAGTGGTATCAGAGCAAGCCTCGAGAATGAGCAAGTCGTATAGGTAAAGAAGAAGAGGTCTAAGAAAAGGTACGAGTTCGAGAAGATTGCTATTTTTCTGTGTATAGTGCTGTTCTTTCATATTCAGCATGTTGCTTTTGCATTGTAAGAACCCATGATGGGGTTGTGGTCTTGTATGGGTTGTTTGCTTTGCAAGAACAAGGGTTGTAGGTGTTTCAACTATATGAACAGTTAAGAGAGAAAAAGTAGAAGCCAGTCGCGCCTGGGTGGTTGTAGCGCAGCCCTTATGTGCGAAGAAGCTTGTACACGTAGCCAGGCAAATCATCTTGCATATGTGGGCTGCTACGCACAGGTTGGCGCACGTGGGCACGCGAGTCTTACACATGGGCTGGTACACGCGCAAGCGCAGAAACAATCGGCCACGTGTTCGTGCAAGCCAGCGCACGTGCGCCGGGTGTAAACAGGCGCAAGCACGCAAGTACGTGTGCAGGCGGTCAGTTTTGCGTGCAGGCGGCAGCATCGGCAAGCGGACATGTGGCGTGAAGATGTGCAAAAAATAGCGAAAGCAAAGTCAGGTGTTCTTTTTTGCTTTTGTTTTTTGTTTTTTAAAGATCACCTTTGCTTTCGGTATTAAAAAGATCACCTTTACGCCTAAGGGTTTTATTAAACCCACACTTTAGAAAGAGGGGTTTTAAAAACCCATGCTTTGCTTATAAGTGTTTTTTTTAACAAAAGCAAAATATATATATATATATATATATATATGTATGTATGTATGTATGTATGTATGTATGTATTTTTTATTATATTTTTTACACACAAAAGCAAAAGCTAAGTAAGCTTTTGGGGAAGCCTATAAATTCCCCTTAAGCGGGCTTCTTGCCACACATCTCTCAAGCTCTCAAGCTCTCTAGCACTCTTATTTGTCCAAGATAAAACTTTTCTCTCACCTTGCCCTCTTCAAGATGTCAACCCCAGAATCTAAGATGGAGCCTCTTCCCGAACGTGAAGACCTGCCAGCTACGAAAGCCACCGAAGGTGATCTTTCGACAATTTTGTTTCAAAATCAGATTTCCAAGAGTTTAAAGTTGCTCTTGAAGCTTCTTTTGCGGAACGTCAAGCACAAGTCGCCACTCAGATGCAGGCTTTACAGAACTCCATCTCTTTGTTGACCACTACCCTATCTACTCTTTCGGGTATAGATACTTTGGCTTCTGAAGGCCATATCCAAAACGTTATTCCAAGTGAGGCTGATTCGACTTACGTCCACGACCTTTCAACAAGTCGGTCATCGATAGTGTGAGCTGAGAGTACGCCCGCACATATTTTCGAAGAAAAAACCACAAAACCGAGAAAAGAAACGAAGTTGTCTCACCGTCTGCGATATAGGCCAAGTCAAGACCTTCTGAACTCGGTCATAGTCAATGCTCAACCCATCTCTAGTGATCTTGTGTCCCAAGTACATGATTTCTATCATCATAAAAAACTCACATTTACTTAATTTAGCATATAGTTGATTCTGTCTTAAAATAGTTAAGACAATCGTGAGGTGTCTAACGTGATCCTCAAGAGTACAACTATATACCAAAATATCATCTAGGAACACCACCACAAATTTACCCAAATGTTCACGAAAAAGAGCGTTTATCATTTGCTGGAAAGTGGCTAGAGCATTGGTTAACCCAAAATGTAATACGAGAAACTTGTAATGGCCATACCTAGTCCGAAAGGCGGTTCTTTCGACATGCCTTTCATGAATACATATCTGGTGATAGAGCCAGTACGCAAATCATCTTTGTGAAATACTTTGCTCGCGCTAACCGGTCAATTAGGTCATCTGATCTAGGGAGAGGATAACGGTTCTTAATTGTCAGCTTGTTCAATCTCTTGTAATCTACACACATTCTCTAGGTGTTGTCCTTCTTTCTCCTAAGCACACAGGTGCACCCCAAGGTGATTTACTTGGATGGATCTAGCCCATCCTCAAATAATCTTCGAGTTGTTTGGCCAACTCATCTTCCTCAGCTTGGTTCATTCTGTAAGGTGGAATACTAACAGGTTGGGCACCAGAGACCAGGTCAATACGGTGATCTACAGCCCTTTCGGGTGGTAAGCTCGATGGCAGTTCCTTAGGAAATACATCTTGAAACGAATCAAGTATCTTCTTTAATTCTTTACTTTCAAACACACTTAATTCATTAGCATCCATAGAAGGTATGAGAAATGAAGAAAGTGGAATCAAGACACAATGGAAAGCAGTATATAAAGAAGAATCCATTGTATTTCTAAAATCAACAGTATTTACAAGAGGTCCCTGAGAGGGATGTATACAATCACCTAAGATACAATATTGGATGTTCCTATGTTCAAAGGAAAAAATATGACTAGACCAATCTATCTGGACCTAAAGGGTCTTGAATAATAACAAGTCTACATTCTCTAGATGCATAACATAGCACTCCAGAAGATCTTTGTAGTCCTAAATCTGGATCAGTAGCTTTTCCACCTTTCGATCCCACACTTGCCGACCAGCAGGTAGGCGTACCTCATAGATATGATCGCTAGGTGTTGTGTCAAGATCCAATTTCTGCACAAGTTTGTAATTAACAAAGTTGTGCGAGCTACCAGGGTCCAAAAGAATGTGGATTCTATGGCCATTCACTTCTCCATAAACTCGGAGAAGATCATGCAAGCCAAAAACTTAAGAGTTGAACAAACAATCAGAACATGAACTAGGGTGATAAAGTACAGTAAATTGAAGTACCTGTCAAAGACAACTAGTTGGCTGTCTTTGGCTTGGGTCTTGCATTGGTCTTGGTACCCTTCTGCTTCGAGCACTCATTACGCATATGTCCTTTTTCTTCGCAGATGAAACAACGTCCCTCCTTCTTGAGCTTCAAAGCCCTAAGGAGACGTTCTTTCTTTGCTAGGGTCGAAGTAGAATTCTTCGAAGGTTGGTTCGAAGACTTTCCTTCTGTTGTGCTAGCAATCGGTGCGGAGAATTTCCTTTTGTGCTTATTCCCTTGTTCGGTCACGGGTTTAGACTTGGAAGAGACCATTGTATCATCATAGATACAAGCAGAATGAATGGCCTCGTCCAAAGTTTTGCATTTGTTGTTTTTGATCTGCAAACAGTACGAGTCGTGTAAACCAGCTACGACGAAACCCAAAAGAGTGGTAGGATCCATCTTTGTAGCTTTCATCTGCAAGTCCCTGAATTTCTAGAGGTAAACCTCATACGTGAGGTTCTGCGAATTCATGGTCAAACTAGCAAATTGGGCGACAATATCATAATCATCCTCTTTCTTCAGGAATTTCTTCTTGAAGACTTCTTCAAACTGTCCGCAAGTCGTTGGTTTAGGTTTGAGTTCTTTCCACCAAAGCAAAGCTTTGCCTGAGAGAAAACCTGCTGCTAACTATATCTTTTTGCCATCATCATATGGATGAAACTAAAAATGGACTAGTGTCCACTATCTCTTTGGTACGCTGCTTTTGCTCGCCCCCAAACTGCTCCGAAGTAATATTGGGGCCTAAAGATAAAGTCAAGGAAGCACCTATCTTAGCACTACCCGATCCTAGTAGGCCGTATGTTCTTAAAACTGATGCCAGTGACTATGCTATCGGGGCTGCTCTATTCCAAGATGGTAGACATGTTGCTTTCGAGAGTAGAAAGCTAGACGACACTCAATCTCATTGGCCAACCCTTGAGAAGAAACTTTATGCTGTGATTCACGCTCTCAAGGTTTGGAGACATTATTTATATGGCTCCAAGTTTATCATATTGACTGATCATCAGTCATGTCATGTGCATAAAATGCCATGGACAGATGCTAGTCCAAAAGAGCAGCCAGAAAAAGAGTATAAGAACCAGAAGTTAGAGCACAAGGTGCAGTAGGTTGGACTTGGAGGACTTGGAGACATGATCAGGGAGTCAGCTGTACCAGATTTGGCGGCTGCTACAACAAGCGACCAGCGTTTATGGAGTATTTGCCAACTATCGGCTGTAGGCGCATTAGTACTTGAGGAGGTTGTCCAGTCGGCTGGTCGACTGTTGGTCGGCCAGCGTTTCATTTGTCCAGCACACCTATAAAAGGGCATGCAAGATTGATTCATTCCTTTATGGAATGGGTCGATAGGGTCCTTATTGTAGGACTAGAGTTTGGTGTTTATCACCTTTTGTATGAAGGCAACCTAGGGCTGTATAAAAGTACCTTTTCGTACTATATGAAATATACTGAATTTCCAGCATATCTCTCTTTCTACTCTCCCGTCTGTCTGCGTTTTTGCATCAGCATGTTCTCAGTAGTGTTTAGGGTTGAAAGAAGACCCCCATAGCTTTCGCATGTTACAAGTTAATCAAGTATGTGTGTGATGCAGATGATTTGAGAGGAAGGAAAGCTCGATGGGCTGAGTCAATGCGAGATTTTGATTTTGAGATTCGTTATCGAAAAGGGTCCATGAATAGTGTCGTAGATGCGCTTAGTCGAATTAGAGAGATGAATACTTTGTCGTTCACCGAGATTTCTACTGACTTATTTCGGTCATTGAGAGTGCTTTGCAAGACTGATAGTTATTTTGGTCCATATTGGCAAAAGATCCAGGACGGAAGCTCATTGGTTGACCAAGACTCAGTGATGACTGAGCAGCCTACCATTCAGGCTGCAAGAGGTCAGTGGATGATTCAGAATGGTTTACTATTCCATAATGACAAAATTTGTGTACCACAAATCCCGGACATTTGGGTTGTGGCTAGATTTTTACCGACTCTAAAAACCATTACAGCTATGAAATTTCCAAGACAGTTCATTGAGCAATTGTTTAGACTGTATGGGTTACCGCATGACATAGTCAGTGATAGGGACTCTAAGTTTACAAGTGGTTTTTGGAGACTTGTTTTTAAGAAGTTGGAAACAACTTTGAATTTGAGTTCCTCAGATCATCCTCAATGTGATGGCCAGACTAAAAGAGTGAATCAGATTTTGGAGGATATGCTTCGAGCATATGTCTCCAAAAGACAGAGTTCATGGGAGGATTATCTTCCTATGTTAGATTTGCATATAACAGTACTAAGCATACGAGTACAGGTTTCAATCCTTTCATGCTTATGTATGGTTTTCAACCTAGATCACCTGTTACAGTGGGATTCTCAGGACTTCAGCATGATGCAACATGTAATTTTTTGCAAGATATGCAAGAAATGTTACAAGTCGCGAAGGAATCTATTATAAGTGCTCAAGACACAGAGAGATTTTATTCTAATAGACATCGTTCACCTAGAGAGTTCTTTGAAGGAACGATGGTATATTTGCGAGTTCCGAAAGATTTCGAGACTTTACGGACAGGTCGATCTCCGAAATTATATCCTGGATACTGTGGACCATTTTGTATTACGACGAATTGGTTCAGTTGCATATGAACTGGATTTGCCTTCTCATGTGAAAGTTCATCCCTTATTTCATGTCAGTAGACTTAAGGAAGTACTAGGTGGAACAGACCAGTTAGTTACTCCGCAAGAAATCATAGATGTCGAGGATATGACATTTGTTCCACACGAACCTAAAAAGATTCTTGGATTTCGTGAAAGAAGATTGCGTAATACACTTATCACAGAATACAAAATCAAGTGGAAGGATCGTGTTGAGGAGGACGCTACATGGAAGACATTGACTACCCTTCAGAGGGATTACCCTGGCTTTTTGGAAGAATCGAGGAATTAGTCACCTATCTGAATATCCGTGGGCAAGGCCCCGAGTGTGGAACCCTGCCCTGCACAGCTCAGGAGTGAGCTCTTAGAGGAAGGGGAGTATGTCATGTGCATAGTGTGTATCTATCGTGTGCTACACGCACACAAGACTAGCTTCGAGGCTTGGGGAAGCTTGGAGCTAGGCAGGCAGGTTGACCAGTTGGGCTAACGGGCGTGCACCCAAGTATGGACGGGCAGGCATCCAAGTGTGGACGCCCGATGACTGGCCAAGAGCCTATAAAAGGGTGGCCAAGGTTAGTCATTAGTTCATAGAGTCTCGCGTGTCTTTGTGAGATCTCTATGGTCTGGAGCTTGGATCTAGTGCAGGCGTGGACCTGCTTTCTGCAGCCAAGGCTAACAGCAGTCTCGAGGCCCGTGAGAATAGCTTCGTGGTGGGCGGTATGGGACGTCACGAGGTAGAGATTGGTCGGATCATCAAGCTAGTTAGCCCAACAGCTCGTGGCTCGATGGAGGCAGCCAAGACTTGTGGGCTTGCCCACGGCTGTCAAGATTGGGAGGTGAGTCAGGCATGCACCCCCTTTACGTTTGCTTGGTTTGTTTTACAGATTTCGAGTCTTGTGCTGCGTGGAGCGTTCTAGAGATGATCCTGCGGGCATTTAACACCAATTGACATCTTTTTAGAGATAAAGATTATGTGAGAACCCATCTCTTAGATTGGGACATGTGGCAAGAAAGTGGATCAAAGTGAGACACGTGGCCTCACACTTGTCATTATAGCCTTCTCTTGCCATTTTAACTCATGGGAGCAACAAATCTATAAATTGGAGCCCTCTCTCTTCATTAAAGGAGGCTCTCTTGTTGCACACTTGTCCCTTCCACCGTTCCACGCTGCCCTAATGATGGCTACCTCTTTCTCTCTCTTGAAGGCTGCCCATGAAGAATATCGGCTGTTGGGGACTGTTTTGGAGACTTCCATCTCGTAAAGAAATACTGAAGACAAGGGTCTCGTGGCTCGGTGTGGGGACAGCCAAGACTTGTGGGCTTGCTGAGAGTAAGGCCCTCAAAGCTTGTACATGATATTATTCTCTTTGGGTAAGAAAATACTCTCCGAGGGGGGGGGTCGCCCATTCCAGCCTCTATGCAGTGTCACATGTGCAAGCTCCACTTTTAGCATTTGTGGATGTTTTGTCCAACTTTTATGTTTTATGCAAAGTGATAATGGATATGTGTTAAGGCTATGAATGATTTCAGTGTTTAATTGCATTAATGGTCAAGTGTTTTGTGAAACCCCAGGGCACCCCGGAAGTTACATTTTCAGCCTTCTATAACCCAAGCAATTCCCATTGCTTTACCAAGTGTACCTTTCAAGTTCCTTATCATTCCTTGTTCGATTGTCTAATCCTTTCCCACCAAGTTGAGTCTGGTTTGTCTTCTTTCCTCCAAAGCCTTAGCTTAACCAACCTTTCTTATCACATTCTACATTTCTTGAGCGAATTTGTCCCAAACCCTTGGATCTTTACTGGCTCTCCTTTGGAGAGTCTGGCAATTGCCCCTTTGACCCAAGGATTTGTGAACCCTAAGCTTCTTCTTTGGGAAATCCAAGGACTTTCCTGAGTTCTCCCAACACCCAGATCCCCAGCTCCACAAAAGCCGAACATGATCAGAAAAGATTGTGGAGCTACCAACCTGAATCTTCAAAGTATGAGGTAACCAAGTTACCAACATGAATAATTGCTAAAGTACACCCTATTAACTCTGAATGATCAGAAAGGATTGTGGATCTAATAACCTGAATCTTCAAAGTATGAGGTAACCAACATGAGTTATTACCAAGTACACCCTATTATGTTGGACCAGGATCAATAACCCAACTCCCAAGCTCCCAACTATCTGTCAAGCAGTTATAAAGTAGCATCAGCTCCTCCCAAACCTTCTTTTAAGCCCTTACAACTACATTCTCAGTACCCCCACTCTGTCCTTATGTTTAGTCACCAAATAGCACCCAAGGTTTCTGGTTGCTAAGTTGAGAGGCCCATTTCCATAGTTTGGTCCTCTGTTTTGGTGCCATGAGTTGAGAAGCCATGAGGAGCATAGACATTCAATAGCCACACTCTTTCCTCATCCAGAGTCACTTCCAGCACTAGCATCCTGCCAGAGGGATGATTAGCCACACGACCACTAGATCCAGGTTCTTGCTTATCATGGTCATTACCCCACTATATGTTCTTGTACCCCAAAACATCCTACTTCTTCAAGCTAACAGATCTCAAAAACGCATCCCACTGATCCCTAGATTTGAGTCCCTTTACATTCCATGAACACCCTTTCATTGAGATGAACCTATTGACCCTCTCCCCTGTCCTCCCCTTTCTGAGTCTCTGGGACCATATCATCCATCTTACTCCCTACTCTAGAGCTCTTAGCCAGCTCTTTAAACCTCACCCTCTCAACAATTTCCACTTGCTGATTAAACACTTGCATAGAAGAAGGGTCACTGTTCTCCTCCCCCAAAACTCTAATAGAGTTATTAGAAAGCACATGAGGGAACAAGGGGGAGGAAGCCACATTATACATTTTCTAATAACTCTGATAGAGTTATTAGAAAACATAGGAGGGGATAAGGGGGGGTTTAGCTACCTTCTTGCCAAAGATCTATTGCCACTTGTCCTGGACCTCAGAAACCATACCACTTCTCCCTTCAGATCCTTTGTCCTAAGTCCCCACTTTCTTTTGCTTCAGCACTCCCTCCATTGTTCCTACAACTCCCATTGACAAGAGTTGTCAGGCCCCCTTCCTTTGCATGACCCTCTCCCCTTGCCAAGACCTTATCCTTTGCCTCTTTAGAAGCACCTCTTCCACCATCACCTTATAATTTTCTATCTCATCTTTCCTAACAGCCTGTTTAGCCACCTCATAAGATCTTGCATAATGGCCAAAATTCCCACTTTGAAAGCAGGATCAAATAAGCCAAACACCAGATTGATTTCCATAAAGCCCATGATCCCCAATGGCATATGCCATAACCAAGTAGGCAGGTTAACCAGCCCTACCCAAACTGGGCAGGCATTCATCAAACCTTTTGTTGATGTCAATCACATTGGGCCAGTATCTTAGGCACCCATGAAGAATCAGTGAACAAGGCACCCCATGGAGAATCAATGAACAAGGCAGAGTATTTAGAAGAAGCCCTTACCCATGTAAAATATTTGCTGAATGACTTTTGCTTGTAGGATTTCCTTCTCGAGCCAGGAAGAGAGCTCGTGTCTGGATGGGACTTTACCCGTTGATACCACACTAGTAGGCAGGAGCATGGCTTCTTCCCCTTTAGGCCCTCCTCAGCTTCCTCAAAAGCTCTCTTCATTCCTTCTTCCCCAAATTGCCCCACATCCCCTGCATAGCCCTTTCGCATGGCAAAATCACCCTTTCTGCCTCGAAGCCATAGCCCCACAGATCCACACTTGCATGGCAAAATCACCCTCTTCCTCCTACACATGAGGAGTGTGACGTTTCCCCCTTATTTAAAACATGTGTGACCGTTCACTTCCATCCCACTTCCTCCCACACACGAGGAGTGTGACGTTCCCCCCCTTATTTAAAACACTGTGACCGTTCACTTCCATCCCTCAGGAGTAAGTGCGACGGGGTCTTAAAGACCCTTGTCAGATGATATCAATAGATGGCATTGATCAAAAATCACGACGCTTTTTTGGGTCGTCGGATAAAGTAAACTAGGGTTAGTAAACTAGGGCCAGTAAACTAGGTTACTAAGTGATCCTAGTTTACTTCCTAGCTTACTAAACATGCATAGTTTACTTCCTAGTTTACTTTCTAGTTTACTAAGCTATTCTAGTTTACTTCCTAGTTTACTTTCTAGTTTACTAAGCGCGGGCATAGTTTACTTCCTAGCTTACATCATGGAATGAGAGTGAATTTGGGTTTGGGACTTCAAAAAATTTGGAGCAAAATGTTATGTACAAAAGAGGATTTGAACTCAAGACACCATTAGAAACATCTTATACACTATACCTTCAAGCAACAAAACCATATGGTTTCAAGCCATTATATTCTATGTTTTTCATCCCTAGTTTACTGACCCTAGTTTACTTTATCCGACGATCCAAAAAAGGCATCACGATTTTGATCAATGCCATCCATTGATATCATCTAACAAGGGTCTTTAAGACCCTGTGGCACTTAGTCCTGAGGACTTCCATCCCGATTCCTTCTTTAAGTAGTACAAAATATGGCACCAATAGTGGCCTCCAATGAGTTAAAAAATAACATCAATTAATTAATGAAACTGACTTCTAAGTAAATTCAAATCGATCCGACCAAGGTTGAGAAACGGTGAATGGAGGGCTAGGTTAGTTTGTTCAAAAAGTTGGCGTCTATGATGTTTCAAGTTTCAGTAGATTTTATCTGGCCGTTATTCTCTGCTTGCTTCTCGCCCACGTGTAAATCGATCCGACCAAGGCTGAGAAACGGTGAATGGAGGGCATTCGCTGAGAGTGAGCCCTTTGAGGCTTTTTATAGAGAATTGTGGACCTTAAATAGAAAGGATATGGGTGAATGCATGTAAATAGAAAGCATATGGGTGAATGTATGCAAATAGAAATAATATGGGGGGGTCATCATTTTATTACCATAAATAGAGAGGATATGCGGTGGTCATCATTTCATTGGCCTTTTCAAGCATTAATCATTACATACTAAAATGAAACCTTAGAAAAACACTCTTATTCTTGAAAATCTCACAGAATATATTTAATGGAAATGAAAAAAACATTTTCATAGCCTCACTAACCCTCTAACATCTCAAAAAATTCATAGCTCTGAAATGACTGCAGTTCTCAAAAGTATTGCTTCCATTTTTAAAAAAAATTTGAGACAAAAGTTCAAGTGGAGAACAATTAACATTAACCATCGCAGAGTTGCAATCTGAGATTCTCCTCCTCCTCTCACAATTCTACACTTCATTGGCCACTAAACGTATGTCTGAAAATATGGGGATCATTTAAACCTACATGATCACCCCCTCTCCTCGATATCAACCATCCAATAAAGGACAGAGGAGGCCCATGAACATGACAGTAGCACACCCATGAAAGTAGGTAGCGGCAACAACACTAATCTCGCGACTAGGGAAGACATGTAGAAGGGCTACCAGGGCAAAACATCCATGACCATGTAAGAGAACTGAAGAAAGAGATAAACCTTAGAGGGAGGGGGAGAGAGAAAGGGAGTGGGGGAACTCACGTGTTGCGGCATAAAGTTTTTGCTTGTATGCATGTGTAAACATATGTATATGTGTATGCATTTATGCATGTGTATGTGTATGTGTATGTAAGCATGTGTGAGTGAGTGTGTTTGCATGTATATGTGTATGCATTTATGCATGTGTATGTGTATGTGTATGTGTATGTAAGCATGTGTGAGTGAGTGTGTTTGCATGTATATTTTTATGTATAGTGTGTGTTTGTATATGCTATTACTCGAGCTAGGGTCGCTATATTGAACCTACTCAAGGATCTTTACTCACTACTCCTTGTATGTCTATTATCCCTAGAGAAACTCCATCTATGTAGATAGTTAAGAGAAAGCTTGAGCACAACATTTTGTAATTTTTCTCTTTCTAAGCTAAATCAATAGTGATGAAAGCCTTCACACCACAACAAATAGTTGGAAAGCACAAAGAGGGGGAGTGTGTGTGTATGTGTAAGTGAGAAAGAGAGAGAGAGAGAGATAGAATTTATATGTGTGAGAGAATGTGTGGGGGAAAGAGTGTGCGTTTACATTAGTGTGTGTACGAGTGTATACATGTGTATATATGTGTGTGTGTGAGAGAGAGAGAGAGAGAGAGAGTGAGAGTGAGAGAGAGAGTGTGTGTGTGTGTAAGAGAGAGAGAGAGAGAGAGAGAGAGAGAGAGAGAGAGAGAGAGAGAGAGAGAGAGAGAGAGAGAATAAAAGTGGTTGTAAATAAAAATGAAAAAATATATATGTATGTGTGTATATACATGTGTGTGTGTTTATTTACATTTATAAATAAATACATACATGTGTGTGTGTGTGTGTGTGTGTATGTGTGTATACATACATATATATATATCTATCTATATCTATACTATCTATTATGCACAAGTTTTTGGGATGGAAGGAGACACGTGATGTTTCAAAGAGGGCCAAGTGTTGGGGTAGGGAAAAGAGAGAAGAGGGTGTGATGGTGGAGAGGAGGAACCACATGTTGGGGCAAAGGAGGGAGAGAGAGGGGGGGGGGGTGCACACACACTCACACATGCTTGCACACACATACACATGCATAGATGCGTACACGTGCATACTTGCGTACACATATACATATGTATCACATATGCATACAAGCAAAAACTTTATGCCGCAGCCACTCCTACTACTTGTGCTACTTAAAGAGAGGTGAAGATTGAACAATACAAAAAGCGTGAGAATGTGTGAGAAGAGAGAGAGAATGTGTGTGTGTGTGTGTGTGTGTGTGTGTGTGTGTGTGTGTGTGTGTGTGTGTGTGTGTGTGTGAGAGAGAGAGAGAGAGAGAGAGAGAGAGAGAGAGAGAGAGAGAGAGAAAGAAAGAAAGATATATTAACGTCTACGAGAGGCCAAAGTCGGACTATGAGACAAAAAATAATACAACTGTGTTCTTCCGGTCATCTCGGAAGAAAAAAAAGAAAAGAAAAAGTGTGCATGTGTCTGGATACAACTGTGAATCATCATGGATCGGTGGATCCCATATACAAACAATATAAGGGGGGTGGGGATGTGGATGGAGTGCTAAGGCAAGATGAATCTCTATATGCTGAAGGCAAGATGAATCTCTATATGCTGAAGGGGTAGTTCAAGCATGCTATGCAGATCTATGTCTAACTCCATTCAGTGCCATAAGAGGGATATAAGATATCATACATCGCCGATGATGAGGCTGTGAATGGCGTGAACATGTACCATGAGTCTAAATGAAAGCGAGCTAGCCTCTCCTGTGTCTCCATCATCTGGTGTCTCATTCGGATAGCTGCTATCTCTCGGTGACGGAGTTGGGGTGCTCTATGTCTAGTCTGTCTAGGTCTCCTCTCCTGGCTCTCAATTCCTCTGCTCTCTGTGCGGTCACCCCACGTGTGGTACATCAGCTGGCACTGGCATAGCTCTCTGGAAGAAATCTGTGAGCTGGGACTGTCTCCCACCCCTAGTGGGAGCGGGTGTCTAGAGGAGTCTCTCTCGAAAACTATGAAGCTCTAGTAGTAGTCTGCCAAGCTGAGAGAGAGAGAGAGTGAGAAGAGAGAGGGAATGTGTGTGTGTGTGTGTGAGAGAGAGAGAGAGAGAGAGAGAGATAATTTCTATGTGTGAGTGTGTGTGGGGGGGGGAAGAGTGTGTGTTTGCATTAGTGCATGTGCAAGTGTGTGTGTGTGTGTGTGTGTGTGTGTGTGTGTGTGTGTGAGAGAGAGAGAGAGAGAGAGAGAGAGAGAGAGAGAGAGTGTGTGTGTGTGTGTGTGTGAGAGAGAGAGAGAGAGAGAGAGAGAGAGAGAGAGAGAGAGAGAGAGAGAGGGTACATGTTCATGTGTGTGCGTGTGTTTGTGAGAAAGAGAGAGAGTGAGATAGGGGCAAGCTTGGGGAGAGAGAGAGAGAGAGAGAGAGAGAGAGAATATAAGTAATTTTTAATAAAATATAATTAAAATTAAAAAATATATATATATGTGTGTGCTTTTTTATTTACATTTATTTTTACGTATATACATGTATGTATGTATGTATGTATGTGTGTGTGTGTGTGTGTGTGTGTAATATATATATATATATATATATATATATATATATATATATATATATCTATATATATATATATCTATACTATCTAACCATCTGAAAAATAAATTGTTTGTGTTCTTAATAAAGTCTTTTCTTTTTGGATTATAGGGTAGTTATGATTACACAATTACAATGTCCTTTTGTAAGTATCATTGATAATGTCCTATCTATAAGCAAGAAACACATGGCACACTCAAAGCCATCACAATCAAAATTGTGCCCACTATGTTGCATCGAAACATGTTCATTAAATGCATACATAAAGGTGCCACTTGTATGCATGATCCTTGTAAAATAGTTGCTTAATTATGTCATCATGTTTAATGTTAAATCTTTCTTTACCGTGTTAGTTTATCTGCCAACATTTTTGGTGATCCTGCTACTACGATTGATTCCCTACCCATGCTCTAGTTTTTATGATCGAAGCATTACGCCATTACTGCATAGAGTTGGCATGGGTGGATTCTCTCCCCTCACCGATTAAGTGGCACATTGTTCGCTGTTTGTTATGTCCTCCCTCTGTCTGTCTTTGTTTTCATTTAGATCAGGATGGAGTTCATTGTTCAATTTTTCATGTCGATGTAGAGGTTTCACGTAGTCCCCACACAAGTATTTTTTAAACCTATTTATGGCATGGTTGATCACATGGAAGTGACCACATTTCGTGGCTCTTCATCCTTAAGTCTTTTAGAACATCTTCCATTTTTCAACTTTAAGCCTATTTTAGCACTCCTCAGTGGTTATCTGATAGTATTCCCAGTCCATGCTCAATTGGATGTGGAAAATCTTCTTCTGTTGGAAGCTGAGTATGGGAAATGACTTTTATTAGCCACTTGCCAACTATTGGATCATCCACCGATACGAACTGTGAATGGTGTTATGATGCTCGTGTGGGGCATCGATAAACGAGCTACACTCGATCATCAAGGGGAGGAAGCTGACAACGATGATGTCTCCATTTGTGGAGGAAGATGACGGCAACAATATTAGGCTCATAAGACATTAACAATGTTCACTTGGAGGATAGCCAGCACGTAAAAGACTTCAATTTACTGCCAGTGGGGGTAACCTCTTGTACAGCTTAGAATTTACTGATTTCAAGATTTCTACTTGCCGGATTAGGTGTGGAGTCGCCCTCGACACGTCCTCCTATGGCTCTAGCTCTAGCTTTGGCTCTAGCAGGTACGGGGATCTTTTCACGTCCATTTGGTCTTGCCAGTACAACTTTTCCTCCGCCGCATCCCATCATGGCTCCAACATGTCTCTTAACTATGTGAAGTTCCATGGTAAGAAAAAGGAGGATCCACATACACAGGTGGAAAATTTTGAAAATACTTGGTTAGCCATAGCATGCCACTCATAAATAATCAATGTTGTTCAAAAGCGAAACACATGTAGTAGCACATTCGATGGGCGAGCAACACATTGGCATGTGCATTACAGCCCTAATGCATTTCCAACTTATGTGGTCCTCTTGTGTGATGCCTTTCTGCATTGGTTCCGAAATCTTCATAGGTCTTGGAGAAATTGCGCCATCTGGAACAAAAGAACTTGGCAATGCAAGATTATGGAATCAAACTTCATACTATGTGAGTCAGGTGGATCCCACCAGTCGGCCAACTGAGGCCCTCATATGGGAGAATGGTTTGTCTAGGGTCTACGAAAGAAGTTAAAACCTAATGTGGCATCCGTGGATCTTATAATCAATAGGTTTGATGGGTTGGTGGAAGCTGCTCAAAGATCAAAGTGCAGTTTAGGGGAGAGTTTCACTTCAAAGAAGGGGCAACCAAGCCTCAAGTGGATTCTTTATAGGATGAGCAATAGAAGACACTTTGGATGATGACTTGGATGTGGAGTTGGATTCAAAATCCAAGCACAAGAACTAGAAGAAGAAAAGCCAAAAGCTAGAGAAAATCGAGGAATGACTTATGGTAGCATGGGCTAAGCTTCACGGTGGAGGTGCAGGAGGAGTTGGATGTGGGTTGTGATCCGATGTCTGGTGTACGAAGTGTTCCAAGCAAGGTCATACCAAGGAATAATGTTCACTTATTTCCTATTGTGCTATATGCTAGACCATGGAGGCTTGCACAGAGTCAATTGTCCGTAAACAACAACGTAGACGGAGAAAATTCAGTCTACCGTCTCAGTTCAATAGATAGCACCAGTAAATTAGTCCACTATAGACATAATAGAGGCTCACCCTTATGGATGAGGTCGTGAAGGTGCACCAGGTGTATCTTTTCACTGTTAAAAAAGGTTCTCAGGTGTGATGACACTAATGTTTAACTCCTCGTTGAGTTTAACAAATGATTGACATCCGATGCAGTGGAACTGGAGTTAGCTTAATCATGGAAGAATGGTGGAAACAATGGGGAAAGTCATGGAAAACACCCCCTAGTTAATCAAACTAGCGGATATTAACCTTGCTACACCCATCAAAATCCTCCAAAAAAAAAGCCACAATAACCTTTGGGATTCAATTTGTCCACACCCTCATAGTCATGCGGTTTTCATACAAACACACATCATTTGACTGCAACTTGGGGTGACCATTCTTGCACATAGCGAGAATGCTACAATATTGGGATATATATATACATACTAAATACTTAGCCATTTATATATGGTGCTATAAGAACAACGGGAGTAGGTTGCTCACCCCTTCTTTTGGTAATTTTGATGCTCATACTTCTGTCGATTTCTCTCCTTGCTTGTGGACACATAGCAAAAAGCCGAGGCCAATTGCTATTCGGTCCTTGCTTCCTTATATCCTCTTTCAAATTATATGGTTCTACCCCGTAGCCAAGAGTAAAATCTACCAACCCAATCCTTCTTCTCCTCTTCCTCTTCTTACTTCCTTCCTCCCACAACATTTTCTCTTTGCTTCTTCCAGGTCTGGATGGTGAGAACTCTTGCTTCACATGAATGACTTGGGATGCATTATCTTGGAATGCACTTATCAATGTGTGATATGGGCCCCGTAGGTCATCAAAGGACAAAGTGTCCAATCTAGCAACGACATCAGCTACTAGAACTCCAAAAAACACAAGCGGAGGGGTCACTTCAGCTCAGCCTCAATCAATTTTGGGTAAATTTTATCAATTCTGGAGGAAGTGAAACCTCCATAAGTTGTAATGGTAGTCACAAGGGCGCAATGCTCAATAGCTAATATGGACCATCAAAATCGACCAAGGACAAAGGATAAACCCCAAAATTGGGAGGAGCAGCAGCATGTCTGAAACCAAGTCACCAAGTTAGTACAAAAAGAACAAGGCGAGGTCCGGAACATGCACCCACCTCCACAACTAATCATGGTGGTAGTAGATTGTCCAAAGGCCATTCAAAGAAGACAAGGTATAGAGAAAAGCCAAAAAGTTTCAGAAGCACCAGAATCAAACGGTAATGGTGTAGAAAAGAGCTAGAAAGTATCGAAAACACCAGAATCAAGAGGAAAAGGTACATAGAAGAGCCATAAAGCGCTGAAAGCACCAAAATTACACGAAAAAGGTGCATAGAAGAGCCAGAAAGTGCTAGAGGCACTAGAACTATTTAAGAAAGGTGTAGAACAAGTTCAAAAAGAGATGGAAGTATCATTACCAAGTCATGGAATTGGTAAAATGGTAGTAACAGACCACAAGTGGTGGAATCCAGAGGGATGTAGCATTGTGGGAATCAAAGAGGAAAGAGAAAAACCACTCAATGATGTAGAAAAATTAGGAGTGGTTTGTGCATGAGAAAGGGGTAGAAATGTTGAAGTGCAAATAGTTGATGGATTAGCAAAATATGATTTATGGGAGGATTTGAAAAGATGAAGTTTAATATCACATTGGATTAATTGTTGTGCTTAGTGCCTAATTATAGGCAATAGCTTTTGAAAAAGATCATTCTTGTGGAATCGTTGGTATAAATTCAATCCAACAACATTTAGATGAATATAATTCAATGTGGCTCAGTATAGAACGAGTTTTGGACTATGATGAAGCAATTCTCAAAGTTATAGTGACATTTAAAGGACATACAATACCTGGTGTTCTCATTGATGGAGGATTCAAGGTTAATGTGTTATTAGAAGAAATGCCCCATAGCTTAGGTATCAGAAATCCAACCGGCATGCTTTGTTGTCAAAATGGTAGAACAACATCAGCAAGAACAACAGAGAGTAATGCCTGCGGGCATTGACTGTAAATTTCAGGCATCCTTTGTGATACTTTGGATGAAGGAGAACTCTACAATATACCCGATATTGCTTGGCTAACCATGGCTCTATCATGGAAAGATCTGACACAATTGGGAGACAGATTGGTTGACCATCCGCCGCCAAAAAGGAAAGAAAAAGATCCAGGTGTTCGTATTCTCAAAAAGTTGACATGTCGGACCGACCACTCTATCCAAAAGGACTCAACTGGCTAGAAGGAGAGTGGAAGATCCGGGTGTTCGTTTTCTCTAAAGGAAAAGTCGACACGTTGGACCGACCACTCTATCCAGAAGAACCCAACTGGCTAGAAGGAGTGGAAGATGATGAGGAAGAGAAAGATTTAAAGGATAATCCAAACTTAGTTTCCATATTTGAGGTGGATGTTGTGATCGGATAGTGTCACAATATTAGCCGAAAGTTATGGCACTACAATGAATCTAGGGACAACCATGGAGGAAGGGATCATGGCCAATTAGAGCAGAAAATCTAAGAAGTCTGTCCATGAGCAGAAAAGGATAAGGTTCTTGAAGAAATCAAGGTATTCATATGTGTCGAAGAAGCCCATGAGGGAACATGCAAAAGAGTAATCGGGTACAAGAAGAGTAATCGGGAGCATGCAAAAGAGTAATCGGGTGCAAGAAGATGAATTGTCCGAAATGAACTTAGGCGACGATCAAAATCCTCGAATGGTATGGGTAAGTGCCAAACTTACAAAGAAATGGAGACAACAATTGTAAGAACTTCTTTCAGGATACAAAGATGTGTTTGCATAGATTTATATAAATATGAAGGGCATTGATCTTAGCTTTTATTAGCATAAAATTAATCTCAAGGAAGATGCGGTTCCCATTCGGTAGCAGAGGTACTGGATGCATCTGAATTATACCCGACAAGTGAAAGAAGAAATTGACGAATTGCTTAAATAGAGCTAATTGGGTGTCTCCAATTGTCATTGTTCCTAAAAGTTGAATATAGCCATATATCCTTTTCCGATACCATTAACAGACTCACTGCTAGATGCAATTGGTGGCCATGAGATGTATCCATTCTTTTAGCATATACAAAGGATAAAGAAAAGGCAGACTTTGTCATGGAGAGGGGGTGTTTGCCTTCAATGTAATGAATTTTGGGTTCAAGAATGCACCGGCCACATTCCAAAGGATGGTCCAAGAAATCTTTTATGAGTACCTCACAACATTCATGAGGGTCTTTGTGGATGATTTCAGTGTCTTTGGGAGGTGTCAATATCTCCAACACTTGACTTTGTGTCTGCAAAGGTGCCATGAAACTAGACTGAGTCTCAATCTAGAAAAATGTGCAGAAGTGGAGTTTTATTTGGCCACATTTTTTCACAAGACGGGTCAACAGTGGATCCCTAAAAGGTGATGGCTATCGTTCGATTTCAAGCTCCGCACAATAGTAAAGGTTGAGAAGATTCTTGGGATAGATTAAATGGCATACAAGTTTTCTGAGATATCTGGCACATGGCGTGCCCACTGTACCTGCTTACAAAGAAAAATGCTCAGTATACCTGGAATGAGAAGTGTAAACAAGCATTCCAGCACTTAAAGATGATGTTATCCGCGCAGCATTGATCATGTAACCTCCGGATTGGGAGATGTTGTTTCATGTCTTTGTGGATGCATTAGATGTTTCCATTGGTAGTGTCTTAACGTAACAAACCAGCGCCGGATGGTTTCGTTCTAATTTACTATGCCAATCAGATTGCTGTCTGCAGGCTAAGAAGAATTACTCCATGACAAAGAGAGAAGCTCTAGGCATGGTTTATTCTGTCAACAATCAAATTGTTGTCTACAAGCTAAGAAGAATTACTCCATGACAAAGAGAGAAGCTCTAGGCATGGTTTATTCTGTCAACAATCAGATTGCTGTCTATAGGCTAAGAAGAATTACTCCATGACAAAGAGAGAAGCTCTAGGCATGGTTTATTCTGTCAACAATTTTAGGCATTATCTTTTGGATAATCGATTTGTTTTTCATGTTGATCTCACCACACACTAATTTATATGGTGAGCAAGCCTAACCTTGCAACAAGCAAATTGGCAAGATGGATGCCTACAGGAGTTCAAGTTCACCATTGAACATAGACTTGGAAATGAGCATGTAGTCATGCTTATTTTCTATCCGGAGAACAGACGGATGGCGTTCCACATCAATTTTTGGATGCAAACATGTTTATTCTGGATATTCCACCAAATACATGGTACAATGAGATGTTGTTGTTCTTGATAAATGGACCATTTCTAGAAGGTATGAGTAGAGATCATTGAAAGAAGATGGCGCTTTGAAGCAGAACATTTATAGTTGTGGTAGGACAACTATCCAAGATGGGTGTGGATCAAATCTTGAGGCGGTGCATTTTAGATCATGAGAAGATTACAGTAATCATAGAAGCCCATCGAGGCATCAGTGGAGGGAACTTCTCTAAGAAATCACAGGCCGAAAAAAAATTCCAAGTCGAATTATGGTGGCCGACAGTGTTGAAAGATGCGTGGATAGGATGCTGCACTGGGTGGATAGAATGCCACACAACCCAATCTTACCTTTGGAACCATTTGTGGGGATTGGATTTTGTGGGTCCATTCCAACCACTAGCTTAGAGAACTGACAATAAATATATATTGGTGGCCATTGATTTCTGTACTAAATGGGTGGAAGCTAAGGCTCTAAGAGACAATACAATTATGTCTATAGCTAAATTTTTATAGGTGTAGCTAAATGGTTTCGTACCTTGGAACCAGAAAGCAAGGCAACATATGAGGACTTGAAACAATCTTTCCTTATAGCCTATGCAAAAACTGGAGCCAAATGGAGTTCCATATTAATCAATTAAACACTCTGAAACAAAAAGATAGTGAATCTGTAAGAGAATACATCAACCAAGCAAGATAGTGAATCTGTAAGAGAATACATCAACCAAGCAAAATACTTGTATAATCATTGTGAGCCTAAGGAAAGTCCCAACTAGACATAGTTGATCTCTCTATTCTTAGAAGGTTTACAGAGAGCGAGAAGCTTCGCTTGAAGACATAGGACGTTCAATGAATGTGCCTTAGATGCCATTAATTATGATGATAATCTAATGGGACCTACAAAGGAGATTAATGGTTCTAAAACATCATTCAAAACTCCTTCTAAAAGTGGATCTCAAAAAACTAATGAAAAGAAGGAGGATACATAGTTGGTGGAACAACTAATGAAGCAGTTGAAGGATGAGTTTAAAGTAGTTGTGAAAGAAACAAGCAATCCCCATCTCTATCTACGTAGGGATATGGTTTGGTGTGTATACTATAAAGAAAATCATACAACTACGGAATGCCCTCATCTCAAACCAAGACCTAACTTGTGGTGTGGATAATGTGCGCGCATGGGTAACCATGACAGCAACAGGTGTTACCGACTCAATCCCACTTTAAGGATGAATCAAGCAGTTGGAGCTCCTTCTTTATTATCAGCTCCACAAAGACCATTGGCATTACCTGCACCACAAGTGCACTCCCAGAGTCCACCACAGGCACGGGCAGGTACAAACCTTTTACCACCTCTCCAGTCTTGCAACCACAACTAGTCCCTCCTAGGGTGACCCCAATGCATCAAATGGTGGCAGATCCTGAAAGTGACATGGAGAACATTACCATGGATCTCAACTACAATTCTCCAGTCTTGCAACCACAACTAGTCCCTCCTAGGGTGACCCCAATGCATCAGAAATATCCAGTCACGCCTCCAGGCTACACCATGGTTAACTCTGAGGAGTATACCACCTTGTTAAATATGATTGCGGCCAATAAAAGCAAGGACATAAACTCCTTGACTCGAAGAGCCCCCCAGTCTCTTGCTACACTTGTAAAGGTCCACATTTAAAAGCCGAATACCCTAATAGAGGATATAAGGATGATCCTATGGTTGTTACTCCTACTCCTTTGGAGAGGTGGTGTCTAAGGTGCAGAGTAGATCACCTACTAAAAGATTGCCCCCCTACAAAACACAACAATTTGCTGGTACTAGTAATCCTGTGGGGGGAACACCAAGGGATTGAATATGATGTGCGTGCTCCAAAATCGAGACGTTGAACAATTTTTTCCTTCTAATTCATGTCCATGCCATGACTACGAGGGCTCAAGCCCAAAAGGCTAAAACGGGGATATGGAAGCTTCAACCTCCAAGAGTACCAAGAGAAGAATGGCAAAGAAAAAGAAATCTACGACGGTCGGCAATGGAAAGGACAAAGTAAAAATTACGGATGGAGCAGGTTCATCATCTAGTAAGTCTCGTCCTCTGATTTTGGAGGATGAGGACCTACGATTTGTGAAAAAATTAGTAGAGAATAGCTTTGAGGCTCACCCTCAAAAGCTTTCTAAGAATATTAGGCAATACCCAAATCCTGTTAAAGGAGAAGGAACAAATTGCCGAAGCCATTGATTTGGTTCAAAAGACTCAACAAGAGCTAGAAAGCGTTTATGGACCGATTAAGGCTCCAAAACTGATTTCACCACCTCCACTATTGGTCATTCCTAAGTCAGGAAGTAAAGTCTTACACAAGGAGGAGGGCACTATGCAACGTTGATAGTTCCTGAATCTGAGGAGTTAAACCTCTTTAAATTGCTCGATGAAGACAAGGTTGAGGAAATGCCATTGGGAAAGACATGAGGACAAGTTGAAAACTTGATAAAACCTATAAAACCTATTCAAGATCATCAAGATCAGTTAAAGTCTCATGATTTTTGGTTGAATCTTAGAAATAGATCTCTTCCAAGATCTAGGGTTTCCTCTATCATCAATGCCACTGAACCTCTCGAAGGGACAATAAAAGGATCCATTCCCACGCTTCCTAATTACCTGGAGAGTGATTTAAACTTTGAGGATGAGTGTGGAAAAGAAAGAGGATTCCCTCCTGTAAAAACAGCGAGATCTATGAGGTTCCCAAGGCTTGCTAGAAAAGTGAGAAGCACAAAGCAGCCTAGGACATCAAATATGTTGCAATCCCTCTTATTGGGAAATTTTTACAGGACAATCCTACCTTGTGGGAATCTATAACACAATGGTTAAAAACCAAACTCCCAATTGAGTCCTTGGACATGGAGTTTCAGGGAGAATTTGGTATCGATAGGGATGATAATTCTAACAACCAGAGTATTCATGTGGTACCCCCATCAACAAACTCGGGCAGCATCAGTACTATGAAGGGGAGGATACTAATGCAACCATTCCTATTTCCTATAAAGAAATTCGAGTATTTGCCATCCTTGATGGTGGAGCTGGTGTTAGTATCACGACTAAAGCCTGTTGTATGCGATGGGGTGAACCTCCTTTAGAACCTACAAGTGTATCAATCAAGAGGGCTGATGGCTCTATTGATAAGCCCCTTGGTAAGATTAGTCACGTGACTATGGATACCTATGGTATGCACTTTTTCATACATTTGTAATCATGGATTTCCAGCATCCTACTAATCACAACATAATATTGGGAAGGCCATTTATGAGGCAATTACAAATTATACATGACTGGGGTATGAACCATATTTACCTCCCTGTGTTGGAAGAAATCTCATTAGGGTAGATTTGGTGAGTCATAAAGCCCATCCAGTGAGTTGAACTCATTGGGAGCTCGATTCAGATACCACATCTCATACATAAAAGTCTACTGAAAGAATCGTCTGTATGGTGTGCAAGCATAAGGCTGCAACCTTAGAAAGCATGGTGTGCAAGCATAAGGCTGCAACCTTAGAAAGCAGGGTCTTCATTTGAGAAGAAAAAGCTCCTTGATGAGATATTAGTCTAAGAAAAGTTGAAGCGAAAGTTTCTGAATAACAGAAAGAGATTGTGTCTATTCTAGGACTCCACTTACTGTGAGAACTGGATGCAATTGTTTGCTACGATAGACGTAGTTCCAAACTTGATAGGAACAAAATTCATGAATGCCAATAATGAGGAGATATCTCCTTACATGTTGAATGCTTCTTTGTAAAGTGGCGACCCTACTACTTTCTACCCTGCTGGGGATAAGTTCCGACAAAGAAATTATGTATTTGCAAAGCCGATGTGACAAAGATCTCGTCCTATGAATCCTAATTATGCCAAATTGGTTAGATAGGAGATTGATAAATTGATCAATGCGGGTTTTATTTATGAGATAGAACACACTCAGTGGGCTTTTCCTATTGTGGTTGTAGCTAAAAATAATGGAAAACTCCGAGTGTGTGTTGACATGAAAAAGGTCAATGCTGCAACGGTTAAGAACCATTATCCTTTACCATTTACTGAACAAGTCTTAAAACGAGTGGCGAGAAAATAATTCTATAGCTTCTTGGATGCTTTCTTAGGCTATAATCAGGTGTGCAAATAGATCCTACCGATCAACATCATAAGACATCATTTATCACCCAATGGGGAACTTATGCCTATAAAGTTGTGCCTTTTGGTTTGACCAATGCTCCGGCAACTTCCAAAGACTTACGTGTATAGCTTTTAAGGAGAGGAATTTCTCAAAATCTTCATGGATGACCATGGGGTGCACTCATCTTGGAAGGAACATTTGAATTGTTTACGTAAAGTTTTCCTTAGGTGTAGACTTTATAGAATCTCTCTCAACCGTGAAAAGTGTCAGTTTATGGTCAAACATGGCGTAATCCTAGGACATATTGTGTCCAAGAGAGGGATCTCCACTGACCTCAGCAAGGTCAAAGTAATTGTAGAATTACCTCCTCCTACAAATTCTAAGGGAGTACAAAGGTTTATGGGTCCTGTTGGCTATTACCGACGATTTATATACATGTAAGTTGATATAGCCCAACCATTGTACAAACTATTGCTATTTTTTGTCTGGACCGAAGAATACCAAGAATCCTACAAGAAATTGAAAAAGGTGCTAGCATTAGCCCCAATTCTTTGCACTCCTTGTTGGGAAATAGGATGTATACTTGCCCAACCAGGTGAACACAAAATGGATTTCCCTATAAGCTTTGCAAGTAGACAATTAAAATAGGTTGAATAGAACTATACAACCATAGAAAGGGAAGGCTTAGGCATGGTTTATGCTGTCAAGAAGTTTAGACACTATTTGTTGGCAAACAAATTTGTGTTCTTTATAGACCATCAAGCCCTTCTCTATTTGGTTAACAAACCTTGTAATACAGGAAGGATCACTAGGTGGCTATTGATCCTCATGGAATTTAACTTCTTTATCATTATGAGGAAAGGATCATCACATGTGCTTCTAGATCATCTATCCAGAGTAATCAATGGTGAACCTCCGGTAGGCATTGACGATGACTTGCCTGATGCTCGTCTATTTCAAATAGACATAGTTCCTGAATGGAGCTTTGACATTGTGCACTTTTTAACGAATGGACTACCTATGTACCCTAAATTGTCTAAAGAACATGCACGACAATTAATTAAGTTGGCAGTACCGTATATCAGCTAATTATGGGGCAATTATATCGGTTAGGTAAGGACGAAGTTCTTTGGAGATGCGTGCTTGAGTCGGACTATGTAGCTGTCCTTGAAGAAGCTCATAACAGACTAGGTAGTGGACATTTTTTCGCGGAAACCATTGCACAAAAAGTTCTTCAATCAGGCCTATGTGGCCCCAACACTCTTTCATAATGCCTAAAAATTTTTCAAGAGGTATGAAGAATGCCATAGATTTGCTATAACTCATAACAAGGATCGTATGCCCTTGACAGTAGTCTGCTGCTCTCTACAAGTCTTCCAGAAGTGGGGGATGGACTTTGTTGGACCTATTAGTCCTACTGCAAAATCATCTCAGGTAAGGTACATTATAGTGGCAATATGCTATTTTTCCAAATGGGCAGAGGCACGTGCCACTATGAAAGTTGATGCTTGAAGTACTGCCAAATTCTTGTACGAAAATATCATAACTCGATATGGCTGTCCACTAGAACTTGTAAGTATAGAGGAACTCATTTCATCAATGAGGTGATCACTTTTCTCCTAGTTGAGCTTATGGTGGTTCATAGAAAATCTTTGCCATAGTATCCTCAAGCCAATGGGCAAGCAGAAAGTATTAACAAGACTTTATGCACCATATTGGCCAAAATAGTAAATGAACAAAGAAATGACTAGGAACAAAAGCTTCCTGCTGCTCTTTGGGCCTATAGAACGGCCTATAAGGCTACTACTGGAATGACTCCCTTTCATATGGTAAATGGGTTAGAGGCAGTTATGTCTATGAAATAAATTGTGCCCTCTTTAAGAGTGGAAATTTCAGAAAAACTTAAGGGAAATGAGATATCTGAGAGGTTGTTCCAATTAGAATGCCTTGACGAGACTAGACTTCGTCCAGCCTATGGATTATATGTTGAAAAGCTTCGAAGAAAGAAATGGTTTGACAATCACTTGAGTAAAAAAAGACTTCAGGGAAGGTGACTTAGTACTAATGTACGTGGTCAAACGAAACAAACGAAGATGCTGGGCATGGGTCCATTTAGAATTTATGAACTCACTAATTCTAGCTCGGCCAGATTAGAAACCTTACATGGCATACCTTTTTACTCCTATGTAAATGGGAGCAAGTTGTGTAGGCTTTATGAACCACTTACGAAAACCATGCTTAAAGCCATCCATGAAGCTAAACTAAGGAAACATGAGGAGAAAGAGAAACAAGAGCTCGCTCGACTGGAAGCTAGGGCTCGTGCGCCGAGAAAAGAAAACAATAATCTAACATGCTATCTATTCAAAACTGCAATGTGGCTAGCCACAACTGGGAAAATGATGATTATATCACACTAGGATGCGTACACCTAAGATTCCATGCCATGAACATGGGAGCTTGATTTAAGCCTCATGTTTTATGAAACCCAGGCTAGAATGGGTAAACCAACACTTCAAGATTCAGGCCTAACATTGAGTTCGTTCAATGGTTATGTTTCCAAGTACCTCGGCGTGTTAAATGTGTCTTATTATATCAACAATGATCTTGTGGAAGGTATTTTTCATGTCATGGATGCAGGGAAATGAAAGAGGAAGTCATACTATTCAGAAATTGGATGGCCAAATATGTCTTGGATATTTAATGAATATCTCATACATTTGTGGCTTGCCTACCCTCAAGCAATCGGACTATCTATTTGTCGTGTGAATGAGGTGGAAAATGCCAAAATGTACCATACGTGTGAACCCATTGAATGGGCAAGGTTTTCAGACAACTACTCTTCAGATGAGGAAGCAACCCTTGAACCCGACTAGGATGTCTTATTGCCCGAGGCAAGGCAAATTTTAAGCAACAATTAATGGCCTAACCATAGCAAATATTCCTCAGTTCCAACCTTGGTGTCCTCACCTGCTATTCAAAAATACAAATGGGTTGCCAAAAAAGACCCGAAATGCCCAGCCTCTCGGCACACACCAAGAACTCCTTTTGGGTACCCAAGTCTAAAATCCATAAGCTCTCTACAAATGATGAGTGGAGTCCACATGCTATCAAACCAACTCCATCTCGAAGGAAGAGAAAATCCACCCCTGTCCAGCTAAAAGACTTTAGTGGCTGATCTAGAGCTACTAAGTCTACAAAGTGGATCCAAACAGGGAACCTGTGCCCTATACTTGGAAAGCATCGGCTACGGATTTGCAAATAGTGGAAGCACACAAGGTCAAGGATGGGTCTAGTCTATAGAAGTAAGTTCCAAAGCCATCAATAGTAAACCACTATTCAACGATGGGAGCCAACAGGTACCCTCTGTGCAAATACATGGAATAAAGAGGAAAATATGTGCCCAAAAAATCAGAAAGATAAGGGTAAACTAGTAGTGGATCAAGGGTTATCAGTTAATGACCTAAAAATAATTAATGATCTGATCCGCAACCTACCCTCCAGGTCCATGCCTCTTTCGGGTGGTATAGACAATAGTACTCAACCTCCTATTGACTTATATTCAAAGTTTGATGCCAATGCATACCAAAGCATTCTCAATCAAACAGACTAAGGCTCAACAGTCACAGTTATAGTTTGGCCAAGACAAGGGTGTATCAGTAGATAACTCTATGACTATAGACTCGTCAACTTCGTTTCGATTACTGATGGTCTACTTGCGTCCACGAGGCTTCAGAGACTGGTAAAAATTATTGGTTTTAAATCAGGTAAAATTGAGCGATCGATAAAATCTGAGCTTCCACTCATCATATAACTTCACCCTCTGGTATGTATGTGGTCTTTTTATTTTTCAAATGGGTAAATTTTTTCTTCCTATCTGTCATCTATTACATATTGATGCTTCTTTGACAAGTCAAAATTGAAAATTTATCCAAAATACAAATGAGACTGCCAAAATTTTCCACAATATACAAAATCTTGTATTTTGTTACTAACTCTTAACTTAGAGACCGCATGGGTATCATTAGGAAATTTTTGGACCCAAAAAGGATCTCCTAAGGATTCCTAATTTTAAGGGATTAGAGCTTAAAAAACTAGGTTTAAGGGAGACAAAGGCTATGATGACCCCTATTTTTGCCTTGCCACATCAGCCATACCCCCCTAGTTTCACTTTTTAAAGGGAATATTCTCATACTCTCTCTCTCTTACTTTTTGACTTTTCTCATACTTTCTCTCTTACTTTTTGAAATTTTTATCTTCACTCTCTACAAATTAAATCTTTCTTGTCAGTTTGAAATCTCCTTTCTCATTAACTCCCACCATATCTCCCTTCCATATCAGCAAAACATTCTCGTATTTAGGTGGACCCCAAAAAGTTAAAAAAATTATTTTTTATTTTTTTGAGGTGGAAAAAACACCACCCAACCAATATGTATGATGAAAATATTTTTTTTTCTCCAAAAAGCTTGTAATTCAAGGGTCACGTTAGAAGCCTGTCAGGAGCCAGTACATCCATAACTAATTGTCAGGTCCCCACAACCCCATAAACATAACTAACTGTCAGGAACCACTACATCCATGAGATCCCGAAATTGTGGGGGCCCCAAAAATTATTATTTTTTAATTTTTCTCATAAATATAATTTATTGATGAACTCCATGTTAATATATTTGTATATCAAAAATATGATTTTTTACTTAGAAAAACGGATTTGTGTTAAACCTGCAGCAACAGCAAAGTTTTAACAATCTCTCTCTCTCTCTCTCTCTCTCTCTCTCTCTCTCTCTCTCCCCCTATGAGGATCTCTCTGCTTGAGCTTCTTCCTCTACTTAGCTATGGAGCCTTTGCAAGCTGTGTGAAGACACCAACCTCCTTGCAATACATGCAAAGAGGATTACCATATCTACGAAGGACATGCAACTAGCTCAACGCATTCGAGGCGAGCGAGACACAATCTAGAGATCTTAGATGTTAACCTTTTTTTTGAAGCAACTCTTTTGTTTTAAACCCCCCTTTGTAACAAGCCTATCTGGCTTTTCATTTGTAACCTTCTTATTGGATATCACTGCTCCACCCTTAGGTAACTACGCAAGCACGACTAACTCTACTTTGTGAGCCCCCCTATATGAGTAGAAGTCATTTATGAGTAGCACGGGTTGCCTGGTAGGTCCCGGTTTAAACACCGGATGGTGGCCGATTGTGGCCAAATAGCATGAGACGATTCTGGAGAAGGTTGGCACACTGCCAACCAGGCTACATGCATATGCGGTGGGTTATTATACACCTACTGCATATGGGCTGTAAATTTTGGGTCTGTTGCGGCACGCAATTTCACACCAGCCTACTTGGGGGAAGGTGCGGAGGGGGGCGTGAGCCCCTCTCTGCAAGGGGTCCCCCGGCTCGAAGGGCCGTTTATGCTAAACTCCATGCGGACCTTGCGGGCCAAGCGGAATATAGATTCGGTGGTCATTTATGATTGCATGATGAAAAATCATGCACACAAAGCTCTATTTAGCGAGAGGGTCTTTTCACTAAAAATCACTCTTCACCCACGCTTTTTGCATACAGCCTTCGCTCTCACTTCTTCCAGTCAGCTACTATCAAAGCTTCTTCACCACCACCGAAGCACATGGCTGGGAAGCGGTAGCTATCTATTGTAAATTTTTGATCCATATTTTTGTTTTCTCTTGTCTACAAAGATCTTGGCTTCTGTTGTTTCGTAATTTCTTACACTTATGAGATGATTAAAATTTTAAGTCTCTTACAATGTCTTGGTGTCATTATGTTTGTTTAACATGAAGTGTCTATCATGTGCCAGTTTGTCACCCAAGGCATCAAAAATGCTCCTGGAGGACTGAGGAAGCTGTGCCAGAACAGTGCGAATTTGGCCTCTGCAAACGGCGATGTAGGCTCAAAATTCGCACTATTCTGGCACTTCTGTCCTAGCCACGCAGGATCATTTCTGATGCATTTATAATGAAGGTGAGCACACTAATTGTGAGAATAGTAGTTTATAAGATAAAAACATCTTTAACGATGTGTAAAAATATAGTGTTTATTATCCAATGCATCAGAATTGCTCTTGGAGGACTGGGGAATCTATGCCAGAACAATGCAAATTTAGACTCTACAGCAGTGGCGGTGCAGGCTCAAAATTTGCAGTGTTCTGGCACTGCTTCCCCAGCCACTCAGGATCATTTCTGATGCATTTATAATGAAGTTGAGCACACTAATTGTGAGAAATAGTAGTTTATAAGATAAAAACACCTTTAATCATGTGTAAAAATATAGTGTTTATCATCCAATACATCAAAATTGCTCCTAGAGGACTGGGGAAGCTATGCCAAAATAGTGTGAATTTAGCCTTTGCAGCGGCGGTACACGCTCAAAATTCGCACTGTTCTGGCACTGCTCCCCCAGCAACTCAGGATTATTTCTGATGCATTTATAATGAAGTTGAGCACACTAATTATGAGAAATAGTAGTTTATAAGATAAAAACACCTTTAATCATGTGTAAAAATATAGTGTTTATCATCCAATGCATCAGAATTGCTCCTGGAGGACTGGGGAAGCTATGCCAGAACAGTGTGAATTTAGCCTCTGTAACGACGGTACAGGCTCGAAATTCGCACTGTTCTGGCACTGCTCCCCCAACCACTCAGGATCATTTCTGATGCATTTATAATGAAGTTGAGCACACTAATTGTGAGAAATAGTAGTTTATAAGATAAATACACCTTTAATGATGTGTAAAAATATAGTGTTTATCATCCCAATGCATTAGATTTGCTCCTGGAGGAGGACTGGGGAAGCTATGCCAGAACAATGCGAATTTAGGCTCTACAACAGCGGGTGCAGGCACAAAATTCGTACTATTCTGGCACTGCTTCCCCGGCCACTCAGGATCATTTCTGATGCATTTATAATGAAGTTAAGTATACTGATTGTGTGAAACAATAGTTTATAAGATAAAAATAGCTTTAATCATGTGTAAAATTACATTGTTTGTCATCCAATGCATCAGAATTGTCATCCAATGCATCAGAATTGCTCCTGGAGGACTGGGGAAGCTATGCCATAACAATGCGAATTTAGGCTCTGCAGCGTGGCAGTGCAGGCTCAAAATTCGCACTGTTTTGGCACTGCTCCCCCAACCACTCAGGATCATTTCTGATGCATTTATAATAAAGTTGAGTACACTAATTGTGAGAAACAATAGTTTATAAGATAAAATAGCTTTAATCATGTGTAAAATTACATTGTTTGTCATCCAATGCATCAGAATTGCTCCTGGAGGACTGGGGAAGCTATGCCAGAACAGTGCGAATTTAGGCTATGCAGCAGCGGTGCAGGCTCAAAATTCACACTGTTGTGGCACTGCTCCCCCAGCCACTCAAGATCATTTCTGATGCATTTATAATGAAGTTGAGTACATTTCTGATGCATTTATAATGCCTGAGGCAGTGTCAATACAATCTGACCTTCAGCCAAAGAAGCAAAGAATTGCAAAGGAAGTCCTAAACCCTAAAGTGCAACAAGTACAACAACAAGTAGTCACGATGTTTGGCCTAGACACAGAATAAGAAAAGGAGGAATCTAGGCTACATCTTTAGAGTTGACAAAGGTACTCAACTAGAAGGTTGAAGGATTTTACAAACAACATGCACTTAATAAGCAACAAGTCATTGACCAATAGCATACTCAAATAACACAACTCAAAACCCAAATCCAACCAGGTAGATAAAATCAGTGAGTTGGTGGTGGCCAATCTAGAAGAGGAAAAATTGTTGTCTTTAAAAAGAGCTGTAGACACTAGTAAACAAAGGAAACATTATGAGACAAGGTACACAAACAAAAGCAAAATCTTCTAAAAGAGCTGGAAACTTCAAGCAAAGAATTTGCCTTAGTCATAGCAGACAAGAATCAAGCTCAGAGTAAGATGGTTGTTGCGAAGATGGCCAAGGTAAAAGAACTAACATAACAATGTAGTGACATGGAGCATACCTACAAGAAGCCAAGGAAATCTTGGTACAACAGCTTCAAAAATAGAGTGAAGAAGAAGTTTGGCTCAACCTCAAGCATAAGGTAGAAAAGGACAGCTTATTCCAGCACAGCTGCAAAAGGCATGGGAAGATTGCTCAAAGTATCATGCTGAAGCTATGGACAAAGCCAGGGAACTAGATTCTACTCTCCAACAGTAGAATCAACACAAAGAGGAGGAGCTTTCTCCACTAGAAAAAGGGGCAGGTACATTGCTTGCCACTATCTCTAACCATGCCTCTATTCTAGCTACATTAGTTGTTTCCCCCGAACTCCAGCAAAAACCCAACAATTTTTCACCTCTACCCTTTTACTGTCTATGAGTGTAAAAGACATAGATTTTGAGGTTCCTTTGACAAGTGAGGTAGTGTAGTGGGTTTTTCAAAAGATGTCCCGACAAAATGCCCCTACATTTGTAATGGCCATTCTTCATGGAGACATTAGTCTACAAAGCCCTAGTGATCTTTTATATGCCCCATTGCATCCTATAGTAATCAATTCTCAAGATTTTTCTAAGGAAGGGAAACTTATGGAAGTGGGTCTACTAGAGGACTTAACCTTTGAAGCCCAAACATCTGTAGACTACATAGACCAAAGTCTTACTTGGATGAAACTTTTTGGACCTTATGAGGCTAGGGACTTCTCCTTGTATTTACGGGCTAGGCAAAGGAATCTTAATCACCCCTTGGGCATATGGCAGCTATTCAAAATCATTACATTGCATTTAGAAAGCCTAAGACAAGGAAATTATTTAGAATTTGATTTGCCTCACATCAATTATCCCTCCATTGATGACACTGAAATCATTCAATGGGAAGCTGATTTTAAACAACACTTCAATGGCAAGCCACCCACGGTCTTTACACGTGGTAGGATTTAATTGGTGGTCGCCCACATTCTTTCACACGAGTGATAAACACGTGTCACTCATGCATTTGATCGTCATCATTGCATGCCACGTGCACTTATTAATGCCATGATTTCTGACGTCATCATGCTACGTCACATCTACTTAAGGTGGGACCCCTTCTACTAAACCCTTAATCATCGAATTAAGTAGTAAGCTCTCCATAAACAGCAGCTTCTTTTCATCAATTTTTATCACCGTGATCTGCTCTCCATTGCCTACGCCATCTCATCTCTTCGTGGATGACATCCTATTGACAAGTAAGTGTCCATTTCTCAATACAATGTTTATTAACTTGCACCATGTCTTCTTCCTTTTCTATGTGGACTCCCAAGTGAGTTTCTTTCATTATGAAGTCAATACAACACGATATGGGGGTTTCTTTGATTGTGAATGCAACACAACATGATTTACTCGTTTGAATCTATTGTTTTTTTGCATATCACATTGTATTTGAGCCAATTTTTCGTGTTGGAGTTTCCTTCATTGTTGATTCAATACAACGCAATATGGAACATTTAATGTGTTGGATGTCCTCTTATCGCATTATAGTGAATTTTATTGAATATGTTTTCTTTGTTTGTCACTTGAGCCTATTTTGCATGTTGGAGTTCCTTTGATTGTGAATGCAGTACAACTCGATATGGGGGATTTAGTGTGTTGGAAGTCCTCTTATCGCGTTGTAGTGAGTTTTGTTTAAAATTTATCCTTATTGGTCCTTTGAGCCGATTTTGCATGTTGGAGTTCCTTTGATTGTGAATGCAGTACAACACGATATGGGGGATTCAGTGTGTTGGAAGTCCTCTTATCGTGTTGTAGTGAGTTTTATTCAAAATTTGTCTTAATTGGTCCTTTGAGCCGATTTTATGTGTTGGAGTTCCTTTGATTATAGATGCAGTACAATGCGATATGGGGGATTCAATGTGTTAGAAGTCCTCTTATCGTGTTATAGTGAGTTTTGTTTAAAATTTATCCTTATTGGTCCTTTGAGCTGATTTTATATGTTGGATTTTTCTTTAACACGAATTCAATACAACACGATATGTGGGGTCTAATGTGTTGGAAGTCTTCCCATCGTGTTGTAGTGAATTTAATCCAAATTTTTTTTCTTGTTTTTTGTTTGAGCCTTTTTTGGGTGTTGTAGTTTCTTTGATTGTGAATGCAGTACAACACGATGTTTGGGTTTGAGTGTGTTCGTTGTCTGCATATCAAGTTGTAGTGATATTTATCCAAAAAAATTCCTAGTTAGTCATTTGAGCCATCCGTCTAATTTTGTTATAGATGGCATGGACAAAGAGGACTGTGAGGGCCTCCTTGTCTAAGGATCCTAAAATAGGGCATAAAGCTCAAAAAGCTAGACTAGGGAAGAATATTTCCACCCTTCGATCAATGAGGGCTCGAAGGTATGAGCAGCATAGGTCCGTTTTATGTGAATTGCGAAAGGTGCAGAGGCACATGTAATGCGCCATTCTGAAGCTCCCATTCTAGTGCCTTGTCAGATCTATTTGTGAACGGGACCGCTAAGATGTGCATTGGTAGGGATTGGTGTTGGGTTTCTTGCATGAGGTTGCCCAAGGATTGGCTCATTGAGCATTTTTAAGATAGCTACATTCTAGCTGCCCATGCAGGCAGAGTAACAGTAATGTCAAAGGACATGTACTCCCTATGGCTTCTTAGGTTCAGATATGACAAGACCCTAGAGCTAGTGAGCCTCACTAACACAAAGATAAAAGATATCTTGGCTATCCATACACAGTCTTGTACAGTTCTTGCAGCATTTCTTTATGGATATCACAGCATAGTACCCATTCTTTCATGGTATTAGATCGGGTAACATCTACAAGGACCTGCGTTTTCTATTCCCATGCTGCTGTTGACTGTTTACTACATATAAAAGCTGTTCACTTGCTGTGTTTTCTTCATCGATCCATCGGTCTAGCCTAACCCCATCCAATCCCGTGGGTTAGCCAACCGCCTAACCATTGTAGTGATGGGATCCAATTAAGAATTTGGTTAGGTTTCGTCCCGAGTACTAGGGAAAAGAGTTCCCAAGTCCCCTAGCCGGATATTCACGCAAACTTAAACCTAGTCACACCACTTACACACCCAATATGAAATTGCATTTTTTTACAAAATCAGCTATCTTTAAAACAATCATTTAATGAAATCATAGTGTCACTGATCATAAGGCAAAGAGGTACTGTCACTAAAAAGACAAAGGTTAATCATTCAAGTGACACATAGCACAAAGTACAAGAGACCAACAATGAAGCCAGAAATAGGGAGGCTGATACGAAGAGAATTGAAAGGGCAAGGAGAGAGCTTGGAGAAGAAGAAGCAAGAATGCACACAACATAGAGTGTATTAGATTGTGTCAATGTACAAAGATAAGTTAGCCCTAGAATAATGGGCGAAAAAAACCTTCTAAAGAGGGAAAAAGTGTCTTGACGGTCCTAAGTGTGTTCACACACATCACTGCCTATATATATGGCAACAAACAATAAGATCCTTTTTCACTTAATGAAGTCACTGGCTCCTTGTACTTGTAACATGATTATTGTATACAAATCTATTGTTATCTAAGCATGTTAATGTTTTTACTAGTCAAGTTGGATATAGTTCTTAGAGTTTCTTTGGCTGTTGAGGTAGAAGATTGAAAACACACATACATAGAGAAAGAAGCCTCACCAAGTTCCCACAAAGAAGCCTCACAAAGAAAATGATCAAGATTTTCAACCCACAAAAATTACAAAGTTTCTATCTCCTACTTCCTTTCACCTCTCACAAAGAAATGAATGAGGAATTTCCCTCTCTTAATCAAGGTTCAGAATCACTAAGATAGAGAAACCCTAATGCAAGCATATAGCTCTGATATCAAGTGTTGGAACTAAGAGGGGTGATTATTAAAGGGCGCATGGATTAAGTGCTAAGCAAAATGTACTCACTATGAGATAAACACACAGTGTTAATTAGCACTAAGAAAATGAGTTTAGCCATAATGGAAATCACAAAACACAATTATTAACACAAAGACAAGAGAGCATGGTTTCCACTAAGGATCACACAACAAGGGTTACACCACTAAGCACTCTCTAAGCACACATAAGTGAAGGAGAGCTTGCAATTTATAGGCCTGCCATCTAGACCCACTTTCCTCTCCACCTCTCCTACACAATAGGGAGGTGCCTTGATCAGTGGAGAACCTAGCCTTTTACTAGTGGACCACCCAACCTCTGACGTATCACAAGACTTTAAATTAAATAATCCTCTAAGACTTAAGGTGATAGTATATGGATGTAGATCATACAAACTAACAGATATTGCATTACGCTAGAAAAAAGTAGGCTTGCAGGTTTAAAACTTTATAGAGCCTATATTTTTAAAGGTTTTGAGGCTTCTCATATGAGGTGTGGTGGCTTTTTTTTTAGATTTCTTCCACAAGCTGGTAGACGTGTGGGCCTAGGTATGTAGGGGCTTTAAATTTGCTTTTAAATCCTTTTGTGAAAAGCTTCCATGTGCAAGTAAACACGTTGGCTTGAGCATGCTTTTTTTTTTAAATCTTGTTATGTGCAATTGTGTCTTGACTCTTCTACATGTTCACAAGGCTTAGGGATATTTTGTGAAACTAAGGGTGGTCACGACGACTTTGGAATGATGGGTGGTGATAGTAAACCACCACAAAGAGAAGATGTATTTATTTAAGCTTTTTTTCCTTTTTCCTTTTTCTTTTTTTCTTTTTTTTGGAGGGGGGGATCCTAGTCAATAAAGCCCCTAACTTAGCTAGTACTTTGGTAGGTGAGCATTGCTTTTTAAAAAACATTTTCATAGACCAATCACAATAAAGACAATGTTGGAAAATAATCGAGATTTAGTAAAAATTTGGATTATAACTAAAATGTTTGGTTTTTTACCTTAAAATCATTTTAATCCCTAATCTTAATGGAGATTATCAATTCCAATCAAGAAAAATTAAAGTTTAATTTTTTACCTTAAAATAATTTTAATATGTAACCTCAATTGGAAATTATCAATTCCAATCAGGGAAAATTACACTAAAAAATAAAATTTTGAGCATTGATGGTAAGCATGTCTCTTATAGGTTGCTAAATCATGTTGAGTAGCTAAAAGAGTGACCCAAAATTCCATTAAAAAGGGATTAAGAAAATCATGCACACAAAGGATTTTTATGGATTGTCTTGTATGCATGATTTGCAAGGCTACACTGTAGCTTGGCAAAACTATAGTGCTCACTTGGCTTTCTTATTACCCAATCATGGTCAAGTAATTAGTTTTTGCAAACAAAGTTAAATTCACATGCTTTTCCCATGATGGCTATAAACTATCAACTCGACCCTTTTGTCAATGTTGTCTCCTACCTTGTGCAACAGGCAAAACCAACATCTTTGCTAGTGCAATTTGTTTTTGTTGGTTGAAGACTTGCAATTCACCTCATTATCCATTTTATAAGGTAGGTCTAGGAGGCAAACCCATTGACTTTTCTAGTGCAATTTGTTTTGAGGCGTAAATATATTTACCTCATTATTCATTACATAAGGCTAGTTACTTATTAATAAGACTCTCTCTCTCTCTCTCTCTCTCTCTCTCTCTCTCTCTCTCTCTCTCTCTCTCTCTCTCTCTCTCTCTCTCTCTCTCTCTCTCTCTGTGTGTGTGGATTGCAAAGGAACTGACTCCAATGTAACTCAAGTAAAAGAATGCAGCTCACAAAGAAGGAAAATGGACACTTTATTGGGAAGTTTAAGGATTTTCGCAAAACCGAAAATCAAAACCAAATCCCTTTTTGATGTGAATTTATCAGATGCTTGGCATCTTAGCTCTACTACTTGATTAGTAGGGCATTTCTTAGTGTTTTCTTTTGTTATGAAGGTCTTCATGTTATGTATCTAGTCTCGTAGGTCATTTTAGCCTTTAGCATATGTTTTTCTCTTATGTCTCAAAATCTAAGTTGCACTTAGATAGGCTATATAAGAATCTCTCTCTCTCTCTCTCTCTCTCTCTCTCTCTCTCTCTCTCTCTCTCTCTCTCTCTCTCTCTCTCTCTCTCTCACATAAAATCTTTCCTTCTCTTTCTTTGAAATGAAGGCTTATTGTGTTTTTTGGTCCCCCTTCGCAAGCCTATGTGAGGAGTGGTTCTTCAGCCAATAAATCATGAAACTATCTAGAAAATTTCCACAGACAACTGATAGCCAACCATGTTTAATTAAGAAAAATTTCTTATCATTTATTTTTGAGTCATTTCTTAATATAATGTAGCTTGGCAAAACTATAGTGCTCACTTGGCTTTCTTATTACCCAATCATGGTCAAGTAATTAGTTTTTGCAAACAAAGTTAAATTCACATGCTTTTCCCATGATGGCTATAAACTATCAACTCGACCCTTTTGTCAATGTTGTCTCCTACCTTGTGCAACAGGCAAAACCAACATCTTTGCTAGTGCAATTTGTTTTTGTTGGTTGAAGACTTGCAATTCACCTCATTATCCATTTTATAAGGTAGGTCTAGGAGGCAAACCCATTGACTTTTCTAGTGCAATTTGTTTTGAGGCGTAAATATATTTACCTCATTATTCATTACATAAGGCTAGTTACTTATTAATAAGACTCTCTCTCTCTCTCTCTCTCTCTCTCTCTCTCTCTCTCTCTCTCTCTCTCTCTCTCTCTCTCTCTCTCTCTCTCTCTCTCTCTCTCTCTCTCTCTCTGTGTGTGTGGATTGCAAAGGAACTGACTCCAATGTAACTCAAGTAAAAGAATGCAGCTCACAAAGAAGGAAAATGGACACTTTATTGGGAAGTTTAAGGATTTTCGCAAAACCGAAAATCAAAACCAAATCCCTTTTTGATGTGAATTTATCAGATGCTTGGCATCTTAGCTCTACTACTTGATTAGTAGGGCATTTCTTAGTGTTTTCTTTTGTTATGAAGGTCTTCATGTTATGTATCTAGTCTCGTAGGTCATTTTAGCCTTTAGCATATGTTTTTCTCTTATGTCTCAAAATCTAAGTTGCACTTAGATAGGCTATATAAGAATCTCTCTCTCTCTCTCTCTCTCTCTCTCTCTCTCTCTCTCTCTCTCTCTCTCTCTCACATAAAATCTTTCCTTCTCTTTCTTTGAAATGAAGGCTTATTGTGTTTTTTGGTCCCCCTTCGCAAGCCTATGTGAGGAGTGGTTCTTCAGCCAATAAATCATGAAACTATCTAGAAAATTTCCACAGACAACTGATAGCCAACCATGTTTAATTAAGAAAAATTTCTTATCATTTATTTTTGAGTCATTTCTTAATATAATGTTTATTACACACTTTGTCTCGAGAGAATTTAATGTTGTTTTTGTCGTGATCTTTTTGACTATCATGTGGCACTTTCTCGCGCTGATAACGTTATGGCTTTCATAGTCATCTCTAGCATCCCTCCACCTAAAACTCTATGATGCTTGCATATGGCTTGGACTAAGAGGCTACTTGACAATTAATTAGGAAATCAAAATGTAGTTACCTTATTTATGACGTTTTCTTATTAGAAGCATTATGTGTGATTTTTTTGTGTGTGTGTGGATATTATCACTAATTTTAGATGAGTTCTATATTGTAGCATTGTGTGTTTCGTTGGATTTTTACCCAAAAAAAAGAGAGGCATAGAAACGGTTGAGGACATTGTTAAATGCAATTGGGCCACGTGGGCCGACTAATGAGTGGGCACGTGGAGGAGGGTTCGGGTAGCCCGTGAGCAGAGAGAGAGGTGGTACCGTGGTAGGAGTAGGTGGCGGATGGACAGGACTCAGGAGTCAGGAGGGACGGTGGTGAGTAGTTATAGGCGGCAGGCCGCCTTTGGACGGTGGTAGTTATAGCAGGGGTACCATGCACATGGAGTAGGCCCATGCCATGCACTTGGGTGCTCCCACAGTTTCCCACTAAGCGCGGCCGCCCAATGAAATTTGAACTAATGAAGGGTGGTTCTTTTTCTATCCTTCCTCAAGGACCTCCAAAACAAAACACAAGGGCTGGTTTTAACAACACTTATTGGTTCTGTTGTTGGTAGACCAACCAGCTCCGAGCTCAACAATTCAAAATCCTACGCTTTCATCACCTCATAACCACAAAAGAGCTCTGTCTTCTTGGAGTTGAATATCCCCAAAGCTTCAACCAGTTGGAAATTTGGAGTGGCATGGAAACTAGCCCAATAGGCACCCAACATCGTTTCCGGGTATTAATTTTACTGGAATAAGCCTTGTTTGTTTGTCCAAATAGTGAGCACTATGATGTGGACAAAGCAGAAACTAGCCCAAACAATGCCCAATAGTGAGCACTATGACAAAGCAAAAAGCAATTGACTCTTGCCACCATGAGCTAACTTTTTATTGGAAATTCGGAGTGGCATGGAAACTAGCCCAAACAACGTCCCAATAATGAGCACTATGATGTGAACAAAGCAGAATGCAATTGACTCTTGCTATCATATAATTTTTTATTAGACAAAGGAGTCTCTAGTTTGCCCATGGGATGCTATTAAGGTTGTCATGTGGTCAACCAATTAGCCATGGGGGGAAGGCTTCTCTCTTTCAACGAATCTCTAGTTGTCACAACACATACACCAATTGGGTATGCCCATTTGGAAGCTCACCCAACATAGGCAACAAGCTTACCCATCACGCTCACCAAACATAGGCAACTAGCTTACCCATAAAGAAGGTTACTCATATAGCCCACCTAGCATAGGCAACAAGCTTACTCATATAGCCCACCTAGCATAGGCAACAAGCTTAAGCTAATTCGTTTAGATTGGTGATGCTTCTCACAAGCCTTTGTTTTCCATATGGATTCTAATGTAAACAATCCATGATTATTATAGACCCTTGCTAGAGTTGAGCAATCACCACCACTCTAGGCAACAAAAGTGTAGTGGATCTTTAAAAACAAGTCTACAATATTTAGCATTTCTTATTAGGAGAAAGGCATCAACCATTGGATCTTAGGAACCATGCCCAAGTTAAAGCCATTTTGCCTTTGTCAAAGCAATATATATATTTTGATCATTTATCTCCAATACCTTTTATTTACCTTTTCTTTATTATTATGGGATTTAGTAGTAATTTTCATGGGTTGCCTTGCATGTCAAAATCTCTTAAACATGATGAAAAAAATATGAATTTTTTAATTCTTTGACCTTTAAAGGAAACCTTGTCCTATAAAAAAATTCAAATCCTAAAATGTGCGATATAGGTGTCAAAAGCTACCCTGATTGGCTTCACCACCATGGTTTTTCCCCTTGTCAACAAATTTTAAAAATATTTTCACATGGCTAGCATTTATGATTGAGTGGACACTTTTATAAAAGGGCTAAAAAGTCTGCTCTTATAAAAAGAGAGTATATATTATTACAAGGCCTTATTACGTTTCACAATTCTATTTAATTTCTGCTTTAAAAAAAATTATAGGACCACTTATAATCTCATTTAGCATCTTGACACAATAAAGAACACTAGCACTATAAACAAATGAGATGATTAGATGTAGAAAATAAAATAGTGACATCTATGTCATGTTGCTTCTCCCTCTCCCTCTCCATTCATGTGTGTGTGTGTGTGTGTGTGTGTGTTCATCTCATATCATTGCCTTGCTATTTTGCTAATCTAATCACTTATTTTCATTATTACTCTATTATGTCAAAACCATGAGTTTAATATGTTTCTATACTCCACATCTTGCTTCTATGTTGGATTTCCACATGGTATTAGAGCCTCTACCATCCCCTCATCAATCTAGAGCACCTAATCATCTCTACTAATTATTTATAATTAGTAGAGATGATTAGAGCCTCTACCATCCCCTCATCAATCTAGAGCACCTAATCATCTCTACTAATTATTTATAATTAAGTCTTAATCACTCTACTAATCCATTTTCACCATTCTCTGCCCATCTCCAAATATAACTCAAAATCTCATCATTAAAGCATTTGTACTATAATTTGGGCTGTCCTCAACCTCTCAACAAATTATGGAGCATCATCACCAACTTTTGGATGTAAAATAAAAGCATAATAAAAGTGGCTGGGGAAGCAAATTTTAGCAAAAAATTTTGGAGAGCTCAAATCCAACAATATCGAGTGTTTGGTGCAAACTAAAGGTATATTAGGCTTGTTCTTGCTTGGAGTGAAGATTTTGAAGTCTCATTTGTATCAAAACTCCTCTAAATACCTCTCAAATTTATGTTATAATAACATGGGAAAAATCTATAGCTTTTTGCTAATCTCATCATTAGTGCTAACTAAAGAGAAGTGTCCCATGGATGTAGAAAAAGGGTTAGCCATAATTGCATTGGGTTTAGGGGATTCAATCATAAATCACATTGTCGGCTTAAAAACATCAAAAAAAGCTTGGGATGAATTAGGAAAGCTTTTTAGGGCTAAAGGAACAAACCTTAAAGATTCCATTTTCGGCCTCAAAAAATGAAAAGAAGGGGGTTCATTTCTTGCACATGTTAACAAGATGAAAAGCACAATGAATCAACTTGCAAGCATTGGTGGAAGAGTAGGATGCAATAGCAATCCTTCTCAAAGCATGAAATTGGAAGAGTATGGAACATTGGTGGGGTGGCTACTCTCAAGAACCTTTCAAACCCAACATAGAAGCGGTTATTATGGAGGAAAAATAAAGGCATAAAAGAAGGGATACATCAACAACAATACGAGAGAAGAGAAAGCATGAATAAAATACAAAGAAGGAGCCAAGAGTAAAGTCATGTGTCACTGTTACCGAAAGGTAGGATGCATGACTAAAGATTGGTGGCATAAGAAGTGGCCCAGGGAGGCCAATATGATGGTCAACAAAAAAGGAGACATCAACAAGGCTTCCCATGAAGGAGGAAGTGATTTCAAGCAACTCTTCTAGGTGTAAAAGGGTATGTCCCTCAACTTGTAATTGGTTGAAAAGGCGTGTTGCTTTATGAATCGTTGGAATAAATTATGTGAACTAAGGGTGAAGGGAATTTCTATAAGAAGAATTAATCATGTAAGTTTATATATATATATATCTTGTTGTACTCCTTGGTTCGAGGAAATAATGAGTCAATCCTAAGTGTATAAACACAAAAATATTTATGTGGTTGTTATGTGTAGAATGAATAATGAGAAGGATGCTTGTCCATTCCTTGCTTGTAGATCATTTGTGAAGTAGGTGATAATGCTTGAATTTGACTATGATGTAAGGTAATTTATCTTATTGAAGTGCTAATTAGGGAATGATAGTACCTTAAATTTTCCAAACTAAGGAAGTTTTTCCATATAATTTGAGCAAGGCCCTTAAAGAAAAGGCTCCCTTTAGTTTTTAAAAGCATGTTTGGTTCCTTAGAACTAGCACCCTCCAACTCACGTTCTCCGATTGAGGTGTTCTCAGAAATTGCATCTCAGGTCGTTTCGGGCTCCGTTTTTGCATTACAAGTTCTGTACAGGTGTTTTCGTCATTTTGTGTAGAAATTTTGACAATGCAGTTTTCTGCAAAACATGCATATGTATTATATTGTGGACCGTGCTACATAGCACAGTTGTTTTCTGTTCAGTCTTTGCTTCATTACAGGTAGCTTTTGCATCAGTTTCAGTCAGTGGCCATGGCTGATAACAGCAATGATGTATTTCGCATGTTGTCTACTTACGACAAATTGGATAGAGATAGTAACTACCCACTTTGGGCATACATGATGTAGCATGTTTTGGTTGCAAAAGGAGTGTGGAACATTGTGCAGTGTATGGATGTACGTCCAGGTTCTGTGGATGTAGGATCTGTTGAGGATGTTGCAGGTTCTAGCAGCTCGACTGTTGCTGTTGTTTTACCCACTACTGAACAAGCTCATTGGGATGGTAAAGATGCATAGGCTCATGCCTTGATTGCACTTTCTGTCAAACGTAACACACTCTACATATTCGTTCAGCTAAAACAACAAAATAGGCTTGGGATATTCTAGCTGGTTTGTATGCAGGTCGTAAACGAGGCAAAAATCTCTTACCTGCATAAAGAGATAGAATCGAAGATTATGCAGGAAGATGATGACATGAATGTTTTTCTTATTGAGATTAAAGATCTCAAGGAACAGTTGATTTCTGCAGGTGAGATTATTCCTGATCATTCTCCTGTGCAGATTGTTCTTGATGCTTTACCTGAGTCATATCAGACTTTTGCTTCCACGTGGAGACTTGTTACTGAGGATAGACCTGATGTTGTCAAGTATGATACTTTAGTCAACAAGCTCTTGCACAAGAAGCACAGTCCACGTAAAACAAGGCTAGGCAGCATGTAGTTGATCAGGCATTTGTTGCTGCCCAGTAGAGAAGAAGTGATAAGGCAGCCCCTTCCACTGTTTCTTCTCCTATTAGTAGGTCTGCAACTTCTTCTCCTTCCACTGGTAGCAACAATAGGTCTGAGAAGGCTCTTGATAAAGGCAAGAAAAAAATCAGGTGCAACTATTGTAAGGCAACTAATCATGTCATTAAGAATTGCTCTAAGCTAAAGGCTAAAGAGGCAAAGAAGAAAGAGTCAAATGCAGCAGATGCTTCTACAAATGCAGATTCTGCAAATGTTGTGCAGGATACAGAATGGGCGTTTAGCGTGTATTGCCAGTATGATCCATCTGTACATGATGCATGTTTGTTGGTAGTTTCTGTTGACTCTGATGTATGGTATTTTGACAGTGGTGCTACAAAGCACATTACCTCGCATCATGATATCTTCACTTGTCTTGAGGCTGTCCCTAATGAGAATACTATCACATGTGCCAATAATGCTTCTTACCCAATGAAGGGCATTGGTAAAATTATGTTTACTGCTACAAATAGCAGCGCTTTCACACTTTCAGATGCTTTGTATGTGCCAAGGATAAAGAAGAATCTATTGTCTATCTCTACGCTTGCTAGACTTGGACTTGTAGTCAAATTTGTGGATGACAGATGTACTATTCATGATTTGACTTCTGGTGATACGATTATTGCATCTGGCACCTTGTTTTGTGGGCTGTATAGGCTCAATTCTTATGACAAGTGTGTGGAAGATTTAGCAAATGCAGTTTCTGATGAAAAGGCAGTTTCAGATGCAAAACTATGGCATGCTCGCTTTGGTCATCTTAACTTTGCTAGTTTGCTGCGTTTGCAAAAATTTGATATGGTTGCTTTATTGCCCCCTCTTGAGGCACCATTAAAACATGTTTGTGAAGGCTGTATTTTGGGCAAAATGCAGCGTTCTGTGTTTCCAAAGGATGGTTCTGTGTGGGCCACTCGCAAATTGCAACTTGTACATAGTGATGTATGTGGGCCTATGCAAACTCCGTCATTTGGTAAACACTTGTACTTTGTGACTTTCAGTGATGATTACTCAAGGCATGCATGGGTATATCCACTGAAGGCAAAGTCCGAAGTGTTTTTGTGCTTCAAACAGTTTTTGCTTATGGTTGAAAATGTATCCAATTGTATTGTGGGCACCCTGCGTTCTGATCGAGGGGGGGAGTACATGTCTAAAGAGTTTGATGCATTTCTGGCTAGTCGTGGGATAAAACACCAATGTACAGTGCCGTATACCCCTCAGCAAAATGGTGTTGCTGAGAGGAAAAACAGGTCACTTATGGAGATGGCACGATGTATGGTCAAGAGCCAAGCTTTGCCACATGCGTTTTGGCTTGAGGCTGTCACATGTGTGCAGCATATGTACTTAACAGGTGCCCCACACTAAGGCCTTGCAGTCTGTTACTCCATACGAAGCTTGACATGGCAGGAAGCCTTCTATTGGTCACTTGTGTGTCTTTGGTTGCTTGGTCTATGCTTTAGTGCCAGTGCAACAACGTAGAAAATTGGATGATAAGGCTGTCAAATGCATTTTTGTTGGTTATAGTGCTGTGAGCAAGGGTTATAGATTGTATCATCCGCAGTCAAAGCGTATCTTGATTAGTCGAGATGTTGTTTTTGTGGAAGATGCTATGCAGCCTTTGTTATTATGTACCAAAGAGACAGGTGTGAGCTCACGAGATGTATTTGATACGTTGTTGCCTCTGTTTATAGGTGGGAACTCAAATGTAAGTCCTAATGAGGCAAATATTCAGCCTATGCAGATTTCAAATTACATCATAGATCAGCCTATTTTTGATGTAGATTTACAGGATGTAATTTATGAGGATAGGGCTGAAAATTAGCAGGCTAGAGGTATGCCTAAATGGCTGGTGCAAACCTTACGTGATAGTAAAATTGATGCATCTATTTCTAGTCGTACTCATTCAGGTTTTCAGCATGCCTCTTATGCATCAAATTGTTATGCTTTGGTTGTGTTTAGTATATGTGAAGAGGAAGAACCTCTTTCATTTGATGAGGCACAAAAAACAGAAAATTGGTTGGCTGCAATGCAAAGTGAATATGATGCTATAATGAAGAATGGTACATGGTCTTTGTGTGATTTGCCTATTGGTAAAAAGTTCATTGGATGTAAGTAGGTTTTTAAGTTGAAACGAAAGCCAGATGGCAGTGTTGATCGCTATAAGGCTAGACTTGTTGCAAAGGGTTATGCTCAAAAAAGGGCATTGATTTTGATGAGACCTTTGCTCCCACTTGTCGTATGACTACTATTCGTAGTAGCATTTGTGCATTGGTAGCTCATAATGGTTATGTACATCAATTGGACATAAAGACTGCGTTCTTGAATGGAGATTTGCATGAGGAGGTGTATGTATCACAGTCTCGTGGTTTTGTTCAAAGAGGGCAAGAAAACAAAGTGTGCAGGTTGAAAAAGACTTTATATGGATTAAAGCAAGCTCCACGAGCTTGGTATGAAAAGATACATGCATATTTGACTGCACATGGTTTTTAGAATAGTCCAACAGAAAGCACTTTGCATATTAAACATGTGGATGATATACATCTAATCATTGCTCTCTATGTCGATGACATGCTGCTCACAGGACCAAATGAGAGTCATATTACTGATTTTAAGGCTGGTTTGAATGCCTCTTTTGAGATATCAGATTTGGGGCATTTGCATCATTATTTGGAGATACAATTTAAGCAGTGTGATGGAGGTATTGCTTTGTGTCAGACAAAGTATATTGAGACATTGTTGCGGAGATTTGGCCTTGAAGACTGCAAGCCTATTGCAGTCTTCAAGGCCATTGTGTGATGGAGGTATATACTTTTTGTCAGACAAAGTATATTGAGACATTGTTGCGGAGATTTGGCCTTGAAGACTGCAAGCCTATTGCTACTCCAATGGAGACAGGTTTGAAGTTGAGTCTTCATGATTCTGGAGATCACTTTGATGTCACACTCTATCAAACAGCTGCTCATTTATGTATGCATTACGAGGCCAGACATTCAGTTTGCAATCTCACATGTGAGCAGGTTTATGCATAGCCCAGGGTCTCAGCATTGGAAGGTAGTTAAACGCATCTTTTGCTACTTGAGTGGCACCATACATCTTGGGCTGTTTTATCCCAGGGGGGATCAAATTGGGGTGGTTGCTATGACACAAGAGTGTCCACAAGTGGTTTTTGTTTCATGCTCGGTAGCTCATGCATATCTTGGTTGAGCAAGAAGCAACCTACTGTGGCCACTTCTAGTTGTGAAGCTGAGTACAGGGCAGCTTTCGCAAAGCTATGGTTGAGTGTGTGGCTCAGACGGCTTATGGCTGACTTGAGTGTTGGCCAGGAGTCTGCCACCTCTATCTACACTGACAATCAGAGCGCATTGGCAGTTTTGCGAGAAACCCAGTTTTTCATGCTTGCACAAAGCACATTGAGGTGCATTATCACTATGTCAGGGAGAGACTCTCAGCAGGAGAGATCAGCTTGGCATATGTGCCAACACAGGAGGACAACCCCGCCGCCGATCTTTTCACGAAGGCGCTTCCTCGTGAGAAGTTTGAAGCTTTCCGCAAAGCTTTGGGCTTTCTCCCCTTTGTGGACTGATCTACTTCGGGCATGGCACTTCCCTATACAACATGAGTGCCAGCTTTCGTTCACACCATTACTCCCAGGGGGGATTTATTGCCATATATATAGGCAATCATGTGTGTGAACACACTTAGGACCGCCAGGGCACTTTTTCTCTCTTTAGGAGGTTTTTTTCCCCGGCTTGTATATATGCCCATTATTCTAGGGCTAACTTATCTTTGTACATTGACACAATCTAATACACTCTATGTTGTGTGCATTCTTGCTTCTTCTTCTCTAAGCTTTGTGTGCTTTCCTGCAACCCTAATTCCAACATTGTTGTAGAGCATAAACCACGCAAATATTTTGAGAGAATAGATCCTGTTACTTGCATCCATTCAAACAGACGAACAAAGAGTTAGCTCGTACGTGTTTTGCAGGTGTCAAAGGACCTATTACATGTTATAGATGTCACCCAAAATAGCCTATGGTTTATGCAATGATGGGATCATTCCCTTTGATATATCTAGAATATAGTATTATCCTGAAGTAAGGGGGTAATCTACCATGTGGGAGATGCCACTAGAATGCATTTCATAAGACTATTGTGGGAAGTGATTATGTATTTTTACACATGCAATTTTCTGAAATTTCCTAGGACTAGTCTAACTGAATGAACAATACTTGGATTGTTATGATATTGTCTAGGGACTATCCTCTAAAATACCCAAATACTTGCATCTTGATAAGATGTCGCCCTAACATTATTAGTGTTATTCATTGATTCTTTCTATGAATACTCATATGATAATCATCTTTCATAAGATACAATATTGTACCTCTCTAATTGAGATCACTTGGTATGCAATCCTCATAGCTATCCTAAAATAACCATTCAATTTTTAACAAACCAGAGGGTCAAATTCTTAGATTATACATTATTGTAATGATTTCTTTGAGTTTTGATAAAATTTTCAGAATCTGTCGAGTGTGTTAGCCACAACCATGTAGACTCGTATAAAGGCCATTTACTGGTTATCACCATAATACCCAACCATAAGTGGTGTTCCTTCCACAATTAGCTTTTGAGGATAAGCCTCAACTTGCCAATAAAAATAAAAATCACTCTGTATAGTTCCAAAATATGATATTACTTCCATGGTTAAGGCAACCTGGAAAAACCAAAAATTATAATACCAAATTCGTGTTATTAGCCCTGCTTAACCATTGGTGATCTAAGATCAATACACACAGAAAACCAGATTTAAGAGCCTAAACCACGCAAATATTGTGCCGGTTATCACCTGCCCAATTTTCAGAATCCACCAAGTGTGCTAACCACAACCATGTGGACCCGTACACATGCCATTTGCCGGTTATCACCGTAATACCCAACCAAAAAGTGGTGTTCCACAATTAGCTTTTGAGGATAAGCCTCAACTTGCCAATAAAAATAGAAATCAGTTTGTATAGTTACAAAATATGATATTACTTCCATGGTTAATGCAACCCAGAAAAAACCAAAAATTAAAATACCAAATTTGTGTTATTATCCTTGCTTAACCATTGGTGATCTAGGATCAATACCCACAGAAAACTAGATTTAAATGCTGTGCTTTACATCTATGTTAAAATTTCTGAAAAAACTCCTATATCGGTGTAGTTAACTCATAAAGTGTGCATAACCTAACATTACCAATAAAATCCAAACACCAATATTCTTATCTAAAAAAATAATTCAGAATCAATTGTGGTATAAGATATGAGAAATATCTACATGTAGATTATCTAGAGTCGGATATGTATTATGTATAAGATTCCCAAGGGTCATCATCCTATAATATAATACAAGTCATACACACGCGTCAACATACTATGAGTTTCCATGTAGTCATCAACCCATAGGCCTGCCACCATAAACACAGAGTACCATTGCTATCCCATCTGATGCTAATACTAGAGACATGGCAAACATCCAAAAGACAATCAACGGGCTAAGTGAGTGTCTCAACACTCACCTGGCTCCTTTATATAGGTGGAGCTTGGAGGATGTATCCAAAAGCAATATTAAGACCTTCTGCCAGTGTATCTGTTGAGCCTTGATTCTTTCATCGTCGGCTACCTCCATAGCATGTGCAGTGCCATGAACATGAGCCAGCTAGCACCCCGGCTAGCCAGAAAGAGAATGTGGCCAAAGTGGGCTTGTTGGAAATTACCATTTTGTCAATCGCGTAATATCTCCCATGCATGAGGTTAGGTGAGAAGACTAACGAGTAATCATATGTGAGTCATCCCAAATTTTAGGTTCATGGTGTAAATCAATTTGCAAACATTAAGTGATTCATCTAACCAAAGATGTGCAAAAGAGGGTGTTTGCGTGTTTGTTTGTTTGTTTGTGTGTGTGTGTGTGTGTGTGTGTGTGTGTGTGTGGGAGAAAGAGACCAAGGAATATTATTTAGTGAGTGTGAAAAGCATAGGTTTGTGTGTGTGTGTGTGTGTGTGTGTGTGTGTGTGTGTGTGTGTGTGTGAGAGAGAGAGAGAGAGAGAGAGAGAGAGAGAGAGAGAGAGAGAGAGAGAGAGAGAGGAATTTTGTAAATCTCAGTCTTAGTCTCACTGCATAAGGAGAGCAACTACAAAATTCAACTTAGCTTTGAGCTCATTAAAGGCATTGAAGCTACTGGTCTCTGGCGCATCTCTCTTTACAAAAGGGAGGCTATTCCTAGTGGCTACATTGGTGGCCTTTACCAAGAAATGAGTAGCTCTGAGTTGATGAACGACAACCCTTCAATAGAGAGCTTATTATGGAACCTTAAAAATGTTGAGATATCGAGCTCATCTAGTGAGGCGGTGGACATTGATGATGACCCACCTGGGGGATAGGCCCCACACTTACACCACTAGCATGGTTGGTGAGATCATGGGTGATATGTGGCTAGTGGGATGACAGGCTATGTGTGTGACAAACATTCTAGAGACTGACATAGTTATAGCGCCAGCTCATTTAGTTGGGTTCACACTATAGAGAACCCTAGTATGTATTTGGTTGAGTACCTTTTCATATGGTGTGTACTCTTATCTTTGTATATGGTGTGTTGAGTGGTGTGAAGAAGAAGAAGATTTTCAGCCTCTCACCTTGTGTGTTCTCTTTTAGGGTTTTGTGAGTGTGTGTGTGTGCTTGCAAGAGCTCAAGCTCTCTTCTCCCCTGCATCTTTTCATGGTATCAGAGCCTGGGCTGAGCTATAAGCAAGAGAAGCACAGGAAGCGGTACGAGGGTAAGAGCTTGATCTACTCTTCCCTATTTGTGTTGGCGACACCCCTGTGTCAGGAGCTCTACGGGAGGCACCGGCAAACGATCTCTGATTGAGGAGCTTTCTTCGCGGGAGTAAATTTTTCGATCCTATTGGACAGATTTTTTCGGGCCGAAAATGCGTTTCGGGCGCGTTAGGACCTCAGTTTTTCGGAAAGTAGGCGATTTCGAGCACTACGGGTTAAGTCATCGATTCCTTGCAGTCATGTTCCGAACATAACAAAGAATCTAGTTTCAGTTGGCCAGATGATTGAGCAGGGTTTGTAGGTTCGGTTTAATCCTGATGGTTGTTATGTTAAAGACTTTAAAGACAAGTGCAAGTTGGTTACAAAAGGTAACAGAGTGGGCAGAATGTTTACATTGAATGTAAACATGTGCCTGAAGTGAGTGCTACGATGCTTGCAAATGGTTCAAGAATTGTTGCAGACACAAACATTCGGCATAAAAGAATTGGACATGTGAATGTGCAGAGAATGAAGTCTATGCAGACTAAAGGAATTGTGACAGGGCTGCCAAAGTTTAAAGTTGAAGGTATGCAGAAAATATGTGAAGCATGCCAATTTGGAAAGCAAACAAAGAATGTATTTCCACGTGACAGAAATGTGAGCAAAAATGCACTAAATGTTGTGCATTCAGATGTATGGGGTCCTACGAAGACCATGTCTATGGGAGGCTGTAGGTATATGTGACATTTATTGATGACCACACAAGGAAAGTGTGGGTATACTTCATGAAGGAGAAGGGTGAGGTGTTCACTCATTTTCAAAATTTCAGAGTTATGGTTGAAAAGCAAACAGGGAAATATGTAAAGTGCCTAAGGTCAGATGGAGGGGGAGAGTACTTCTTCAATGAGTTCTCTGAATTTTTGAAGAAGAATGGTATTCGGAGATAGTTTACATGCAGATACACTCCGTAGCAAAATGGAGTTGCTGAGCAGAAAAACAGGCACATTGCTGAGATTGCGAGAGCATTGATGGGAGAGAAGAATATGAAAGCCATTGGATGCAAGTGGGTGTATAAAGTAAAACATAACAGTGATGGAAGCATAAGCAAGTACAAGGCTAGATTGGTAGCCAAAGGATATGCACAGACATATGGCATTGATTATGAGGAAACTTTCAACCCAGTTGCCAAGATGGTAATAGTGAGAGTTGTGATAGCAGTGGCTGCGTCAAAGCAATGGTCTTTACATCACATAGATGGTAAGGAATGCATTCTTGCATGGGGATTTGCAGGAAGAGGTGTATATGTTGCAACCACCTAGTTATGAGGATATGAGTCACCCTGAGCATGTTTGCAGGTTGAAGAAAGCCTTGTATGGCTTAAAACAAGCACCAAGAGCATGGTCTGACAAGATTTTTGAATATCTTGTCACTATTGGATTTCATGTAGCCAATGCAGATTTCTCACTGTATGTGAGACAGAGTGATAGAGGGGTTGTGCTTATTGTCATCTGTGTAGATGACCTGATCATTACTCTACGGGGGACCATGATGCAGAGATCTTTGATGTAAAGATCTTGCTTAGAGAGAAGTTTGAGATGAAGGATCTGGGGGAGCTCAGATATTTCTTGGGCATTAAGGTGATTAGGTCACCACATGGTATTGGATTACTGCAGAGATAGTATGGCTTGGACATGCTGTCCAAGTATGGTATGACAGGCTGTAAGCCTATCTCAGTGCCATTGGATCAGAATGGCAAGTTGAGTGCAGATCCACCCCAGGAGAGATTTTAGAGGATCCTACTATGTATAGGCGCATAGTAGGAAGCTTGATCTACATGACGGTCACCAGGCTAGATTTGAGCTATGCTGTTAGGTTGGTGAGTCAGTTTATGCAGGTTCCTCGGTAGCCGCATTTGGATGCATTAAGATGCATACTGAGGTATGTGAGGTCTACTTTGCATTGTAGACTATTTTATGAAACTGGGACAGAGATATGTGTACATGGGTACACAGATGCTGATTGGGCTGGTAGTATCTCAGATAGAAGATCCACTAGTGGCTTCATGTTTTCTTTGGGGAGTGCTGCTATAACTTGGAGCAGCAAGAAGCAGTCTATGGTTGCTCTATCCAGTATAGAGGAGGTCGAGTATAGAGGTGCTGCTATGGCAGCATGTGAGGTAGCTTGGTTGAGAAAGCTACTTGCAGATTTGGGTCTATCAGTGGATAGACAAGTTGTCATTTTCTGTGACAACATTAGCAGTATATAGTTGGCCAGGAACCCAGTTTTTCATGCTCGCACGAAGCATATAGAGGTCCACTACCATTTTGTTAGAGAGAAGGTTTTGGCAAGAGACGTTGACCTTGTTTATGTCAGCACAAAGGATCAAGTCGCTGACATCTTCACCAAAGCATTGGGTACAGAGAAGCTCCATAGATTCAGGGCTTCGCTTGGTGTACATGAGATGGAGTTGAGCTCGAGGGGGAGTGTTGAGATATCAAGATCATCTAGTGAGGCGGTGGACACTAATGACCCGCTTGGGGGATAGGCCCCACACTTACACCACTGGCATGGTTGGTGAGATCATGGGTGATATGCGGCCAGTGGGATGACAGGCTATGTGATAGCCATTCTAGAGACTGGCATAGTTATAGCACCAGCTTATTTAGTTGGGTTCACACTATAGAGAACCCTAGTATGTATTTGGTTGAGTATCTTTTCATATGGTGTATACTCTTATCTTTGTATATGGTGTGTTGAGTGGTGTGAAGAAGAAGAAGATTTTCAGCCTCTCACCTTGTGTGTTCTCTTTTAGGGTTTTGTGAGTGTGTGTGTGCTTGTAAGAGCTCAAGCTCTCTTCTCCCCTACATCTTTTCAAAATCTAGTTAGATCTCGTGCCTTCTCTAGCATAGTGGTGGCGGGCTCTCCGAGAGAGGTTGAAGAAGCTGTGAGAGTTGAGCTAAATATCGACACACAACAAAGAGCTCTGTCTTTAACTAGATGTGAGCTCCATCCTCAGCAATAATCTACTACAAGATCGTTTCAGTAGATCTTTGGCAAAAATTACATAGAGATCTATGTGTGTTTAGTCCCTTGAGAGGACACTGTGGAAGCTCCATTGAAGCTGCATTCTCTATGGTTGAGCTCTCTGTGTGTGAGTTAAATGATCAGCTTAGAAAGGACCTTCTCCACAACAGTAAAAGGTGGAATCATCTTCATCTTTATGATTAATAAGTTTCTCCTCAGTAAGCGTATCTCATTTTTAAGGAGCCGACAATTGTGTCGTGTGTGTTGATATTAGGCTCAACTAGGTGTAGAGGCATTTGGAGCTTAAGAAAAGGCATCAACTTCTTTACACACTATGTGAGCTTCTGGTAACATAAAGGTAGGGCCATGATAGACAAGGTATTGTTGAGGTGGAAACCACCATTAAAAGCAACTTGACATTATCAACATTATCAGCTAGCAGTGATGATGAGCGGTGATGCTACATTTTCTAGAATTTGCAGCAAAATGAGTGCCATATGTTGTGTATGTCGGCAGTTTTCATTTGAAGTTACAAATCTTATGAACATTTTTTTGTAAGAATTAATTGTATTGCCTTGAATGGTCTATTGGTGACATTCTGCATTGACTTGGTGCTAAATTTCCCTAGTTGGATCAACGTCTTGTGGTGACATCATCATTGACTTTGTCTCATTCATAGCCTTTGTGGCATTACACCTTTGTGGCATTACACCTTTGTGGTGGTACTTCATGATAAAACATGTGTTGCTAAACTTTATAACATGTGTTAGATAAACTTTATAACATGTGTTAGATAAACGTCTTGTGGTGGTGACATCATCATTGACTGTGTTATTCATAGCCTTTGTGGCATTACACCTTTGTGGTGGTACTTCGTGGTGATAAAACATGTGTTATCATTTTTCGATACCTTTAATTTGTAATCCTTAGTGGGAATTTGTATAGCAAGTGGGCTTTTTTATTTTGCACTGTGTATGTGCTCTCTGATGTACACATACATGTATATGTATGTAGATCAATAGAGGGAGTGAGTTTATGTGATCTGCATCCATATATTATGGTGTATGGTTAGCTTAATCCTTAGATAATTATTTAATTTAAGGTTAAAGTCTAAGGTTCTAGTAATAAGCTAGAACTGTGACACATTAGAGGCTAGGTGGCTCCACTTGGTGGCTACTGATAAGAGTGATGGAGTAAATCAAGGAGAGGTGGAGAGGAAAGTGGATCTAGATGGCAGTCACTTGATAGCCTATAAATTGAGCAATCTTTCCTTCACTTGTGTGTGATTAGAGAGTTCTTAGTGGTGTAACCCTTGTTGGTTTAATATAATCATCTTGTGTGATCCTTAGTGGAAACCACACTCTCTTGTCTTTGTGTTAATCATTGTGTTTTATGATTTTCATTATGGCTAAACTCATTTGATTAGTGCTAATTAACACTTTGTGTATTTATCTTGTAGTGAGTACATATTTTGCTTAGTGCCAATTAACACTTTGGAGACCATATTAGGGAGTTTGGGAAAATCCCAATTCCCATTTTTCAAGATAAAAAAATGGGGCCACGGTGAACCCTATGAACGCTTTAAAGGTTTTGTTAAAACCCCCTCATGTGACATATCATTGGAAAGCTCTTGAAGAACAAGTTCTACATCCACATTCTCCAACAACTTTGGAGTTGGTATGCTCAAGATACAGCAAAAAGTAGATTGAAGAGAAAATTCCCAAGGTAATGGGATTTTTCCAAACTCCCTAATATTGTGTGTTGTTTATCTCTTAGTGAGGGCATTTTGCTTAGTGCTTATGGGTACCTCAACGTTCTATCTTTTATCTCGCTACATCATTTATAAGCTTTATGGGAGGCTTGTGAACCTAGCTTAATTTTATCAAAGGCCATAATTGCTATGAAAGAAACACTTACTCTATGAAGCAATACAAAAGGGCAAAGATCTATATTGACATTAGTCCTTTTTAAGTTATATTTCCACCATCCATAAGCTCTATCTACCCTTAAGGAATTCAAGCAAATTGAGTTGAGAAAACTTAGAAATGAATAAAAGAATCCAAAATTGACCTCTAGTAATGGCATGTCAATAGTACTTAGAAAAGATAGTTTTTCCAACCAATAAAAATAAAGGTAATCCATATTTAGAGTTAAAATTTAGACAAATGCTGATATTATTATTAGAGTTAAAATTTAGACAAATGCTGATATTATTATTAGAATTTATAAATTTGTACCCTTGATTTATAAATTTTAACCACAAAAAATACATTACAAACCAAGTTTTTTGAGTGCTTGACATGATTCTTTTTATTGCATTTTATTTCAATGGCTTTAAATATTCTTTCAATGACACATAAATAAAGTTCAAATCAAACACTATTTTTTTTAAACATTATGCATGCACAACAAATAGAGTACAAATGATTGTAATAGGAAATTGTGGATGTATATAACAAAATGTGGAATCATCACATCACGTTGTTGTTACATCAAGCATGCACAAACATTCAATCATCATCAATTAGATTTTTGCATTTCTAATGAGTTCTTGAAAAAGTGTAAAGAAATTTACTTATATGACACTTCAAGCTCAAAGGAACAACTATAGTGCAGGTTTCCACAAGTATAAGATCATGAAACTCTTAAAGATATCTTACTCAATCTGTGTTCTATATGGCAAAGAGCATATTGTGAAGGAAGAGGTAGTTGAATATCCATGTTGATGATCACCACATATTTCAAGCAAACGATTTCTAATATTGTTGTAAGGCTTTGAAGTATGTGTTATAGTATACATGTGGGTGTATTACTTAGCCCCTCCACCCCTACCTCCCCCAGCCCCCAAAAAAGGCAATCTTTCCATGCTTTTTTTGCAAAGTTATCAAAGATTTGAAGCGTTTTTCATATGACTACCAAGTTAGGAGTGGTTATAGGAATGCATTAATTTTTTCTCGTCAAACTATAGGTTTGTAGAAATGAACAAATCGTTCTTGAAGAAAGAAACAAATAAAGCGTGTAAAAGTTTATTCAAGGTACCTTGTAAAGGTATGGTTAGAGTGTCATAGTTTGCACATGGCTTGCTTCTTGGAGGAGCAGATGAAGCTCATGTGCAAGCTTCAATTGTCCACCAAAGTGAAAAGTCCTATTTCAATGGCACTCTAAATGATTATGAACTTCTTGTGCTCCTTTAAGGTAAAGCCTTTTATGCATATAAATATACACATACACTTGAGAGAGAGAGAGAGAGAGAGAGAGAGAGAGAGAGAGAGCAGGCACATCCATAGCTACATCACAAGCTTGTTAGCTACTTTAGCTAAAGATATTAAATTTTATTTTAGAAAGTTTAGGATAATAGTTTGCTTACATGAGGAGCAAAAAGCTACATACATACGATAAATCGAGTATAATGACATACTTTTAACAAAGTTTAATATTTTTTAAGTGTTATAAAAACTAAAAGAAACTCATTAGTTTGTAATCCCAAGCAATATTAGGTTCCTAGAGGAGTTCATACATTCAAGCAAGGGATACCTTTGTTGCTAATTGTTTCCTTAAGTGGGACTACTATTTAAGCACTCTTATGGCAATGTGTGGTAAGTGTTTTTCATAATGGTCTTCTCTTATCACGTCCAATGAATGGTGGGACTACTATTTAAGCACTCTTATGGCAATGTGTGGTAAGTGTTTTTCATAATGGTCTTCTCTTATCACATCCAATGAATGGTGGGTTTACTGCCACAACAATTGTTTCCTTAAGTGGGACTACTATTTAAGCACTCTTATGGCAATGTGTGGTAAGTGTTTTTCATAATGGTCTTCTCTTATCATGTCCAATGAATGGTGGGTTTATTGCCACAACAATTTCAAGTAGTTGTACACCTCATCACTTGGGTATTGTAAGGTTTTTATGCATGTGAATTAAATTATGGCAATGTGTGGTAAGTGTTTTTCATAATGGTCTTCTCTTATCACGTCCAATGAATGGTGGGTTTACTGCCACAACAATTTCAAGTAGTTGTACACCTCATCACTTGGGTATTGTAAGGTTTTTATGCATGTGAATTAAACTCACAGCATGCCCTGCTAGCATGCTCTTTCTTTATCTTAGAAGTTTGGTATCAAAGGGGAAAAACATTAATATTTGATGTCCTATGTGTAACATATAAGATGATAAGCATCTTTCCACCTCTTTTGGAGCTACTGGTGCACCAAACCTCTATTGAGGGAGTCAGAAAGTGGTTTCGCGCGCAGAGCAAAAAGTGGTTTCACCAAGTGGGAATTCAGGATGACTTTAGATGGAAACATGTCATCCTCATAGACATGAAGAAAATGAATCGCCTTAGAGGTGATTTGGCCTTGGATCAAAACCTCGGCTATCTCAAATATTTGGGAAGCACATAATAGTCAAATCTTTGAAAAAACCACGAGAGCTCAAGTTGACTCTTGAGGCTCAATTGTAGTTGAAATTTAGAGATGTTACTAAAGATAGGTTCAATAATTAAGAATGTGCTACTCTACAAGGCTAATATCTAGCTCTACATAGACCTCAAGTGGTCTGATGTGACTGTATACATAATCCCTCTTGTTTTTTGTTCAACTTAATAATAGATATATTAAGTTTCCTTGCAAAAAAAAAAGATACTATCCTTGAGCACTCCTTGATTCCTTCTCTAGGTGATGTGATGATTAAAGATAAAAAGTTCCTACGTACCCCAAGACAAGTAATTAATTAGAAGAGTGCAAATTTTACACATCATAGTAAAATGAAAGGAAAAGCCCAAGCGATTTCTTAAATTAGAATGGTTGTGAGAGTGAGTGTGATGTGGGTGGATGTTGCCACACATTCTTTTGGTAAGTTTAACCAAATGGATCTATAACAAACAATATACATGTCTTTGCTTAAATACAAATGTGGAGGAAACTTTTTTAATTTGAATGTAACATCAATTGGGTTGAAGAGGAAACTTTTTTAATTTGAATGTAACATCAATTGGGTTGAAGAGGAAACAATAGTTTTGAACATGTGTTTTCTTCATACGTTAATGTTAGAGGAGGTAAATTTTTTTAAAATCAAGCAAGCTATAGGTTAGGTTAAAGCAAATCTACATTTTGCCACCACTATGAGAGCTAGCAATGGAGGGAGGATATAGTTATTTGAAGGGGGGGTTAAACAAACCTATATTTTGCCACCACTATGAGAGCTAGACATGGATGGAGGATGTACTTATTTGAAGAAGGAGGGAGGGGGGGGGTGTAGAGTATGGATTGCTTGATTTTTGAGGGGTTGCCTTGCATGTCAAAAAGTAAATTTTTTTGGTGTGGGTTACACACACACAAAAACATTTAGTGTGTGTGTGTGTGTATATATATACATATGCATATATGTATATATATACATATATATAGATACCGAATGTTTTGTGTATATATATATTGAATGTTTTTAGTGTATGTATGTATGTATACATACATACATACATACATACATACATACATATATATGTATATACATATACATAATTTTTTGAAATGTATTTTAAAAACTTTCATCTAAAAAACGTTGAAAGAGGAAATCAAGCCTGATTGCAAGAACCCACAATAAGATGAAAAGTAGGTGGTGCCATGGAACATGAGAGTTCCTAGGTCATAGGTTCAAGCCCTAGTGTGCAAACGGTGGCATGCATGGGTGTGTGAGTTGTGTTGTACTTTCTAATTCTAACCAATTGAAAAAAAAAAAGAAGAAAAAAAAGAAGAGAAGTAGGTGGTGCACCAATTGAAAAAAAAAAAAAAGATGAGAAGTAGGTGGATGTATGGAGCAGGCAAATAAGTTTTTGGTTAGTTTTGGTGATTTATTTTTGTTGGAGTTTGTGAAAAGACACTGAAAATCAAGAAAATAGAAAAGTGAATAATAATCAGTGCCCCCCCCCCCACCGTCCTATCTCTGCACCTTCTTATTTAATACCCGAGCGTCTGAATGAAGCTTTGCTTGTCGTTTTACAGTATCTCAACTGCCGTCAGAGTCCTTACTCCTCTCGAGTGGCGAGTCCTGTGTCGTCCACACAGCCCTCTCCCCTCTGCGTTTCATAAGCTACTCTGCCGCCTCCATGGCTACCTCTCAGGGAAGAGGCATGGCAGCTCTCCTCGTGGTAGCGGTGTGCTTTATGCTGCTTTTCCACCACGCCTCTGCTCTCCTGTATAATGTGGGTGACCGCTCTTCTTGGACCCTCCCGCCTTCAATCAACTACAATGGCTGGGCTGCATCCAAGGTCTTCCGTGTTAATGACGTACTCAGTAAGTCCTAATCCTCCGTTTGAGCTGCTTACACCGTTAATCATCACGCAAGAGGGTCGTTGCTTAATGTGATAATGGTGAGAGTGGTTCCTATGGCTAGATCCGAGGTTTTTATGAGGAAGGCATGTGTGCTTCTGTAGTGGGTGGTCACATGGTGGTGTGTTTTTTGTTTTGTGTGTGTCTGTGGGGCAGGATTCTCTTACTCTTCTGAGATTCACAATGTGATGCTGGTAAGCAAGGGGGACTATGATGGGTGCGCATCGGGCAGGCCTCTTGCAGTGTATTCCAACGGGAACTCGCTGGTGAAGCTGTCAAGGAAGGGCACCTACTACTTCATCTGTGGCATTCCAGGGCACTGCGAGGGTGGCATGAAAATGCAAGTTAACGTCTATTAAGGTCCGTGTTACGATTATGATTAGTATAGTGAGTCATGGTCCATCGCGCACTTGGTTGCCCAGTCCAGTTGGTTAGGGTGTTGGGTATTAACATGTTGGGCTATCAGCATTGTGTTGTGGCATATCCTTGTAAATCATGATGATACATGGTGGTGTGAGTTGTAAATCATGATAATACATGGTGGTGTGAGTTGCCGCCGCTTTGCAAATCATGATTATACATGAGCATTGTGCTGTGGCAGCCATGTAAATCATGATAATACATGCTGGGGTGTGTGATCCATGTAAATTATGGCAATACATGGTGGAGCGTGTGGTGTGTCTTGATGTGCATCGTGCGGTGGCATCCAGTTAAATCATGATAATACATGGTGTGTCGCGTGTTTTTGATGTGCATTGTGCTGTGGCATCCATGTAAATCATGATAATACATGGAGTGTGATATACATGTAAATCATGATATTACATCGTGGAGTGTGGTGTGTTTTGATGTGCATTGTATTGTGGCATCTATGTGAATCATGGTAATACATGGAGTGTGTGATCCATGTGAATCATGATAATACATGGAGTGTATCGTATGTTTTGATGTGCACTTGAATTTGAAGAAAAAACTAAGTCTTTTTGGGATTTACCCCCGTGATTCTAATGTCAACCTATAATTAGCCAAAAGTTTATCACAAGCTAGATGCACTTAACAATCTCCTTGGTTGCCCTCATCTTGCAGGTATGTGGCAGCCCTCCATCTATCTATATTATGGCTATCCTATGTACTCCGTATTGCGTACGATCCTTATTAATTATGGCAGAAGGCACCGTGCATTATGTCCTGTTCTTTGTGAAAGGTTGTTGCTCTGTGTGCCTCGATGGGCAATGCGAGCTCTTCCTATGAAATCGTTAACCTTACTTCTTGTCTGTTTAATACAGAAACATTATTACTTGCAACCTTGTGCTTGATTTTCCTTAGTGTCTACTTTTTGTTGAAAAGGGGTGTTGCTTTATGAATTGTTGGAATATTTGGGTGAACAAGGGTGAAGGGAATGATTGTAAGAAGAATTAATTGTGTAAGGTTTTTTTAATCTTGTTGTACTCCTCGGTTTGAGGAAATAACAAGTTAATCCTAAGCAAATAAGCACGAAAAAAATATGAGAAGGATGTGTGTCCATTCCTTGCTTGTAAATCATTTGTAAAGTAGGTGAATGCTTATTTGAATATGATGTAAGGTAATTTAGCTTATTGAAGTCTTAATGAGGGAATGATGGTATATTAATATTTCCATCTTATTGTAGTTTTGTCATATGCTTTTGATTAAGGCTCCTTGAAGAAAAGGCTCCCTATAGTTTGCATTTTAGGATTCTCAAATGAAATTAATGCTTTAAAAAAAAATATTTTTCGATAGTGGGAAAAGAAAAATTTAAAGCAATGTATTTCTACAAGACTGGAGAATGGTAGTTGTATGTAGTTGTAAATATGGGATAGTGAAACAACCTTTAAAAGTTAGTGGTCGAACATAGATTTTATTATTAAGTTGTTATTCCCTAGTAAGAATATCAAAACTTAAGTTGGTAATTGTAGTAATGATTCTAGTCAAAGTTTGTGAATATTTCTTTCCCATGTAAAGTTAGCCAAGACCATTTAGTATATTATGTTTCAACTTATAGCAATCTAGTTCTACTTAACATTTCCAAACAACTACTAGATTTAGTCATTCTTGAACCATGGACTAAGCTATTTTGCCTTCCAACTCATGTCTCAATATTAGGTCTATGTTGATTGGTTTGAGGTTGTTTCACTAACCTTTTTCTTGGACTATTTGCTAAGCCATTTTACATTCAAATTGTGTCTTCATATTCTTAGATTATGGGCTAACGAATTTACACTCAAATACTGTGTCAATATCGAGCCTACACTAATTGGTTTTTTTAAAAGGTAGTTGCAAATAGGAGATAGGGAAGCTACCATTAAAAACCAATTAGTGTAAGTTTAATAGACACAATATGTGAGAAATGGTGTAGGCCATAGTCTAGGAATAGAGTTGGTGAAACTATCCTAAACCAATTTGCATGACCTTATATTGACTCAAAATTTGAGTGAAAAACAGCTAAGTTTATAGGCCAAAAATATGGCCAAAACAAATAGTTATGTAGAGATGTTAACTAGAAGATTACTACAACTCTAATCATAATATGTATGCTTGGCTAACTCTAATTGGGGAAGGAATATTGACATGAAGGTCAATTTGAATCATTACTAGAATTAGAAAAATAGGTTGAGAAGGTCGCATAAAAATTAGTAACTTTATAATAAAATTCAAGTTAGAACCACCAACTTTATTCTAAAGCAAATTTATTTAATTAGCTTATTTAAAAAGTTAATCTAAAGAGGTTGTCAAAACATCAAACAATCGAAAATCGAGCTCGACTTAAAGTCAAGCAATGAAAATTTAGTATTGACTTATCATACTTAAGATTCATAGTATGTTAAAAGTTCTTAGAAGGGGTGCATGTTGTGCATAGGTGGCATTAGAACATGTGCTAGCTCTTATAGCTTTTAGCTTTGTAAATCTTAGTTGTTGACGTTTTAAATAAGTGCATATAAAAAAGGTCTAATAAATCTTGATTAAGACTTATTAGTCACTCAACCATCGTATATTAATCTCAGATATACAAAATTAGTGAGGCTAATTGGCTTGTTTAAAATACATTTAAAACAAACCTCCAATTGAAATTAAAAAAATGCAATGTGATGAAATAATCATGGTAGAAGTTGCATCGACGACTTAAAATCTTTGAGGATACACTCAAGATTCTAACCTAATTAACAATCAAGAGGATAAGAAAAGATTCAAGAAAGCCATTGGATCATCAAAGACATTGCTTGAAAATTAAAATCATTTGGACATCTTAAGAAAAACATATTATTCTTGAGAAGTTAGCTTAACAAAGATTAATGAAATGTTAAGCTTACTTGAACATCTAATTTTATTTTGCTTCTCTAGCAACGATGACCTCTTCAATGATCTTCTCCCCAATCCCCTTCTCTTTTGTAGTCCTCACTTTGCTTTTAAAGGGTAGAGAGGGCATGTAGGATAGCTTGGGGCCTCTGGCGAGTGAAAGGAAGTGAGTGATGTTTCAGGAGCTCTCTTGGGAGTGCTATACTATAGTTGATGGTGATTCTCATCTCTTTTGTAGCTACAAGCTCCAACTTACTAACTTTGCTTGCAAGGTAGGGATGGCATCATGTAGGGCAGCATTTATGGTCTTTGTCAAGCTAATAGAAGGGGATTATCCATGACTATGTAGGTGAAGACATACAACTATGTGAAGCTCCATAGATGAAAAGGTGCATCTCGAGGATATGATAATATAATTGGGCATATTATACATTTGAAGAGCTGAAATCTTCACGCCCATCAAAGTAAAGTGGTAAAGCTATACCTCCTCATAAATCTAACAAGTCATGTGAGTAAAATTTCTTTACACACAGAACCATTCGTTGAGGAGGAACCTCTGAAGGCATGGGATTGAAGGTAGAAGAAGAGGCCATCACCGTAGAGACAAGTAGAAGAAGCCACAGAAGTACATGATAACATTCTAGAGTAACATAATCTCCACCAGCTTCTTCCTTAAAAAATTTTGAGATTGATGTAACAACAAAGCTGCATGAGCTATCAAGTTTGGAAACCAGTTAGCTCATTCACTTTTGTTGTTACTTCAAAGAAGAAGCCAAAGAAATACATGATAACATTCTAGAGTACCACAGTCTCCACTAGCTTCTTGGAAAATTTTGAGATTGAAGTAACAACAAAAGTGGAGCTAACAGGTTTGTAGTATATAACTTTCTCAAAAGCACATATTGTCATTGATGTTGCATAGAAAGAATTTGAAAAGTGTAAAGGGATAGATGTAAGAATCAATAAGAGTATACATGCAATAATGCTAATCTTTGCGATCTTAGATAAGCCAGTAAGTGTGATGATACCCATGCTTATGCTATAGAAGGAATGCAAATAAAGGTTATAAATGCCAATGCCAATATGTCTAAGGGTATGCCAATTTAAATGCTGTGCATGAGGATGTTATATAAATCTCGGATAGTGTAGGGGAATACATCTCAATGGCTATATGCAATCATCCCTAGAAGTGGTTGTGAATGAGTTGGAAGACCAACTAAAGCATGCTTTGATAGATAAAGTATCAAAGGAACAATGGCACTCATAACTCCCATGCCCACCATATCACAAACATGATAGAGAAGCAGCAAGTTCTGATGATGAAGAGGAGGCTAAAAGAAGAAAACATTAGAGCATGCAGCATGAAGGTGTAAAAACGCATAGCGTTCCTCTTGTGCGTCAAGTGGAAAAGTTGTCTATTGAGGTCACATAAGGAGTGCTGACATCCATGCTTGAAGGTATTGAACACTATTACTTAACATCCTTGTATTATATTCATAGATGATACACATCATGCAAAGATGATAGTAGAGAAGTAGTTAGCTCTTACAATGAAGAGGATGCTAAAAGAAGAAAACTTTATAACATCACCATGAAGGTCTAAGGATGCCTAACTTGCCTCTCATGCATCAAGTGGACAAGTTGCCTCTATATCGAGGTCACAAGGAATGCTGACAGCCATGATCAAAGGAGGTAATTAAACTCATTGCTACGTAACATATTATTATGAGAATATTGATGCATATTAAGAGTAGTATCTACATGCAACCAATACTGATTAGGTAGTCGGTTATAATCTTTCATTAGCATATCTCATGGATAGGAACCAAACTCTCAATCAATATGTTGGCTTCATCACCTTCCATCTCATGAGGTGGGATATATGCTACATGTGTGGTGGTAAAAAAGAAGGCATTAGCTTCCATCATGAGGTGGGATATATGCTACATGTGTGGTGGTAAAAAAGAAGGCATTAGCTTCCTTTTACTATGTAATTCAACTAATCGGGTTATAGGTGTTAGTGAGGCTTTCTCCATGATGCCATTGCCCAAGGCAACATGCTTGTTGGCAAAGTGTTCGGCGTTCTTTGCTATCTGCTTTGTGTCTACCTGTGCACATGCTTTGTTCAACTCTTGTGTATATACAACTTTTGATAATCTGAATAGGGAGAGGGAGAATCAATCATTTCTTTGGTGAAAATCTCTCTTCTTCTCTTGTGCTCCTACCTTCTTGCTTGCTTGTGTGATTGCTTGTAGTGTGATTAAGTATGCATGCTTGATAGCTTGAGTGAGGGGGGAGTAATTGATATAGAGCAGCACCGTAGAGAGTGGTTCAAGTTTTCCAGCTTAACCATTTCCATTGAAGGGTTATCTTAGAGGATTGAGAGTAGAGGAAGAGCTAAAACAAGAGGGATTAACACTCCTCTTGGCCTGTTTTGCCCCTCCTTATGGGACTTCTGCGATCCAAGATAAGTGATTTGGCCACTATCTTATGATTCCTTGCATGAGATAAAGAAGGTTCTTTGACATGAAAATCATCCCTTTAATCTCTCCCTCCTAATATCCACAATCACATCCCAACTTTCATCCATCTTTCATGACTCTGCCCATGCGAGTTTTCGCTACATCACATGCTCCTAAGCTAGTTTACCGATGGCCTCTCAACCTCAAAATGGGTGGTATGGTGAGGAATACAAAGCCACAAGGCTCCACCTCCTATACGAGATGAGAGAGAACATGCTTTCTTAAGAATTTTTATAGCTTGTTAAATGATATCCAAATAACTTTATAGAGAAGAGCTTCACTTGTAGTATTTGTTTGCAATGTGGTAGCATCACAAAAGATTTCAATACTCATATTATGCAAATGATTTGTCTAAAGGTGGGGAAAGGAATATCCTTCTCATTGGGCCACATACAAACACCTTATTAGGAACTTACGTTGACTTTCCACAAAATTAAATGGCTACATTCCTAAGTTGCTAGTAGTGTCCAACATTACGTGTGTTTCATATAACACTAAATTGAACCCTTAAAGACTTGTTTTTATTTAGCATTGAATTTACAAAATTTATATGGTGTAGCAGTTTATCCAAAATTCTCATCTCTCTATGTAAAATACAAGTGTATATTTTTTATTTTTATAAGTAAGATATAATTCCACTTACATTCAAGTTGTCTGAAGGCAATCTCTAGTCCTTGCTTGGCTTTTAAGGATTTCTTAAGGTATTGCTTTGTTAGGAATGTACAACAATATGGAGCAATGCACAGTGAGAAAAAATAGAAAAAGAAAAAGTTACCTATCCTCAAGGTATTGTTGTGATGAGGTCACGAGCTTTTCACATATTACTTTTGCTAGTGTATTGATGACACTATGTAGCCCATAAACATTAGGAGACCTATATCGTGCAAACTTCATCATGTAGAGACATCGAGATACCTCCTAGTAGTCAGTAGAGCACAATATCTCTCTATAGTATTTTTATTTAGCATATAGGGAAAGAGGGCCATAAACATGGCCGCCATGACTAATCATGCAGAAGGTGCATGTAGAGCACAATACCTCTATGGTTTTGCTAGTTGACATGTATGGTAAGAGGGCCATATCATGGCACTGTGACCAATTATGCTTATGGCTATGGTGCCTGGTCATGAAAAAAAATATCACACTTCTTTGTCGGCCTTACGGCCTCATGTCCTTATGTGTTCCTCATTTTCCTTGGGATGGCCTTCTAGCTCTCCCTGGACATAAAATCAAAACTAATTTAAAACTATCACTCATTTTTGCTTAATAGTTGGTGCAAACCCTTGATTATTGGAAGTGAATATAGCTTGCTTTCTCTAATTCATTATCTTACAATTATGCTATTAAGGTTAACAACGATGGCAGCTTGAACATCCTGTACTTCAAAGATTGCATGCCCCTCGAGACTTTGTTTTTTTCCTTGATTTTTGCTATTATATATTTGAATTACACTACTCCAACAAATCTAATTGGAATTCATACAATAGCTTTCTATTATAAGGAAATAAAAAGTTATCAGTCATACAAGACAATAAGATTTATAAGGAAGGGCATGGAATTTGGGACTCCCATTTGCTTATGTCATGGGTGATGAGAGGCTCCATTTTGTTCAATATGCTAGTAGCAAGAAACTCCCATTTTCTTACGTCATGGGTGATGAGAGAATCCATTCTATTTAATGTGTTAGTAGCAAGGGCATGTATGCTTCATTTATTCCACTAGTGTTGTGGAAGGGCGTCAGCTAGTCACTAGTGTTGGGACCCCCATTTGCTCACATCATGGGTGATGAAAGTCTCCATTTTATTCAATGTGTTAGTAGCAAGGGAATGCATGCTTCATTTGTGGAAGGGCATCGATTAGTGTTGGGACTCCCATTTGCTTACATCATGAGTGATGAGGGGCTCCATTTCGTTCAATGTGTTAGTAACAAAGGGTATGTATGCTTCATCTACTCAACACGTATGTGGAAGGGTGTCGACTATCACAAGTGGCCATGCAAATTTATATCGGATCAGTAACACACAAGTTGTCAATGGAAACAATAACTTTTTACCCATAACATTGGAGCATGAAAATTGTTTTTATCATGATATTGCATTACTTCACATGTAACAAATGTATTTTGTTAGGGGGAGGGGACAATAGATGGGTGGCTAAGATGGTGCCCTTCTCCTGCCATGACACAGGTTCAGCCCACTCCTTTCGCTCACACCACAAAAGGGGTGAAAGAGTATGTGTGTTTCTCTTCACAAGAAAAACAAACAAACAAACAAACAAAAGCAAGCAAGCAAGCAAAAAAACAAACAAACAAGCAAGCAAAATTTGTGTAACAAGATATCACTTACATATGTAATAATGTACTCAACTATAAACAAAGTTTTTTTCAAATAAGGGGAAGCTTATATTAAGAAGTTAGAAGGGGAAGTTACAACATATAAAGCACTTTAATAAGCAACATATCCTTGGAGATGACACTCGCTCTCATCATCAACAGATCTTGAATTGCATGTATCAGCTGGTCCACTTGTTGCCTTTAGCTTTCCTGTGTAGTAGAACTAGTTTGGTGTCCAGATCTTTCAGCCTCCTTTGTATGTATCTTTCACCTACACGGATCAAATTCTCTTTCATCCTAATGTTGTTAGTAGGATTACTCCTAACTCAAGTCTATGTAACCACAGGCACCATAACAGTTCAGTTCTCAAGACAGCCTACAATTCCAAAGTGCATCCAATGCTTTCTCCTAATATCAAGTTTTTCCAGCCAAGGGTGTAGCCATTCCACATCTGAATGCATTTGGCCAAGGCAATAAAGCACTCCTTTGCAATAGGACAGTGTGTGGGTATGTGCAGGTCATCCTCAAAATCATGGCATTTGTGGCATTTCCCATCCCCAATATTTAGCTATGCCCAAATAGCTCTGTGCATAATCAACCAGGCTAGACAAACTTTTTTAGGCTCCTCATATTTATTCCACAACTTGCTAAAAAGAAAATACCATTGAGCTCTGTCCAAAAATACTCCCATCTCTTGTTTATAATGCAATGGATAGGAGCAACACTCTGTTTGGGGGGTATAGGGAACATATTTTTTTGAGTTTTCCACTGGAATGCTTTGTGGAGAGGCAGCTCTTTGTGATAGACAAAAGCCAAATGTGTGAGTGGTTCCGCAAACTGATCCTTTCCCCAATAAGATCCAACTCTGCATTGGAGACATTATAGTATCTGATCAAATCAGCTCTGGATATCCAAGTATTGTTGTCTCTGTCGTCCAAGATATCCCACCTACATATGCCAATCCTATGCATCCTCAAAACCCTCCCAGCCTGGGCATCACCAATTGGAGGAAGGGGAATGCATGGCCTCCAGAGGGAATCTCTCCCATGTATTCCCCAAGTGTAACTAGGTTTCTCAGATAGGACAAGGTCAGTCTTAATAGCATTCCAAGTAGACTAGAGAGAAGAGACCAACTGACTGCCAACAGGTTTTACCAAAAATTTGCTTGCCATGATTGTGAGAGTGGGAGGAGGTTCTTCCATTTAGGGAATTGTTTGAGTTGGAACTGGTTAAGGTCCCTGATGTGAGCAGCCAAGCCTAGTCTTCAGAAAGCTTCTTAACACCCATTTGGCCGCCAGTCTATTAGTGGGAGGAGGTTCTTCCATTTAGGGAATTGTTTGAGTTGGAACTGGTTAAGGTCCCTGATGTGAGCAGCCAAGCCTAGTCTTCAGGGGGGTAGAGAAAGCTTCTTAACACCCATTTGGCCGCCAGTCTATTAGCCAGGTGGGAAACATCATTGAGACCAAGGCCCCCTTTACCAGTTTCCAGACAATACCAATCCCACCTGACTTTAGGGATTTTTCTAATCCAAGGGCCCCCTCCCCATAGATAATTCCTGCACAACCTTATGAGTTGTAATAAATCAGATTCAGGAGGTCTCCAACAGTTGAGAAAGTAGATGACAGAAGGGATAATGTAGTGGTTGATTACCATCTTCCTGCCAACAAGATTAAGATGCATTTTCTGCCATCTGGCCAGTTTGCCTTCTACCTTATTTAACACCCATTGCCATCTCTGCTTTAAGGGTGACCTTGAAACCCATAGGAATGCCCAACAGTATGAAGATCACTCCATCTTCCAAGGTATTGCATCCAGCTTGGGTCAGCCAATCAGGAGGCTTTTCAATAAGAGTCCTGATACCTATTTTCTTGTGGTTAGTAACATATCTTGAGGCCCTATAATAAATGTCATCATCGGGGATTCTGGAGGGCAATGGCCTTCACTCATCTTCATTAATAAGGGATGGGTAGGGTTAATGACTAGGTTAAGAAAAGGGCAAACGTATTTATATCCTAGAGTTCATGTTATTTCTTTGGTCACCCAGGGTTTTATGATTTGATGGGGGCCATAAAAGGATGGTTAAAGATAAAAAATTAAACAAAAGTTTTGATTAAAATCTTTTGCTTTTTAAAACCCAAAATAATTAAGCTATAAATATGTAAATAAGCTAACAAAATCTTTTTTGGTTTGGCATTAATTAATTAATTAATGCATGATTTTAGGTTTTTATTTCTCTAACCTTTGATATGAAATAAAAAACCCTATTTCAATACGAAATTGAATAAAATCCCTATTTTATCTGCATGACCTCCTCACACTATCTCAAGCGTACACCATAGGGTATGTGCCCTCTCTCTCTCTCTCTCTCTCTCTCTCTCTCTCTCTCTCTCTCTCTCTTTGCACATAGGGTCTATGCCCTCCCTCTCTCTCTTTGCACATAGGGTCTATGCCCTCCCTCTCTTTCATCTACACAATCTATACACACTATAGCATCCCAACATCTCTCTATCTCTCTCCTCGATGTGCTTGCAGAGAAAGGCAGTGCAGAGAGGCTTCCTCTCTTATCTGTTGTAGAGCAGACACGAGGGGAAACCCCCCCCTCTCTCTCTCTCTCCAACTTTGCTCATGAAGCAAACATCTCCTCTCTTTCTCTAAAACTTTGCTCAATCTCCTTGCTCATGAGACAATCATTGCCTCTCTTTCCAACTTTGTTCGCTTTGTGCGAGCAACTTCCATGCCCCGATTCTCTCCTTGTGTCTCCCCCGCACACGCTAGCAAACAATGATGTCTCCTCTCTCTAAAACTCTGCTCGATCTCCTTGCTCGTTTGTTGGAATTAGGGTTGCAGGAAAGCACACAAAGCTTGGAGAAGAAGAAGCAAGAATGCACACAACACACAGTGTATTAGATTGTGTCAATGTACAAAGATAAGTTAGCCCTAGAATGATGGGTGTATATACAAGCCGGGGAAAAAAACCTCCTAAGGAGGGAAAAAGTGCCTCGGCGGTCCTAAGTGTGTTCACACACATCAGTGCCTATATATATGGCAACAAATCCCCCTGGGAGTGATGGTGTGAACGAGAGTTGGCACTCTTCCACAAAAACAACATCTCGACTAATCAAGATACGCTTTGACTGCGGATGATACAATCTGTAACCCTTGCTCTCAGCACTGTAACCAACAAAAATGCATTTGACAACCTTATCATCCAATTTTCTACGTTGTTACACAGGTACTAAAGCATAGGCCAAGCAAACAAAGACACGCAAGTGACCAATAGAAGGCTTCCTGCCATGCCAAGCTTCGTATGGAGTAACAGACTGCAAGGCCTTAGTGGGACACCTGTTGAGTACATATGCAGCACACATGACAGCCTCAAGCCAAAACGCATGTGGCGAAGCTTGGCTCTTGACCATACATCGTGCCATCTCCATAAGTGACCTGTTTTTTCTCTCAGCAACACCATTTTGCTGAGGGGTATACGGCACTGTACATTGGTGTTTTATCCCACGACTAGCCAGAAATGCATCAAACTCTTTAGACATGTACTCCCCCCCCTCGATCAGAACGGAGGGTGCCCACAGTACAATTAGATACATTTTCAACCATAAGCAAAAACTGTTTGAAGCACAAAAACACTTCGGACTTTACCTTCAGTGGATATACCCATGCATGCCTTGAGTAATCATTAATGAAAGTCACGAAGTATAAGTGTTTACCAAATGACAGAGTTTGCATAGGCCCACATACATCACTATGTACAAGTTTGCATAGGCCCACATACATCACTATGTACAAGTTGCAATTTGCGAGTGGCCCACAAAGAACCATCCTTTGGAAACACATAACGCTGCATTTTGCCCAAAATACAGTCTTCACAAACATGTTTTAATGGTGCCTCAAGAGAAGGCAATGAAGCAACCATATCAAATTTTTGCAAACACAGCAAACTAGCAAAGTTCAGATGACCAAAACGAGCATGCCATAGTTTTGCATCTGAAACTGCCTTTTCATCAGAAACTGCATTTGCTGAATCTTCCACACACTTGTCATAAGAATTGAGCCTATATAGCCCACGAAACAAGGTGCCAGATGCAATAATCGTATCACCAGAAGTCAAATCATGAATAGTACATGTGTCATCCATAAATTTGATTACAAGTCCAAGTCTAGCAAGCGCATAGACAGACAATAGATTCTTCTTTATCCCTGGCACATACAAAGCATCTGAAAGTGTGAAAGTGCTGCCATTTGCAGCAATAAGCATAATTTTACCAAACGCCCTTCATTGGGTAAGAAGCATTATTAGCACATGTGACAGTATTCCCATTAGGGACAGCCTCAAGACAAGTGAACATATCACGATGCGAGGTAATGTGCTTTGTAGCACCATTGTCAAAATACCATACATCAGAGTTAACATAAACTGCCAAACATGTATCATGTACAGATGGGTCATACTAACAATATACGCTAAACGCCCATTCTGTATCCTGCACAACATTTGCAGAATCTGCATTTGTAGAAGCATCCGCTATTGTGGCTGCATTTGACTCTTTCTTCTTTGCCTCTTTAGCCTTTAGCTTAGGGCAATTCTTAATGACATGATCAGTTGCCTTACAATAGTTGCACCTGATTTTTTTCTTGCCTTTATTAGGAGCCTTTTTCAGACCTATTGTTGCTACCTGTGGAAGGAGAAGAAGTTGCAGACCTACTAATAGGAGAAGAAACAGCGGAAGGGGCTGCCTTACCACTTCTTCTCTGTTGCTGGGCAGCAACAAATGCCTGATCAACTGCACGCTGCCTAGCCCTGTTTTGCCTGAACTGCGCTTCTTGCAAGAGCTTGTTGACTAAAGTATCATACTTGACAACATCAGGTCTGTCCTCAAGTAACAAGTCTCCACGTGGAAGCAAAAGTCCGATATGACTCAGGTAAAGCATCAAGAACAGTCTGCACAAGAGAATGATCAGGAATAATCTCACCTGCAGAAATCAGCTGTTCCTTGAGATCTTTAATCTCAGCAAGAAAAACATTCATGTCATCATCTTCCTGCATAATCTTCGATTCTATCTCTTTACGTAGGTAAGAGATTTTTGCCTCGTTGGAATTAGGATTGCAGGAAAGCACACAAAGCTTGGACGCTCGTGAGACAATCATCGCCTCTCTCTTTCCAACTTTGCTCGCTTTGTGCGAGCAAGCTCCATGCCCCAATTCTCTCCTTGTGTCTCTCCTCCTACACACACTTGAAGACAATGTTGTTGGAATTCAAGCTAAGGTGGCATTGATTTATTAATACCCACATTAGTGGACATTAATAAATTAATGCCATGAACTGAAATAGGCCAATTGAACTATAAATATCTAAATAAATACTAGCGTCTTCTCCTTTTCATCATCAATCAAATTCAGATCTGAGGTCTAAGCAAACCCTAAACCTTTCATCATGGACGCTGTGGATACTATGGTGAGGCCGGTGAAGGAGTTCGCTAAGGACAGTGTACGCCTCGTCAAGCGATGCCACAAACCTGACCGTAAAGGTAAGCCCTAATCCAACTCGATTAATCGCTAATACAGCTAGATCAGTTTCAACCGTACGAGGTTAGGGTTTCTCAGATCTTCGCAATTCGGATTAGAATTGTCAGTTCGTGTGCAATTGGATTAGGGTTTCTCAGATCTTGTCGATTGGGACAAGGTCATTTAAATTACATAAAATTATCTTGAGCAGGGTAAGGGGCCGTTAGATTATCCAAACCCATGTATTTTGCTCACACACTTGAACATAAAATTTGAGGCCTTCATGACACTGAAGGAGAAAGCAAAAGATTGGATGTCAAGTCCATGTGGATGCCTTGAGGGGGCTTTACAGACATGAGGAGTCACCAAGAAAAGGTCACATAATGGCCGCACATTCCTGATGGAGTAGGGAAAGGACCTTCCAGATTTTTGAGCATTCCAAACAAGTAATCTGCAATGCTGAGTTCTACATCTGAGATCTGGATTCTTAGTAGCGTGTGTCGTATAAATATGAATGTTATGGTGTGCCAGCATATACATGAATGTTATGGAGTTTGCCTGTCCATGGCTGTACAAACTTCTAATCAAGATTTCTTGTTCATGGCAGAGTTTTCCAAGGTTGCTTTCAGGACGGCAATAGGGTTCGTGGTAATGGGCTTTGTTGGCTTTTTTGTGAAACTGATTTTTATCCCCATCAACAATATCATCGTAGGTTCTGGATAGGCGAGTCGCAATACCATGGCCAATCAACTGGCTAATCTTGTGTAATTTCTCATCTTTCCTCCTGGTCATGCATGCCTTCTGTTTTGTCTGTCTCTGTTTCTTTGATTGGCCCTGGTAGTTGAATAAGTAGAAAATGGAGGCAGTATGTTACATAAGAGTTTGATTTGCTTCAACAAATTTTAATGAAACAAGAAATGATCGCTTGAAATTCATGTGATTGTGTTATGTGTCATGCAGATCTTCCAAAGGTTTACCAAGAAGGGAGTCCAATGAGGCTGGGATGGCTCTTCCATACTCCTTTTGCAAGAAAATAGGTGTATTGACCAATGAGTTTAGGTCCTTTCCATATGAGAAGTGAGCTTTTGTGGCTTGCAAGTTGCATGTGCCACTTTATCTACACGAGTGTAAAATTTCTGGTACTTTTTTTAAATGGTTGAATGCTTCTTGTACTGTAACGCTTTTGAGTGTGCTGTGTTTAAGTAGGTGTTTGGTTAGGTGGTGTTATGACGGTGGTGGACAATGTCATTCGATGAAGCATGTTTAATTACGTGTTATATTTAGGTCGACTTTTGGCCAGAGTGATAATTCTTAGTTGAAAGGGGGTCAAATTTGGAAAGTCGACAATTATTTTCATAAAAGTTCTTCAATCTTGAAATATGGCTTTCATATTCTTAGAAACAAAGGTAATCCTTTTTTAAAAAGTGGCTCCCCCTCCAAAAAAGCAAGACCCAACAAGGCAAGCCTTAAGAACCCTGTTGGAAAATTGATCTTTTTATTGGCCTGTGTTGAAGCATGTAAGTGAATGTGCTACAAACAGATGGTGTGATCGTCGAAAGAGTGAATAAAGTGCTTGAGGATATGCTAAGAATGTATGTGTATGAAAAGTAAATAAATTGGAATCAACTTTTGTTCTTAGTCAAGTTTGCTTACTGGCATGCTTCCATCAAGTTTTCTCCTTTCTAAGAACTATTGTGTGCCTACTAATTTTTCTGATCTGCAAATTAAGTCAAGGTTTCTATAGAGACCATTAAAAATAAATTGCATTGTTTCAAAAGATTGCATGAACATAGCACAAGACATACCATAAAAGCAATCATGACAAAAAGCTTTCAACTTGAGTAATAATGTGTGACTAGGGAGAGACAAAAGGCATAGGAGTTATTGTAAGAAGAGGAGTGAGGTGTTGAGTGAGTGGGGTAGTGGGTTGTACTATTGATTTAACCTACACGTGTTGGTCACATGCACCTGTACGTCGACAGGAGGTCGACCCACATGAGATTGCATGTAGGGGATGGCAAGCGTTTGGTAGTAGGGGGTGGTAGAAGTCACGAGCGAATGGGGGGATTGTGAGGTTGACAATCCGAAGGAGATGATGCGGATTTGTGAAGAGGAAGGCGGTGAGAGTGCAAGGAAGAAGAATGCCCCTAACTGGATGAATGCGAAGCTTAGCTTACAAGCCTTGAACCTAGGAAAGAAGGTATGCTTGAAGGTTAATCCAGAGTTGAATAGGAATGCTCTCATAGGAGGTTTCAAGGAGAAAATAAATTGCTAGGACTAGTTAAGCATAGTGTGGATCCTGACAAAGCTAGATGGCTGGAGAGGGAGATTGATGTTGAGGAGTGTTGGGTAGCTCTTTTGAAGCTGGGAAGATGGGATGGCATGTTTGTGGGGTTCTTCATTGCATTTTGGCCGTCCCTAAAGGATATAGTGTGGGAAGTGTGTAGTCTGGATAAGGACTTCAAAGAAGGTTTATTGAAATTAATCTCTAAGAAAACTGCTTGCAAACAAGTTTGGTCATTGGAGAGGCCTATCACCTTGTTGATTGTTATATATAAGATCTTGGCCAAGGTGATTGCTCTCAGAATCACCCTTGTTACAAGAGATCATTTCTTAAAAACAGTATGGGTTCATTAAGGGTAGATCAATGTTGGGGAGAGATGTGGCCCTTAAAACCCAATAGAAGTGTTATCATGTTGCAATTGGACTTGGAAAAGACTTATGATAGGGTGCATTGGTCCTTTGTGGCAAGAGTCATGGAAAAACTTGGGTTTGGAACTAAATAAAATGGCTACATGTATTTACACTCTGACTTTGGGTGGGCACTCTAATGTCCTGTTAAATGGTAGGGCGGTTGGGGGTTTTGAAGTCAAAAGATCTGTGAGACAAGGATGCCCTCTTGTCCCCCTATTATTTGCAATTGCTTCTCATCCTCTAGTGGTGGCTTTGGAAGATTCTTGTAGGGAAGGGAACATCATTGGACTAAAATTGAGACACAATGATTCAGTGCTTTGGTGATGATTCTTTGTTGTTCTTGCAAACAGGCTCTGTCTATCATACAGGAACTTGTTGTGGCATCTGGATCCAGATGCAACATTCAAAAATCCAAAATTATAAGCCTGAATAAGGATAATGATTTTGAACTTAGAGAGGTGGGGGTGTGAGGTGGTAAAGAAAGGACAAATTGTCAGGAATTTGGGAATTCCTTTTGGAGTTGAAGTTACAGGCAAATAGCTGACTAATTGGACATTAGACAAATTTCTTGGAAAGTTAAAGAAATGGGAGGGGATTAGAGTTCCTTTTCATGATAGGATAGCAATATGTAATACTGTGCTGAATGTTTACATTATGTTTTTGTGTCTCGTGCTTGAATTTGGAAAGTGTCATTGGAAAAAGATAGTGGGTCCCATTAGAGACTTCTTATGGAGAAATGGCAACTCTACCAAAAGAGTTCTAGCATGGCTTGGGACAAGTTGTCTGTTCCTTCGAAAAGGGGAAGGAGGTATTGGAATTTTGCATCTACTAACCCAAACCCTATCAAGGACTGCTTTGCTCCTTCCCAAGTGTCTTCATCAAGAAGAAATATGGTCAATAAGGGTGAGAGAGTTGGTGGAGATATCAATGGTTCAAGCTAAAGGCAATTTTCAGGGGTCGGGTTGGAAGGACAAACTATTCTCCTATGCCCCTTTGAAGATGACAGGTTCTTATGTATGCAGGATGCTGATGACTAACATGTGGAAGAAAGGCACGAGTCTGGCTTAAATGCTTATATGCATCCAACTAGGGTGGTGCTCTACTGCAAAAAATGAATCTTGCTGGATTAAGGAGTGGGCTTGGTTCAATGGAGCTAAACTAGGAAAGGGAAAAACTAGGGACTTGTACATTGAACTAAGACAAGGGGAAAATAATGTGGAGTATTGTAATAAGATCTGGAGGGTGAGCTGGAGCTCTGGCTGCTGTGGAAAAAGAGATGGAAGTTGCTATGGGACAGTCAATTGCCTGTCAAATTTTAGGTTTTTCTATGGAGGGTAGGCACGTGGGCTCTGCCCATTGGGTCTAAACTGATGCAAAGGAACTTTACTAGTGGGTGTTTTTCCAGGAGCACATCTACTTTGGAAGATGGAAAACATGCATTCTGGGAGTGCCCAACCATCAGAGGTGCATGGCATGAAATTGGATAGTGGGTGGAGCAGTGTTTGGGGATTCAAGCTTATTGGGGTGATTGGATCTTAGGGAAGCTAGCTTGTAATGATGAGGTTGCAAATGTACTTTTCAAAATTATTAGAGCATGTTGTTTGTGGGAAGTTTGGATTTCTTGGAATGCTATTTTATTTCATAATGGATCTCTTGTGGGGCTGGATGTTACAGATCTGATGCATAAATGTGTGTGCATGTGATGGTCTGTTGTTGTTGGTGTGAATAAGCTGGAAAAAGAGGGGATAAGTCAGCTAATGCAAAAATTGCAAATGGGCATCACTTGATATTTGTATTCATTTTGGGGGAACCTTCAAGCATACTAGGGTAGCCTAACAGATGATTCATATGTTGCAGGTCAGTATTAATGAGAGTCTGAAGCCTAAGCTGCCCAGATTTGGTCCCAAGACTAGAAGATGGTACCTTAAAGAGAAGCAAACTGATCATACTTTTGTTGCCTTTATAGAAAACCCAGTGGGGACCAAAACCACAATCAAGATTTGGTCCAAAAAGGGGGACATTTTCAAAAAGCAAACTCCTAGAGGGTGCACCACTGAGGCTATGATGGAAGCTTGCATCCAATTGGGGTACCAGATTTCTTAGGAGCAATCCAGTTTTCTTTTGGAAGATGACAGATGGAATTTGCTGTGTAATCTGATGATGAATAGAGTGAAGTGTGGAAAGTAGTGGAGGGTGTGTGGAGTGTGTAGTCTTAACTCAGGTTCTTAATCAGGTTGTTGTTTTGGTTGGTGATAAGGATTTAGTTGTATATTCAGTTCTCAGATAATATATATATATGTCGCCAAAAAAACAAACAAACAAAAAGCCTAGGAGTTTAAAGAGGGTGACCTAATGTTCCTTTTTAGTATAGCCTATGAGTAATAATGTGAGACTAGGGAGAGACAAAATACACTTATTTAGATTTTGCTAATTAAGGCTTTAAGAAGATATGATAGAATAGCTTGCTTACATAAGTTACCTGAGAACATTAAAAGTTCACCTTTTGTTTCATATAAACTTGTGAAAAAGGTATGTTATGAACCCTTATTTATATTTGGTAGGAGAAACATAGATTGTAGGAGAATGTAACCATGTAGATGAAGTATCCAAATATATATATGTATACTTTGATTGAGGGCAAATCATGTTTTTTAGAGACAACCTTTTAATTGTGGCTGGACTATAGAGGCTTAAATAAACAAAGCTATCAAGAGTCTTTATACCTTGCCTTATGTTGATGAATTGTTGGTCCTATCTAAAGCCAAAGTCTTTTTGAAGATTGATCTGAGACACTTTTACTCCCATCATATCCAAAATTAACAAGGTGAATACCTTGAAGACTACTTTCCCTGATTACCTACTTACAGTTTTATCATTAACAAATATAGAAGCCACATTCATGTGTGTGATTTAACGCTTATTAAGAACAAAATCATTAAGAATTTTATGCTGCAGATTCAAGGTTGGGAGACGTTTGTGGTAACATTTGATGCCAATAGGAGTTAGCTAGCTACGATAGTTCTCACTTTGAAACATTAGAGGTACTTCCTAATTAGGAAGAAAATTTAAGCTAAGAAATCTCCAGCATAGTTTTAAGTAATTGTTCAATCAATCTCTCCTGCATTTAACCCAAGGGGATGGATTTTCTGTGTTAGTATGACTATAATTGCAAGTATCTTGCAAGAAGAGAGAAACAATGGCTGAACCTCTTTGCATTGTCATTACCGTAGTTAGATTGAAACTCAAGGATGATACCATTAATACTTTAGAAATGGATCCTTCTTTTGAGATTGTTCTTAAAATTTTGGAAAAGTGCAAAGATATTCTACTTGTTGAAAAGTTTATCATTAGTGATAATCGTTATCATAGATGTGTTTCAGAAATCAAGAGGATTTACAAAGTTTGTATTCAGGCTCCAAATTCAGGTCATGTAGGTTTTAGAAATACCTATTGGAAAAAGCAGCTTACATGGCATGATGGTTTGAGGCTATTCTAGGTATGGACACCTTTACTATTAATGGATGGGAATGCTATCCAAGTCACCAAGTCTCATAAAGAAAGAGCAATCTACCAAAAAAAAAAATAATGTGCTTTGTGTGAACTCTTGGAACCTGATCTCTAAGCTTTTTGGTAGATTGAGATTTTTTAAGATCTCTGATCTTTGCAGCTATGAATTTTAATGCTGTTTGAGCTAATTTAGTCAGCTACAGTTAGCTGAGAGTCTTGAGTGTGATATCTCTTTGAGTTTGGAGCAACCTGAGAGTCAGCGAAGGCTAGAGGACACGTGTGCGGAGGTTTTTGCTTTAGTTGAGTCTGTCGAATCAATGTCTGTTTCAGACAGCCAAGTCTGTCGTCTCAACCAATTGAGTTAGAAGGGTGTTAGTTGTGTGTCAGTTGAGGGTCAACAAGGGTCCAGGAAGGTCCTGCTATTTTGGATAGCTGAGTCTGTCTGAGCCAGTTCACTCTGAAGGGTGTCAACTGTGTGTTAGCTGAGGGTCATCAAGGGTCCAAGAAGGTCCTGGGATTGTGTATGTAACGTCAACTGATGCTAGAGGACATTTTGGAGGTCTGGAGGACAGTTTTCTTACTGGAGTCAGCATCAACCATTCGAAAGCAATTTGCAGTCAGTTCTGTGTCAGCTGGGAGCTAATTTGGTTAGCTAGATATCAGCTGAGGTTTGTAGTTGGATGATCATAGGTATTGGAGGTCAGTGCTAACTTGAGAGGATAGCTGGAGGAGCCAACTGGGTCAGATTAAGAGGTTTGAGGTGTGTAGTTGTGTCAGATTGTGTTAGGAGGAGGGTTGAGGAGACAGGAGCCAAGATTATTAGTGCCCTTTGAGCTAGGATCCTAGTGTGCCCCAGTTCTAATCTCTTATAGTTTTCTTCTTGTGTGTCTATTGGTGGTGTAGTAGAGACCATCACCCAACCATCACATTAGGGCCAAAATGGAATTAAAAAGGGCCACTTACTAATGGTTTTTATTAGTCTTAATGATTTTTTGGGCCAATAGGAAGCTGCCATATACACCAATGTAACATTGGTGGTCCCTCAAGGTTTGGGTCACTTTCAAAGTTTTACCTTCTTTACCATGCTCTTTTTTTAATATGGGCCTACCAAAAATATGTGCCCACCTCTTTAAAATAAATAAATAATAAGTTTCCCACTTACAGAATTTGTGGGTGTGGAAGGTTCAAAATTTGAAATTTTGGGTTCCCTCCCAGAAAGTCAAAAGTCCCCCCTAAAAAGTCATATTTTTATATATACATGCACAATTTCTAATTTTGGCTCTATTTTATCTCTTTAGAGAGAAGTTTTTTATTGATATTGTTCTCGAATACCTCTCCATGTTGCTCTCACTCCACACTCTCTCTCCTAGCTTTACACCTCTCTCATCGCTACAACTTGCAACAACGACCATCTCTCTCCACACTCTCTCTTCTCCTGCCTCCACACCTCTTTCCTTAGTGCAACGTGCAACATCCATCTTTGCACATTCTCTCCTTACTCTCTATCCTAGCTCTACACCTCCTTTCTTGCTACAACCTATTGTATTTATCTCTCTACACACTCTCCCTCTTTGTTGCAACTTCACAACATCCTTTTAGCCTCTACCTTTCTACAAAGCTGATGGCTAGCTCAAACTCTAGAAGACCTTGCAATGCAATTTTGGCTTGTACTCAGCACAATGTCAAAGAAGAAAATGTATGGAAACCCTTACATTTCAAGGTGAATGATTGGGTCACTATGAGGCCGTCACATATACAGGTAATCACAAGGTAAGGAAGGAGAAAAGGGGACTAGTATGGTACCATTGGAAAGGTTGGATTCTAGAGTTCAAGATCAAACAAGAAGGGTGGTTTGCAAAGGTTCAGCATGTGTACATGGTAGGGGATATTAAATTGGATCCTTCAATGCCACCTCTGTGCAGCCAATCTCATTGTAAGTTTTTATTAATTAGTTTTTTTCTTTTCTTTTTATTTCTACAACTTTTTTTTCTGCAAAGATGTTTCATGGGCGCAATAACGATTTTGAATCTTTGTTTTTTGTAAAGAGGTTTCATGGAAATACAAATTACTTTGCTTATTTGCGTGTTCTTTCTTTGCAGATATATACCCTTCATCAAGTATTGAATGGCAACCCATGGAGTCTTTTAGCGGTTGTTTTGAGGCAATGCATGCTGATTTGGGAAAGGTTTTGTATCCAGATCATCCGCCCTCTTTCTTTCTAATTAAGAAAAGGTCTCTTTCTTTACAATAGTACGTACATTGTACACCCCAATGCTCAGGCATATGGTAGACTAGAACCTTTGCCCATCCCAAGTCTTTCTTCTCTTACTGAGGACTGGGATATGGCAAATAAGGGAACCCTAGCTACATTCAAAAGTAAGATAGTTATGGATATACACAAATCCATGAAGCCAGGGAGGATTTCGAAGAGGCTTAAACTCTCATTTTTTATTCCACTTCATGTCTTTGTTGGACGTTTTCATGCTAGTTGTAAGATTTCTCCCTCCAGCTTTTTGAGGTGTGCACGTGTAAGAATCTCCCCTTCTAATCTTATAATTATTCCCCTCTCTGAAATAAAAGAAAGATTTTGTTTTACCCTATTTTGACCTAGAGAGAGAAAATATCTAGAGAGAGATAGTCCAGAATTGAGATATTTTTGGATATAAAAATCCTCCTAGTGTCTAAAATGAATTCCCCTAAAACAAAAATTCAAAAAGAACTTTCCAATGTGTGCAATTGGAATTAATTGGAAATGGGTATAAAGGACCTTAGCCTAAGGGTCTAGATTTTTAGAAATTTTTGGATTATGGTCCAATTAAGGTTCCTATGGGGGTCAATAAGATCAATCCATGTGTAGGGAGGAGATAAATCTAATTTGTAAAAGAAAAATACCCAAAAATGAGTAAATGCCCACATAAGATGAAGAGTTAACTATGTACAAGGTTTATTAGTAAAAAACTATGAGTATTACTAAAAAATGAGATATTTTGGGTATAATGATTCCATTTCGACACATGTGTAAGGAAGGGGTGTCCCTTCAAGGAGGCACCTAATTCACATGCTTGAATGAGTTTTAAACTTTAAAAAAATGTGATATTTTTATCTCTCCTCTCTCTTGGATCAAACCGAATCAAAAAGGAACCAAACCAGGTCCAAATCTGGTCCAAATTCAACCAAACTGAAATGTGGAAAATTCTAGATATCAGTTGGTCTTGGTTAAAGCCTCCCTCTCCTATAAATAGAACTTGAGTCTTTGTAAAAAAATAGGAGAATTTTACTATACCAGAATTATGCTAAAATAATGATAATTTTTACTATTCTCTAAAATTCTCTCCAAATTGAAGAAATTGGAGCTTTCCTCTTTCTTCAATCTCCATTGGTGGCTCCATCAGCATACCAAACCAATTGATTGGTTGGGGGCCTTTACTGTGATCAAAGAATCAAGCAATTTGTAAGGTAAAGTGTGAATTTTGATCTTTTTTCATAAATTCTCAATGTTTCTCTCTTCTCAACCCCTCTCAAGCTTGAGAAGCTTAATTAGAATGGCTTTTGAATGCTATTGAAGTTAATTGATGAATGGTAGTGAAGAATTACATAAATTTCTATTTATGCTTAATTTTAATGATTTTTTATGTAATTTCTCTCTCTCACTCAAAGAATGGTCATTCTCATGACCTATTCTCAATCCAAATGAAGCTTCTCATAAAGCTTTTTCTTAATCCAAGATTAATCTATGCTTGTTAATTTGGAGGCCAAATTAATGGCTTTTTTTATGCTTTTAGTTTATGTATTTCATGGAAATTGATGATTCGATCTATTATCGATTAATGATCCAATTAAGGATCATTCTAATCATTTTCTTAATGTTAAGCTTTATCCTTTAAAATAATTGAGATTTATCAGTCATAGCAGCGGAGCTATGGTAAAATTTCTGTAAAAATTACACATAAAATAATTTCATTCAAAGCATGAAAAGAGGACTTCCTACCATATTCTAGGAATTAACTTCCTAGATTAATTGAAAGAATTTCATTGTAATTAGGGAGAAATTGATTTTTATGTTATGCATAATTGATGAATTAAGAAAAAGAGGATTTCTAGTAATTAAATTTTATGTTAAAAAGAGTAATCCCCATCGTATGAGTATTCTTAAAGGGTTATTTTCATTCTAGGCATAGAAAAATGTATACTAGAAATATTTTATTATAAAAGTGTGATTTTCATCATAATTGATTTTATGCATAAATTAGATGCATAAAAGAAATTCTTTTATATTAAAAGAGTGATTTTCATCATAAATGATTTGTATGCATAAAAGATATTTTTTAATGTTAAAAGTGAGATTTTCATCATAAATGATTTATATGCATAAACATATGCATAAAAGATTTTTTTTTATTAAAAGTGAGATTTTCATTCATAAATGGATTTTATGCATAAATTAGATGCATAAAGAATTTTATTTTTAATTCAAAAGAGATATTCCTATCAATTTTGATTTTATGCATAGAAAGATGCATAAAGACTTTTATTTTTAATTCAAAAGAGTTATTCTTATCAATTTTGATTTTATGCATAGATAGATGCATAAAAGATTTATTTTTATTTTAAAAGTGTTAATTTCATTAAGATGGAAATTTATGCATAGAAAGATGTATAAAAGATTTATTTTTATTTCGAAAGTATTATTCTCATGGAATTTATGCATAGTAAAATATATAAAAGGATTATTATAAAAGTGTTATTCCTACTAAAGATGTCTTTATGCCTAATAAGATGCGTATAAGAAGTGATAGGATGTTTTAAGATGCGTATGGGAAGTGATAGGATGTGATAAGATGTGTATGAGATGTGATAGGATGTGATAAGATGCGTATGAGATGTGATAAGAGGTGTATGAGATGTGATAGGATGTGATAAGATACGTATGGAAAGTGATAGGATGTGATAAGAGGTGTATGAGATGTGATAGCATGTGATAAGATGCGTATGAGATGTGATAGGATGTGATAAGATGTGTATGAGATGTGCTAGGATGTGATAAGATGTGTATGAGAAGTGATAGGATGTGATAAGATGCGTATGGGAAGTGATAGTGTTACATTCCCGTAACGCCGCTACGGGCGTTACCACAAGAGGGGACGGCCTCTGGCTCACCACCCAGCCACCATAGAGGAAGAATAAGGATTGCCCCTCATCCCCCAGGCTATATAGTGTGTGGCCTGCCGTCCACACTAGCCTGGCCGATGACTCCGCATGGGCGTCCTCTCCCACTGAACCCCGGACATGGCCATCCGATCTGCCATCGGTCACAGGCATTACAGCCTACGTGACAGATAGGATGTGATAAGAGGTGTATGAGATGTGATAGGATGTGATAAGATGCATATGAGATGTGATAGGATGTGATAAGATACGTATGGGATGAGTTAGGATGTGATACGATTAGTTAGGATGTGATAAGATGTGTATGGGATGAGGTAAGAAGTGTATCTGGTGGGATAAGATGTATATGGGTTGTGATAGGGCGAGAATGGATGTGATGTAAAAGAATAGATGTGAAGGCGTACGTGGATATATGAATGTGGATATGGATGTATGAATATGAATGTGTATGTATGGAAGTGGATGTATGAATGCAGATGTGGATGTGTATGTATGGAAGTGGATGTATGAATGCAGATGTGAATGTGGATGAGGATGTATGAATGTGAATGGGGATGTGGATGTATGAATGTAGATATGGATGTGGATGTATGAATGTGAATGTGGATGTGGATGTATGAATGTGGATGTGGAAATGGATATATAGATGTATGAATGTAAATGTGGATCTGGATGTGCGAATGAGGATGTGGATGTGGATGTATGAATATGAACGTGGATATGGATGTATGGATATGGATGTGAATATAGATGTGGATATGGATGTGGATGTGGAAATGGATGTATGAATGTGGATGTGGATGTATGAATGTAGATGTAGATGAGGATGTGGATGTAGATGTAGATGTAGATGAGGATGTGGATGTAGATGTGTGAATGTGAATGTGGAATTGGATGTGCGAATGTGAATGTGGATGTGGATGTATGAATGTAGATGTAGATGAGGATGTGGATGTAGATGTAGATGAGGATGTGGATGTGGATGTAGATGTGTGAATGTGAATGTGGAATTGGATGTGCGAATGTGAATGTGGATGTATGAATATGAACGTGGATATGGATGTGGATGTGGATATAGATGTGGATATGGATGTGGATGTGGAAATGGATGTATGAATGTGGATGTGGATGTATGAATGTAGATGTAGATGAGGATGTGGATGTAGATGCGTGAATGTGAATGTGGAATTGGATGTGCGAATGTGAATGTGGATGTGGATGTGCGAATGAGGATGTGGATGTGAATGTATGAATGTAGATGTGGATATGGATGTATGGATGTGGATGTAAGGATGCGGATGTGGATGTGGATGTATGAATGTAGATGTAGATGAGGATGTGGATGTAGATGTGTGAATGTGAATGTGGAATTGGATGTGCGAATGTGAATGTGGATGTGGATGTGCGAATGAGGATGTGGATGTGAATGTATGAATGTAGATGTGGATATGGATGTGGATGTAAGGATGCGGATGCGGATGTGGATATCGATGTGGATGTATGGATGTGGATATCGATGTGGATGTATGAATATGGATGTGTACGAGGACTAATGAATGCGAATATGTATGTGAATGGATAGGATGTCGAGATGAGTGAATGGATGAGGTGATGATAGGTGAATCAGAATGTGAATGAATGATATAAGATGAATAAATGAGATATAATGAGAAATGTATGTGATAAGATGTAATGTAAATTAAGAAAGATAGGAATGGATGTTAGGTGAAGTGAATGAATCTGAAGTGATGGGATGGAAAATGATGTATCTAGTTTGAAAATGGATACGCATATGATTGGAATTGGGTTAAGTAATATGGATTGATGTGGAATAAATTGGAAAGACGAGAATTCATTATAGAAACTGTATTTGTGACGTGTTTGTTTATGAATGACTATTTTATGTCAAGAATGCTGGGGAAGCATTTTGACCATCTTGTGAATAAGGTCGTGGAGACCTAGCTGATAAAGTTGCAATAGCTGACAGAGAGTCAACGGAGGACGTCTTGCGTAGCAAGGTCGACCGAGGTCTTGACCAGCCTCGGTTCGATTTAAATGGTGAGCCTCCGGTACGGTGGATGAGACCAAGGAAGCGGCCTATGAGTGAAGTGCTAGGTGACCTGCGAAGGATCCTAGAGGGTGCTGGCCATACGATGCTCGGGCTCTGGGTCGCCGAAGATACCCACACGTGAGTCGAGGAAGATATTGGAACAAGGAGTAAGAGTTGTTTTTTGAAACCGAGTGTGGATCTGGTTGATTGACCTTGCTGGTCCTCAAACGGATGAGTCCATGGCTCTTTTATATGGATCTGTTGGTTGATCTTGCTGATCTTCAACGGAGATTCCATCTTGATTTTATAAGTGATTATTTTGCCAGGTACTATGAGCTAGGAACTATTGAAAAGGCCCCTGAGTGGACAGGTGGTGAGCGTTCTGGTTGCCAATGATTGGAAATTAAGATTCAACCAGATATTTTGGAGGATTGTGATCAGTGATTCTATGGTTTCATTAAATGATTGTTTTAAAGATGGCTAAATCTGTAAAAAAGGCAATTTCATATTCGGTGTGTAAGTGGTTTGACTGGTGTTAAATTTGCATGAATATCCACCTAGGGGGCCTCGGAACTCTTTTCCTTGGTACCTGGGACAAAACCTAACCAAATTCTAAATTGGATCCCATCACTACACTGGTTAGGCAGTTGGCTAACCCATGGGACTAGATGGAGTTAGGCTGGACTGATGGATCTGTAAAATGAGACTCCTTTCCGTTATTACGATAGATGAAGTAAATCCCGGATAGTAATTGTTCTATGGATAGGAATCAACGGCTGTGCCTCTTAATGGGGAAAAAAGCGTTGATCTCTATGATCCAAGTGCAAGTTTCTTCCTTGATCTGGCCGAGTATCTTTATAGGTGTGATCGGATCAGTTTGGTCAGTAATGATCTTGACTACGTTAGAGTAAAATTTTATCTTGGAGGAATCGCCTGTGCTTTCCGGGTAAGAGAAGTTTTTCCGAGTTCGGTTTTGGAAGAATTGAGGAATTAGTCACCTGTTCGGATATCCGTAGGGGGGCGAGGCCCCGAGTGTGGGACCCTTCCCCGTGCAAGATGTGCTACTTCCACTGCTAGCACCCCGAATCTGTGGTATGGTGGGGACAGGGATCTTACAGTTGGTATCAAAGTAAATTTGGCTAATGAGGATCAACCGAGAAGCCAAATATGTCAAAAATTTATCAAGAAGCACTAAAAGGTTGTAATTGTGTGATAAAATTCATACAATTTGATATTCAAACTGAAATTCATAAATTGGTAATTGGGTCTTTTGATGGAAGTACCGCAATTATATGGAATCCCTGACTTGCTTGAGACCTAGATATGATGGTATTTACCTTATAGTTCCAAGAACCATGATTGCCCGTATATACCGAGGGTATAACTGCAGCTCTTTACTGGCAGTATATACGAGTAAATCTAAGACTTGAAATTATAAGCATTAATGCTATCCAGATGATGAATTCGAATGTGGTTGATATGATTTTTAAATTCTGGTTGTGAACTGATGAGTTGATTTGGATTCTGATTGAAATATGATGATTTTTGAAATTTGGTTGAAATGTATTAAGTTGAACAAAAACCACAATGAGGATGAATGGGACAAGTCCCTGTGCTAATTTCGTAATTGGAATGATGATAGTAACTTCAACAAGTCACTATGAGATTAGTGGATTGTGCTGTCTGATTGCTACTGTTAACACTTGAACCGGTGGATTAAGTTAATTGGATGACAAATTCAGGACTTGTTGACTGAAATTTTCGTGGGAGGAATGTTCAGAAAGAAAAAAAAAATTCGGTCTAATGGACCATTATTGAATATTATGATCTGAATGAATCGTTATCCGATGATGAGTTCTATATAAGAGATCTTTATCCCAGGATTCTGTTGGGTTAACCAGAATATAAGGAACCCCAGAATCAATTCGATCTTAAGGGGATGAGTTGTCCTCTAGTTGCGAGATGAGGACATCTCGCGTTTTTTAAGTGGGGTAGGATGTAAGATTCCTCCCTCCAGCTTTTTGAGGTGTGCAGGTGTAAGAATCTCTCCTTCTGATCTTATAATTATTCTCCTCTCTGAAATAAAAGAAAGATTCTGTTTTATCCTATTTTGACCTAGAGAGAGAAAATGTCTAAAGAGAGGTAGTCCAAAATTGAGATATTTTTGGATATAAAAATCCTCCTAGTGTCTAAAATGAATTCCCCTGAAACAGAAATTCAAAAAGAACTTTCCAATGTGCAATTGGAATTAATTGGAAATGGGTATAAAGGACCTTAGCCTAAGGGTCTAGATTTTAAAAAAATTTGGATTATGGTCCAATTAAGATTCCTATGGGCCAATAAGATCAATCCATGTGTGGGGAGGAGATAAATCCAATTTGTAAAAGAAAAATACCCAAAAATGAGTAAATGTCCACATAAGATGAAGAGTTGACTATGTACAAGGTTTATTAGTAAAAAAACTATGAGTATTACTTTAAAAAAAAGAGATATTTTGGGTATAATGATTCCATTTCGACACATGTGTAAGGAAGGGGAGTCCCTTCAAGGAGGCGCCTAATTCACATGCTTGAATGAGTTTTAAACTTAAAAAAATGTGATATTTTTATCTCTCCTCTCTCTTGGATCAAACCGAATCAAAAAGGATCCAAATCTGATCCAAATTCAACCAAATTGAAATCTGGAAAATTCTAGAAATCAGTTGGTCTTGGTTAGAGCCTGAGCCTTTGTAAAAAATAGGAGAATTTTACTATACCAGAATTATGCTGAAATAATGATAATTTTTACTATTCTCTAAAATTCTCTCCAAATTGAAGAAATTGGAGCTTCTCTCTTTCTTCAATCTCCATTGGTGGCTCCATCAGCATACCAAACCAATAAATTGGTTGAGAGCTTCTACCGTGATCAAAGAATCAAGCAATTTGTAGGTAAAGTATGAATTTTGATCTTTTTTCATAAATTCTCAATGTTTCTCTCTTCTCAACCCCTCTCAAGCTTGAGGAGCTTAATAAGAATGGCTTTTGAATGCTATTGAAGTTAATTGATGAATGGTAGTGAAGAATTACATAAATTTTTATTTATGCTTAATTTTAATGATTTTTATGTAATTTCTCTCTCTCACTCAAAGAATGATCATTCTCATGACCTATTTTCAATCCAAATGAAGCTTCTCATAAAGCTTTTTCTTAATCCAAGATTAATCTATGCTTGTTAATTTGGAGGTCAAATTAATGACTTTTTTTATGCTTTTAGTTTATGTATTTCATGGAAATTGATGATTCAATCTATTATGGGTTAATGATCCAATTAAGGATCATTCTAATCATTTTCTTAATGTTAAGCTTTATCCTTTAAAATAATTGAGATTTAACAATCATAGCAGCGGAGCTATGGCAAAATTTCTGTAAAAATTACACATAAAACAATTTCATTCAAAGCATGAAAAGAGGACTTCCTACCATATTCTAGGAATTATCATCCTAGATTAATTGAAAGAACTTCATTGTAATCATGGAGAAATTGATTTTTATGTTATGCATAATTGATGAATTAAGAAAAAGAGAATTTCTAGTAATTAAATTTTATGTTAAAAAGAGTAATCCCCATCGTATGAGTATTCTTAAAGGGTTATTTTCATTATAGGCATAGAAAAATGTATACTAGAAATATTTTATTATAAAAGTGTGATTTTCATCATAATTGATTTTATGCATAAATTAGATGCATAAAAGAAATTCTTTTATATTAAAAGAGTGATTTCATAAATGATTTGTATGCATAAACATATGCATAAAAGGATTTTTTTATATTAAAAGTGAGATTTTTATCATAAATAAATTTTATGTATAAATTAGATGCATAAAGAATTTTATTTTTAATTCAAAAGAGATATTCCTATCAATTTTGATTTTATGCATAGAAAGATGCATAAAGAATTTTATTTTTAATTCAAAAGAGTTATTCTTATCAATTTTGATTTTATGCATGGATAGATGCATAAAAGATTTATTTTTATTTTAAAAGTATTAATTTCATTAAGATGAAAATTCATGCATAGAAAGATGTATAAAAGATTTATTTTTATTTCGAAAGTATTATTCTCATGGAATTTATGCATAGTAAATTACATAAAAGGATTATTATAAAAGTGTTATTCCTACTAAAAGTGTCTTTATGCCTAATAAGATGTGTATGAGAAGTGATAGGATGTGATAAGATGCGTATGGGAAGTGATAGGATGTGATAAGATGCGTATGAGATGTGATAGGATGTGATGAGATGTGATGTGATAGGATGTGATAAGATGCGTATGAGATATGATAGGATGTGATAAGAGGTGTATGAGATGTGATAGGATGTGATAAGAAATGTATGAGATGTGCTAAGATGTGATAAGATGCATATGAAAAGTGATAGAATGTGATAAGATGTGTATGAGATGTGATAGGATGTGATAAGATGTGTATAAGATGTGCTAGGATGTGATAAGAGGTGTATGAGATGTGATAGGATGTAATAAGATGTGTATGAGATGTGATAGGATGTGATAAGATGTGTATGAGATGTGTATGAGATGTGATAGGATGTGATAAGATACGTATGGGATGAGTTAGGATGTGATAAGATTAGTTAGGATGTGATAAGATGTGTATGGGATGAGGTAAGAAGTGTATCTGATGGGATAAGATGTATATGGGTTGTGATAGGGCGAGAATGGATGTGATGTAAAAGAATAGATGTGAAGGCGTATGTGGATATATGAATGTGGATATGGATGTATGAATATGGATGTGTATGTATGGAAGTGGATGTATGAATGCAAATGTGGATATGTATGTATGAAAGTGGATGTATGAATGCAGATGTGAATGTGGATGAGGATGTATGAATGTGAATGGGGATGTGGATGTATGAATGTAGATATGGATGTGGATGTATGAATGTGAATGTGGATATGGATGTATGAATGTGGATGTGAAAATGGATATATAGATGTATGAATGTAAATGTGGATTTGGATGTGCGAATGAGGATGTGAATGTATGAATATGAACGTGGATATGGATGTGGATGTGGATATGGATGTGGATGTGGAAATGGATGTATGAATGTGGATGTGGATGTATGAATGTAGATGTAGATGAGGATGTGGATGTAGATGTGTGAATGTGAATGTGGAATTGGATGTGCGAATGTGAATGTGGATGTATGAATATGAACGTGGATATAGATGTGGATATGGATGTGGATGTGGAAATGGATGTATGAATGTGGATATGGATGTATGAATGTAGATGTAGATGAGGATGTGGATGTAGATGTGTGAATGTGAATGTGGAATTGGATGTGCGAATGTGAATGTGGATGTGGATGTGCGAATGAGGATGTGGATGTGAATGTATGAATGTAGATGTGGATGGATGTGGATGGATGTGGATGTAAGGATGCGGATGCGGATGTGGATGTGGATGTATGAATGTAGATGTAGATGAGGATGTGAATGTAGATGTGTGAATGTGAATGTGAAATTGGATGTGCGAATGTGAATGTGGATGTGGATGTGGATGTGCGAATGAGGATGTGGATGTGAATGTATGAATGTAGATGTGGATATGGATGTATGGATGTGGATATCGATGTGGATGTATGGATATGGATGTGTACAAGGACTAATGAATGCGAATATGTATGTGAATGGATAGGATGTCGAGATGAGTGAATGGATGAGATGTGATGATAGGTGAATCAGAATGTGAATGAATGATATAAGATAAATAAATGAGATGTAATGAGAAATGTATGTGATAAGATGTAATGTAAATTAAGAAAGATAGGAATGGATATTAGGTGAAGTGAATGAATCTGAAGTGATGGGATGGAAAATGATATATCTAGTTTGAAAATGGATACGCATATGATTGGAATTGGGTTAAGTAATATGTATTGATGTGGAACAAATTGGAAAGACGAGAATTCATTATAGAAACTGTATTTGTGACCTGTTTGTGAATGACTGTTTTATGTCAAGAATGTTGGAGAAGCATTTTGACCGTCTTGTGAGTGAATAAGGTCATGGAGACCTAGCTGATACAGTTGCAACAGCTGACGGAGAGTCAACGGAGGCTGCTCGCGTAGCAAGGTCGGCCGAGGTCTTGACCACCAGCCTCGGTTCAATTTAAATGGTGAGCTTCCGGTACGGTGGATGAGGGACCAAGGAAGCGGCCTATGAGTGAAGCGTTGGTGACCTGCGAAGGATCCTAGAGGGTGCTGACCATACGGTGCTCGGGCTCTGGGTCGCCGAAGATACCCACACGTGCGTCGAGGAAGATATTGGAACAAGGAGTAAGAGTTGTTTTCTGAAATCGAGTGTGGATCTGGCTGATTGACCTTGCTGTGGTTCTCAACGGATGAGTCCATGGCTCATTTATATAGATCTGTTGGTTGATCTTGCTGATCTTCAACGGAGATTCCATCTTGATTTTATAAGTGATTATTTTGTCGGGTACTATGAGCTAGGAACTATTGAAAAGGCCCCTGAGTGGACAGGTGGTGAGCGTTCTGGTTGCCAATGATGCCATAGATACTCCGATGAAGGAATGATTATTGAAAATTAAGATTCAACTGGATATTTTGGAGGATTGTGATCAGTGATTCTATGGTTTCATTAAATGATTGTTTTAAAGATGGCTGAATCTGTAAAAAAGATAATTTCATATTGGGTGTGTAAGTGGTTTGACTGGTGTTAAATTTGCATGAATATCCGGCTAGAGGACCTCGGAACTCTTTTCCTTGGTACCCGGGACAAAACCTAACCAAATTCTAAATTGGATCCCATTACTACAGGTTGGGCGGTTGGCTAACCCATGGGACTGGATGGGGTTAGGCTAGACTGCTGGATCCGTAAAATGAGACTCCTTTCCGTTATTACGATAGATGAAGTAAATCCCGGATAGTAATTATTCTATGGATAGGAATCAACGGTTGTGCCTCTTGATGGAGAAAAAAGCGTTGATCTCTATGATCCAAGTGCAAGTTTCTTCCTTGATCTGGCCGAGTATCTTTATAGGTGCGGTCGGATCAGTTTGGTCAGTAATGATCTGTAAAATTTTATCCTAGAGGAATCGTCTGTGCTTTCCGGGCAAGAGAGGTTTTTTCGAGTTCGGTTTTGGAAGAATCGAGGAATTAGTCACCTGTCCGGCTATCCGTGGGCGAGGCCCCAAGTGTGGGACCCTTCCCCGCGCAAGATGTGCTACTTCCGCTGCTAGCACTCCGAATCCGTGGTACGGTGGGGACAGGGATCTTACACTAGTGATTTACACAGGACAAGGACAATGTGGCTAAGTCGCAATGTGTAAGAGCATGTCTTCGATAACATTCTTGGAGTCGAGTGGAAGACCAAGGAGGGGATGCACAAAGGTGAAATGATAAGGTTGAGTATGCATGGACGATGCAACCATGCGATAGAGGCAAAACCAAGGGAGTGTTTGCAATCTATGTGCAGATCTTTGATCCAAAAGGGTGGATCGATGTTGTTCGGAGACTTTGGAAGGTGACGTTTCCTTTTGATCCAGGGGGGTGATGAAGTGCTAGATCATGCTATTGATGATGTATATAGAGTTGTAAAAAGTGGTTTGTGCAAGAGAGCAGTTTGAAGCAGATGTTTTCACCTAGGGGGGTGGGCTATATGTGAGGAGAATACATAGCCCAAACCAACATGCTGTGTAGGTAGACAATGTAAAAAAGATGGTGTGGAAAATCCTAGATGGCAAACAACTGTGTGGTCAAGAGGATAAACGCAAGCGCGTGAAATGAAAAGGGAAAGCATGTGGGAGAAAGAGTAAGCCAGACGACACTACTTTTTGGAAACAAGCAAGGCGGTGGTGAGGTAGAATAAGGAGAATTGCACTGGATCTAGTGTGGTTTTTGATGGTATGGAAAGAGAGACCACCAATGAGAGTTTGGTTGAAGTTTGGAGGTTGGAGTTCCTGTAGTTTTTTTCTAAGAAGACATTGTAGTGAGAGGGATTGCTTGGATCAAAGCAGAGGGAGAGCTGGAGGTCAGAGAATCTTCTAGGTGTGTCCTCTAGAGGAGCTGAACTCTGTTAGATACTTGATTCAGATGAATTCATCCTCAATTGTAGCTGCTTTCTATGAGTTGAGTGCTGGTTTCTATGAGAGAAAGACTTGCTGTTAATCAGTGGCGTCAAAGTTTGAAGTCGTCGTCGCCAGGATCCTACGGAGGATCCATGAGCTTTGTGATGTTTTCTTCTTTTGTTTGAACCCAGGTCTCTGGGTTGTTGAGACGCTGTTTTGTTTTTGTCCATCTGAAGCAGACACAGTTTGGTTCCTGTCAATTGCAAGTGATTGCAAAGTCCTTTGTTTTTTATGTTTCAATTGTGATGAAGATATTGTTTTCCTTGAGTTAATGAAGATGAAGCTTATGTGTGTGCTAGTCAGATGTCTGATGAAGTGTTTTCAAATCACTGTTGACTCAATCAGCGTTTGTTGGAAAGGTACAAAGTCAATTATGTATCAATCAACTGAGCATTAGAATAGTCAGCTAAAGGTGGAGAAGGTTGGCTTTGGCTTGTTGGAGCTTGGGAGAAGTGTTTGTTGAGTCACAGCTGACTGTTAGAAGTCCAAGAAGGTCCTGGGGTTGTGTATGTAAGGTTAGCTGATGCAGTCAATTCTCTGTCAGCAGCTGGGAGCTAATTTGGTCAGCTAGATGTTAGCTGAGGTTAGCTAAGGCTTGTAGTTGGATGATCAGAGGTGTTGGATGTCAGTGCTAACCTGAGAGGATAGCTAGAGGAGCCACCTCAGTCAGATGGATCCTAGTGTCCCCCAATTCTGATCCCTTATAGTTTTCTTCTTGTGTGTTTGTTGGTAGTGTAGTAGAGGCCATTACCCAACCATCACACAATGGGTTATCACATGCAAGTTCATCTTAAGGTGTTGATGTCTATACATACCAGCAAAAGAGGGTAAGGAACATGCAGTTCAACTACTAATGGATTTTAGGGCACTACTATTGTCTCTATGCAGCAAAGTCATCCAGTTTGAGAACAGAAACACAGCTCTCAACTTTTATGAGGTTTGTAGGTAAGGAGAGAGCCACTAGCAAAAGTTGATGCCATGGCCTTTCTCTCCAATGAGATGGGCACGGACTCTATCTGCTCCTGGAAACCACACACTCCTCTTTTCTTTCCAGAGATTGGTTGCCCACAGAAATTCCCAGTCAATAACTTACCCACACAAACCACACTTTCTATCTACTCGCCTTAACCAAACAGCATCTGAACTACTGCTTTACACTGCATCAATAGTGATTCAAGCAGCACCTCCACTACCAAGAAGAGATCACAAAGAGCCCATAGGAGATAAAAGATAAAACCCCATTACTTTCACAAAGAGTGAACTTGCAGCGTTGACATTACCAGCATCTGGCCAAACCTTTCTCGTGTAGTACTGGCATCCAGTATGTTACATTTACCCATATAATTCATTTCATGTTACACCTATAGGGGATCCTCTAGGCAACTCCCAACTACTATTGTGCAGCCCTTCCTTGAGCCCAGAACCTTTATTACTAAGCCAGGAAAGCCACCTTAGAATATAATCACCTAACCCATCATCTCTTTTGAGATGATACAGCACTTTGTTGCCTGATATATGCACGTATCTCTTCATGCAGATCAGCACGGACTATAAGCCTTCTTTTGGAGTTGTCCTGCCAGACAAGCCCACTCCTATCCTGAGCATAGATGCATACAGATTCAAAAATTTCCTGAAACACAATGAGTATTCACTAGAATTAGCAGCTGGACTGGTAAGTTAGAACCAATCTCATCATGAACAGTTGAATGAAAACTGACAATTGCTATCTACTTGTAAGGAAAAGTGTCACATTATTTACACCAGAGAGGGAAGGGCCACACACGCACACACACATATAAACTGACCTTTGATGGAAAATCATCGTAGAAACAAGCAGGGACATACTGCACTCGATTGCAATCACTCTCCCATAATCGAATCTGCAGCAGAGCAGCATTTATGCATCTCTCTCTCTCTCTCTCTCTCTCTCTCTCTCTCCCCCCCCCACGACCATGGGGTTGTTGGACATTACTGCAAAGCTCAAGGTGTATGGATAGAGGCAAATTGTGTAGCCCAAGCTAGAAAACTACCAAACTTAGAAGATAGGCTAATTTTATCAAGCCAAATCTGGCTAGCTTTGCATATATTTACACCTTCATGGAATAATAGAGTTGGTTCGTGGTTTTTTTCTTGCTCTTCAAGTTTTCTTTGTACGTTTGATGAAAGTTGACCCCTTTGTTTCCTAACAGGGGTATGCATATTTGGCATGTCTAGCTTCTAAGCACATTTCTAACAAGAACAAACAAAATCTCTTCTCTTTGACTCACTATTCAAACCAGCAGCCATGTATGGAGCATCATTTTGGGCAGCCAATCTCACATCTCTTGACTGGAGTTCCATAGAGACTTTAAACGTTGCAGATCACGATGTTATTGTCTCGTGCAGCAAATCCTCCATCCCACACCACAACATTGTAGCAGACATTGTGGCCTACCGCACATAAATACCTCATTTCAGCTGGTCACTTACATACAAAGGCTCCGATCCGACGTCTTTGGGGACACAACAATAGCTCCCACGGTTGGCCTTGTCTTCAACCATTGTCTTCAACCATGCTATTAACATCACACAGGGTGAATACTGAAAAGCTGGCATTACATGTCGCAGAGGCAGTGTGTTGTCATCCATGTGTTGCTTTGGCATCTGATATTATCCTGGCAGAGTTTGCTGCAGCACCCTGCTGGAAGTAAGGCCTTATCTCTGTGGTTGTTATGGTCGGTGTGTACTTGATCTGAGTGTGTGTGAATGGCTGCTAAGCCGTGTTGTGTGTGTATTTGGTCAACATAGTGTGCGAGTGTGTAAACCCACTAGTGCGTCTGTGGGAGAACCACCTCTTAGAGGGATATCAAATAATATCTAGATATTTGTGTATGCTTGACATGTCATTGGGGCAACCTTTGTAACCTATAAAGGTGCATGTACTATCACACCATTGAGTTGTGTTGAGCCATTCTCAAAGCTGCCTTTTTTTTAAAATCTGTTGCCAGATGCCCGACTAGTCTTTGAGTCCCCATAGGTGTCATGTGCATGCACATGTACATGCTGATCACAGGGCTAATCCTTGAAGGGCAACAGATAAAGACAAGGTTTTGGACCTGATTCAAGAACTGCAGCAGCTAGCTGTGAGCAGGGAAGACACTGAAGGAACCTAAGAGGCTGGCGGCCAGCATTTATGGAGACATATCTGAGTCGGCTGCAACAAGTGAAGGTTTGTCCAAGAACCTGGCCGACAGCAGGTCGGCCAGTCCAGATGGTTTTTCCATGCCTTATAAATAAATAGCAAGGTGCTGAGTTCTTGTCGATCATTCACCCTCCCGTGGGCTGAGTAATAGATTCGACTTTAGATTAGGTGATTTACCACATTTTGAGGGGCAGCCAAGGGCTAGCCAAGAATGTACCCTTTTGGTACTATAGAATATATTGAAACTCAAATATCTCTCACTTCTCTCCATCTCTCTTGCTTGCGTTTTGCATCAGGTTGTTCCAGGATGGTGTTTAAGGCTGAGAGAAGACTTCCAATATGCTTAACTAAGCTAAACACATCACAAGAGGAGGCTCAAAGTGACATCTGCAGGCAGATGGTACAAAGTAAAATTTGAAGAATCAGCCATCTGAAGTACTCCTACAGAAAATCAAGGAGTAAAATTCGGGGCTTTTTAATTTTGCTTTAAATCCTGTTTAATCGAAGCATTAATCTTAAATCCCCCAACATTTTTCAAAATTGAAAGCATATATGAAGCATTGGAGTGTTGCTATAGTCTCTTGTAGCATCAATTTTTGGAAACCCTGATTTTTCCCAAAGAATGAGATGAAAAATCTGCTTTATGTAATGATTCAACCTCTGAGCCAAATGAGTAGGCCAAGTTGGTATTCAAGGGGGGGTGATGATAAATGTGCTGCTACAAAGCAAAAATGTGTGTTTTCTATGTCAAGATATGTGTTTGTGTTTTGTATGTTAGACCAAGTTGTGTTTTGTGTTCTAGATCAAGTGTTTATCATCGTTGTAACCATCTCTGGTCACACTTTATGATGTAGGCCATGTGGATTGTGTGTGATCTGGTTGGTCCTTCTTCTTGGTTGTTAGCTCTACCCAAGGTGCACCTTGTAGGCATGTGAAACAAGACTAGGGGTCCTGATTTATCCTTGACATAGCAGGAGAGATGGGCCTTGACAGGGGTTTGTTGGAAGCAAGGCCTTATCTCTGTGGTTGTTATGGTCGGTGTGTACTCGATCTAAAGTGTGTGTGTGAAATTTGAATGGCTGCTAAACCGTGTTGTGTACTTGGTCAACATAGTGTGCGAGTGTGTGAATCCACTCTTATGACTGAGATAGTGTGTCGATGTGTGAACCACCTCTTAAGAGGGGTAGTGTGCCTAACATAAACATTGATGTCATTGGGGCAACCTTTGTAACCGATTAAGGTGCATGTACTTCAGTCTTCATTGAAGAAAAAAAGAAACCATCACATCATTGAGTCATGTTCAACTCTCTCTTGATGATTGTGTTCTCTCTCTAACTCTCTCTCTCTCTCTCTACTCTACATAGCCACAGCTGCCTATCTCTTCAAATATCCATAGTTGGCTCTTCCCTTTTGTGCAACACTGAACACTTCACACCCATGGTAGTAGAGGACTCTTCCAAACAGTCACATGCATTCACATGATCAATGCCATGGCCCCCTGGAGACTCCCCTACAGACCTCCCAACAGCTAGCAACAGATGGGCACGAGTCATGGTATAGTCGAGTATGCACCTGGGACTCAGGATGGATCACCTCCCGCCACTCCAGGATGACCCGGGCACTCCCCATTCATCAGGCTGTCTCAGGAAAACAGGAACCGGGTAATCAAATATGATTTATTGGGACTATACATACAAGACACCTGGATCACAACACATGAGCCACATGAGCCACTCTCACACAAACGGCAGAACTACATGGATACTTTCATGAGGCATACATAGGAGTTTGATACTGAGGGCTAGATATCTTGACATATACATGTTACATGCCATGCAGATTGAATGGGCCAGTTGCGGTGTCATCGCACCACCTGAGGATAGAGACAGGGAGAGCCATGCAGATACCTTGTGAGGACACCATATGCTCTATATGCTAGAGGAAGGTCGAGTCAGAGGAGCACTTCATATGCAGGTGCACAGAATATTATAAGAGGTTCCACTGTCTCTCCAGAGAGGGGTTTGGAGTCTGGACCCTTATCTAGGATCATGGATTATCCAGATCGGTGGTGCCTAGGCCTCTTCCTACTAGAGCTTCATTGCCATAGACTCGCTGATTAGAGAATTGAGACCTCGTGGGAGACATCCACCCCAGCCCTAGGCGACCATCACTTAGTTCTTCCGACCACAAGAGGACACCACACCACAGCCATGGATGACATACCCACAGCCTCATAGGCTAAAATCTTTGAAGAAGAAGAAAGTGGACAGAGCCAAATCTTGTTCTCATAATATAGTTATACGCACCCTTAGAAAAGACAATAGAAGAATCAGTAGTTTATAGACGGTCTCCCGTGTTGCAAATAGTTGAGGCTTTTACAAGCACTTTATGCAGTTTGAATAGCTACCCAAAAACAGGCAAGACATTGCAGACCTGATCCGACACTGTTTCTGGAACAGAGGGCGCCTTCTGTGCAACATGAGGGTGAGCATTCTGCTGCAAGAAGGTGATAATCTACAAACCAGAAAATTCCATGAGCTTTACTTATTTAATCTTACAAACATTTACAAAGACATGAGACACTGGCAAAAATTTTCAAAAAAACTCCAAAACTCCACAAATTTTCAAAAAAACTCCGAAACTCCAAAACATTTACAAAGCTTTACTCGCGTGCCTTCAGTCAACAATCCCTCTCTATATTGTTTATTCCCTGTCTTAGATGCACAGAAGAAAAGTGATAGACCCCAGATATCCATTGGATAAAAAAACACTTATTTCAATTCAACATACCCCCCAATTTGTTTTGACATAATTACTCAAGAAAGCAAAAAGTTTGTTGCGCTAAGTAGATGCATAGAGGTCCAAAATCAGGAGTCAGCCCCTGATTGTTAGAAATAAGAAGACCCAGATGACAGGGATTGAGAGCATCTAAAATATTGGAAGAGCTAGAGCACAAGTAGACAACTACAGAGCTTGAGAGCTGAAACAATGCATAAACAACCAAGAAACTTGTAATTGGAAGTTCAAGAATACTCTTCAGCCCACAAAGGACATTAAGACAAATGACCCTGCATGGCATCAAAGGCCACCAGCATAAAGCTGCCCCTTCGCCAACACGATGTGGTTTCCCTTCAGACAGACAAGCTAGAGAGGAAGCCGAACTCTCTCCAAAAAAAACACCATTTCCCCTTTCAAGACAGTGATCCTATTTGCAAGCATTGTAATTGATGATTCCTTCTACATATTAATAATAGAAAGATCTTATCCTGGAGGAGGAGGTGTTTCAAGTCTTTGAGTGATCCGTGTGTCTTTCTGCCTCACTATTTTTCCCTCAAAAATCAAGCGCAACTAACCTTACAAAATAATTTCTAGAGAACACAAAGGGAAGATGGGACTTTGTTGCAACGCACAATGAAAAATAAGATGGCGGAGGGCCCTCTAAAATAATAGCCACAACCACGCACCCACCAGGCTGATCAGGCCCTACAGACACCAAGTCACAACCAAAGAGCTCACAACGAAGCTGCAGGTAGAAGCCCATCCAGCACACCAAATCTGGACACCAGGTTGGGGACCATGTTACAGCCTGCAAGGCCTGAAGGATGTCATGCCTGGCTACCCTATGATGTCCACCCTGTCTACAGCTGAAAGGCTTGCCTTGCTGTCTGCTTCCCAGCTAGCCCACACATTGCTGGTACCTTATGCTCACACTGACATTTTGATGGATCCACATTGAATCTGATTTCTGGGAACTGGGTTTCTGGCCAGTCAGAATGGACCTTATGACTAGAGAAAGTCACAGCCCAGACTCCAAGTAGAACACTATTATTGCACGTGTGCACGCACACAGACACAATATATAATGTGCAGAATGGCCTGTATGCATACGTGCACTTGCATGTCCTTGTGCCCCTGCCTACTTCAAAACCTTGCAAATTATTTCCCATTGTATGTTCAAGTGTCTTTCTATGTAGATGCATGCCTCTGCACATAATCTATGTGTCGATAACAAGCTCACCTAAATCAAATTTAAAAAAAAGAAGACTTTCTACCATATAATTATCAATAAATTAAGATATTTTTTTAATTGATTGGACCAAAATCATTGGAGACAAAACCTGCTCAGCAGTGATACCGCTTGCAAAAGCTGTGTTAACGCTTTCCTTATTTAATATCCCGACAGTAAGGTTAGGGAGTTGGTATTCTATCCTGTACACAATCACACGAATGGTTTTAAAAACACTGGCACCAAGTAATTAGGAGGGAAAATATAAAATCCTGATTAGGGAACTGACTGACTATCCAAGTACTAACTAGTAGAGCCGAGACCACCTTGCAAAAAGACGGAGAATCTGGATTTGCAATTTGGAAGCCGTGTATGCATACAATCGAAAATTTGTCTCTATAATCAAAAACCCCTGCAAATAAGCCCAAAACAAAAGACTTACAAGAAGTAGCCCGTAAAAATGAGAGCATGACATAAAATATCCTTGGGATATTGGGCATGCACACTGGACCACCTGCCCATGTGTGCCTGGCACCTGTGGAAGGTGTCAGCACTACATACATTACACTAATATATTAAGCACACTTACCTCTGAAGGATGTCGGCCTAAGCCTTCAGAAAGGCTTGTGGCAAGGTTTGCAGCTAGTTTTGTGGGTATAAACCAACGCTCCTTCATTCCCTAAGAAGTTGCAACTTCGAGTCCTTAGTAGATGAAAAAAAAATCATGCAGAAATGGTTGAGCGTCTTCTTCCTGTGCTTCTTTCTACCTGTTGAAGTTGCACAAGCCCTAGCACTGCAATCTCCTCTAAAACCATTTGCTCTGTGCCTGTAAGTGTGTTTCTATTATAAGGCTGCATCCAGCATCAGATCAAAAAATCATATGCATTTCCCTTATTTGGGACTTCAAAAAGCTCCAACTAACCCCTTCTACTCCTCTCTTCTAAGCATAATGTGTTTAGAGGTCTGCTCAGTTCAAACAAATACCACACAATCAAGAGTTCTGATGATTAGATCAAAGCAAGCCCTTGATCAACCATACCATCAAACACAGCAGCACAAAATCTTAAAAAGCTCACCTCTCCAACAACATGGAAACCAAGTTCAAGAAGAAAACGAATCAGCTCTACATTGTTTATCCCCCTGTCCTGAAATCACATACAGTTATAACAAATGCTTCATCAAATTTAAAGAGGCAGGCTACAAATCCGATTCTGGTTTTGGGGATGGACCACAAGACTGTCCAATGCATTACCTCAGCAGCAGAAATGTACTCCCGAATGATCTGCCAAAGCTGGTAGTTTGTATCCATCAACTGCATGAACGAAAAATGAGTGCAGAATGCAACTGTGAGCTATCAGGGTCCCTTTTTGTGGCAAAAAAGGGTAGCATGAGAGAACCCACCTCACAGGAAACACTACTAAGGTACCAACTCCATACTTTCCAAATTGCCTGAGTGCTAAAAAATTATATCCTTTAGTTGATAGGCTGATTATAAAAACAACAATGAAAACTCTTTCTACATGTTATCCTTGTGGCTGCTGTTCCACAGTTCTTAGCCATTAGCTGCAATGTTGGTCACATTACCCTTCAACATTTGAAGGCCCAATGATACACATCGTCATAAAACCTAGGCATTAAGGAGTTGAAAAAGTGTGCAAGCATTGAGTCCAACAGGCTATTGAGTCCAACAAGTTTGTATAGAAAACTCCCCAACTTACCAAAAATTGAAATCCTGCTTCGGTTAGTTTGGCCAAGCCCGTACCACTGCATCAGAAAAGTAAAGCGTAAGGCCAGATTTGTAAAGTAAGGCTTGTTTGCATGAACGAGCATGTGCATGCACATGTGGATGTCGGTTGAACACCCCCCCCCCCTCCTTCCTCCTCTTCCCCTTAAAACACAGAGCCGCCCCAAAACATTAAAGACCTGTAAACCCATGTGTACAAGTTGAACAAACTGTACACTTGTGGCACTGGCCAAATACCTGTCCAGAAGCCCTGCCCGCTGAAAGGTCTGGACAACAAAGCGATCATGAGGGCGGTCATGAGAGTTCTCTGGAAATGCTGTGCTCACAAGTTGTAGAAGGACTCCCTATCCAGTAGAAAAGGTAGCATTATGTGGTAGTCATTACAAAACATACAGGTGAATGATGTCATATTCATATATCATCCACCTGCGTGCTTTTCAAGAGAGGAGCTAACTATGAGAAAAGCACACCTCCCATTGTTTCATGGCATAGCTGTCCAACTCTGCTGGCGAAGGAAGCCTTACGGCGATACTACTGGACAAAGGTTCTCTTGGAGGCCCTCCACTGTATATCACATCAACTATCAAGGTTAAGAAGATCTCACAAAAATAGACAGCACATATAAGAATGTGAACACTGGCCAAGAAAAAATGTAAACACTAGCCAAGAAGAATGTGAAGGCTAGACAAGAAAAATAACATCTGCCACTAACCCACTGGTCAAGGCTTGGTGCAATTGCTTCTGAAATTTCGGATTCAGTTTATAGCTCGGATCTCTCTTCCTGTAAAATATGTATGTAGATAGTTGCATAAAAACACACAGTGTGACAATATATTTAAAAAAATAGCTTATAAAACATGAATTCACTCCGACCCTTCAGAGACCAACAAAAGTACTCGGAGTTGCTCCAGCCTATCCATAGCTACTCTGTGCTTTGCATGATAATCTGGAAGAATCCAGTCTTCCATAAGCTTGCCAACAACTGCAACTTCAAGGTAGAGAAGCCTTAAGACATACATCTTTGCAAGTGGTGGCAGTGACCTGCATGTACAACTGAAGCAGGTTAGAGCAAAGTGATAGAGCTGTACATTAATAGAGCCAAACTAAAGCTAGTTTGTTGGACATCCGCTATTGTACGGATCACCTAGGTCAGCCACAACTCACTGATCAGTTGTCTAGTGTCACACACAATGCTCCTCAGACATGACTTTTTGTCATGCCAATAAATGATGGGTTGATCCCGTACAAAACGCGTGATTCATAATGATGGCACACATTCAAAAAGCCAGAATCATAAATGGAAACATCAAGTGACTTAGATACCATAGTCAAAGTAAAGAACTCTTTGAGCAATCAATTTGAGTTTGTTCTTGCTTGATTCTCATAAGAACCAAAAGGAAATGCAAAAGCACAAGACTGGAATACACAAGGAAAAAAGAAAAAGAATGCATTTAGCTTCTTTTAAAAGTTTTGGTCAGTTTTATTGACCACTGTTCCAATCCCCTCAAAGTTTGCTAGCATCAACACTAGTCTTATTAGAAAAAAACCATTTTTTTGGCTTTTAGAGACTTTTTCTATAAAATTTCTCTCTTTAACTATGAAGTTCCTAAGGAAATTCTTCTAGGGAAATACTCGCAACAAAAGATAGTAGTTTGAAACAATATCACGTACCAAAAAAGTTAGAAATTTATATTTTTCCATGGTTATCATTTAGGCTAAATTTTAAGTTTGATTTGGAAACACTTTCATTAATTTTTGAAGCATACTAAATATACAATACAAAAGTCTTCTATATGTATATAAATAGCTAGCATGTAACATTTGCTAATTAAAGAAATAACATTTTCCATACTCTTCTTCAAGTGCAAAGCTATTGCAACATTTTTAAACCGCTTTTTGTATATTTGAAGATCACAATTTGCTAGTACGTGTTACCTCCCCATGCTAACCAGGATTAGATTAGGAGCTAACAAACGCATGGGGTAAAGCTTATAAGTGGAGGCATAGTTATAAGTAATTGAAGGGTAAAAAGCTTATAATAAAAGCATGACCAATTATAGAATTCACGGGCCTATACAAGGATAACCCAGGCTCAGTGCATAACAGGATCGTCAAGTCTGACTCGTAGCGCATGGCCCATTGGGATTGCGCCTCATGAGCACACTTGGAGGGTGGGCCTAGTAGTATGGGATGCCAGGTCCTACTACGAGGGAGCTCTGCCTAGGATGTAGCTATGGCCTCCGACTTGGGGGTGAGTCTATAGGACTCTTTGGTTGGGAGGTGAGCCTTAAGCCTTGATCATATGTGGTTCTATGTCAGATAATCATCGGGATTGATCTCTCGGGTTGAGTTGGTCCCAAGGACAGTACCCCCGATAAGTTCCCCGATCAAGGCATTGGAGGGCGAGCTGGAACATAAGTTCATCTAGAAGAAAGAAAGGACCGCAAACGGCTTCGTGAGTGCCTCAAACCTTGAACTTGGTGTGAGTCTTCGACTTGAACCATGCTTCCACTTGTGGAGGGTAATCTGCTTGGACTCGATTACTTCTGCTGTGTCAACCACTACAGGCTGCTGCTCATCCGGAACCTCTTGTAGAGATGGTCCAACATAAGGCTTCAACCATGAGATGTGGAAGACATCATGCATAGTCCAATTGTTTGGTAATTTTAACTTCATGGAGACATCATTGATCTTCTTCACAATATGGGCCAAAGCTTCGGAAGGAGAACTTGGGATAGCGCTTGCTTCAACCGTTCCTTCATGATGCGGAGAAACACCCACTCCCCCTTTTTGTAGTTGACATTCTCTTTTGGATTGGTTAGCTTGCTTGGTGTAGGCTTCTTGTGCTTCTGTCTGGGTGGATGAAATGCACTGTAGTCCACTTTTTCCAGGAGTACCCCCAAATTTTGGCAAACTACTTGAAAGCCATGCAACAACCGTCAAGCTAAGTAAGAGAAAAGTCACGTGCACCCATGCATTGAGATGCTATGTGACACATTAGCTCATCATCAGTGCTACATTTGTAACATTTGTACATCATTAGAACCTTTCTTAGGATTTATTTGTGGTACGTTGTGACCCCATTGCATAGTTGTCTGTGGGACGCATACCGCACCAGAGGGACGTAAAAACCAGTACGAAACAAACAGAGGTACGATACGTTTCGTACCGGTTCGTACAGTTTTGTACTTGACCGGTATGGTAGGATTAGAAAAGACGTTTTTTTGGCATTCCCTCTCTATTGACGTCGTTTTTTTTTTTTTGGCATTCTCTCTCTGTTGACGTTATTTCGCCATCTCTTAGCTGTTGCCTGTTGTACCCCGGCTGCCCTTACCCCCTTATCCACCCGCCCTTTGCTCAAGCCCCCAAGGCAGCCCGCTTGGGCCCCATCTCTCTCTTTCCTCTCTCTCTCTCTCAAGCTCTCTAGGACCTACTACCTAGGCTCTCCCCCCCTCTCTCAAGCTCTCTATATCTACTACCTAGGCTCTCTCTCTCTCTCTCTCTCTCTCTCTCTCTCTCTCTCTCTCTCTCCCTGGTGACTTGGGCCCCATCTCTCTCTCAAGCTCTCTAGGGCCTACTACCTAGGCTCTCCCTCCAACTCTCTCTTTGGCAATGAGGTCTGGACTCCACAGGAAAGGAAAAGCATAAGGTCCCCAATCTGAAAGTATGAAAAGTAAAGGAGGGTATGGTGCCATGATTTGTTTTAGGTATTGAAAAAGTGGAGGGTATGGTGCCAAGTCTGAAAGTATGGCCAAAAGTGTACAAATATCTATTTTTCAAGTGTTTTTTAAAGTGGACTGTACCTCAATCGAGCTTATTTTTCAAAATTTAAAAATCTCGTACCGGTATCGTTTTTTCGTACCTGACAACTATGCCCCATTGTGAATCCTAGTCCAAGGACATGTCAAGCACGAGCCACGTAGGTCACATGTGTCAGTATACGTGAGATCCCTCCAGCACTCAACCTAATACACAGGCACAAACAAGGTCAAAGAAACCAAAAAAAGGTATGCAGGCAAGCTCACCACCCAATCATAGGTTTGCGTCCATAAACCACCCCCAAGCCAAGGGCTAAGTGTCACAAAATTCCTTACAGCTTCTATTTTTCTACTGTTCGTGTGTGGCATGTGGAGCCTGAATGACATACATGTATGGCTGGTGTAGCCTGACATGGTGTGTCTGTGTGGCATATAGAGCCTGACATGACAGTACATGTATGGCTGGTGTAGCCTAACATGATAGTACATGTGTGGCTTGTGGGGCCTGACATGGTGTACATGTATGGCTCATGGAGTCTGACATGATGAAATTCTCTGGGACTAGCTATCTTGGAGATCTTTTGTATTTATGTTCTGGGAAGGTTCCGGAAGGATCATGAGCCCTGGACATTTAATCGGATACAACTGAGTAGGTGTTTCTTCCAGTCTAGCTGCACTCATGTGTGTGCATGACTTTGATTTTATCTTTGGATGACTTGTCTTGTTTGCCGGGACAATGCATGAGATTTCTACCTGCATTGTCCATGGGGCTAGGGACGCCTGGGCACCCTGTGGACGTGTATGTGCACACCTGTTTGGGACTGACAGGTGGTCTACATGTGTTTTGCAGGTGGTAAGTATCCCCAAAAACTCAATTTACAGCTTTATGAGTTCACATGCTAATAATTATTGGTGCAGGTTCACACTCACTTATAAGTGACCAGACAACTTATAAGTGAGTACACATTGAGCAAGACTTATTTAATACACGTGGCGGCCAAAAGCTGGGCACGGGACAATATTTGGGCCTCCTTCAAGCAGGCGCCCCCACACGTGTGGGCTATTTTCAGCAGGGAAGCCCTATTATGGGAGAAAACTCCAGTTCTAGGGTAGGCGCATGCTTTTCTGGGGTGCATGGAGCTGGTCGACTGGTTCTCTCTCTGTTTACAGCCTGCTGCAGCCATCTATCACAACAGAAACCTACCAGGTGTCAATAGAAGGCTGGCCGACTGTGTTTACATGTTCACTGGCCAGCTGTTTATTACAGGTCTGAAAAGCTGCTGGCCAAGGCATAAAAACAGGAGGAAGAGCTGGTTGAAGGGCTGGGAACATATCCTCTACTGTTGAAGACCTTCTGGCTTGTGTGCAGCTGCTAGTTGCTAGTCGATTTCCTTCTGTGGCTATTGAGGGCTGGTTGACTGCTGTAAACAGCCTTTGAGGGCTGGTCAACTTGCTCTATGAGCCAGACATGAAGAAGACGATGATGTTGAGTTGTCCCGGGCTGATGTGGGAGTGCTATGGACTGTCCATAGTTGTCCTACATGTGCTTGATGCCGGGAATGCTCACTCGTGCTGAGAATTGTCTGCAAATTCAATTTCTATTATATTTTCTTGTTTTCATATTGTATTGGAAGAAACAGGTGCAACCAGTGGTGAACCCTGGGCACACGCAAAGTTGTATTGGAAACAGACTCCTTTTTGGTAATCTAACCATGGGGGGGGGGGGGGGTGTTGGGGCATCCCATCTTCTGGCCCCTAGTGTGGTGTACTCTGCAGATTTGTCCTCTTGTTTTATTTGGCATGCTTATGTGTATTTTCAGATTTCATGATTGATAAGATTTTCCGTGTACAGTTGCCCTTCCGTTTACAAGGTTCCACTCCCACACGCCAAGCCAGTCAGCCTGGTGTCCCATACCACCAAAGCATATCCTAAGGGACCCTCAGCAAGACCGCCATGTCCATGGCAGGAGTAAGCTCCTTCGTCTAGGTCCAAACCACAATGACTCAATAATGACCCAAGACTCACTTATATAGTGCTTCCTGCTGCTATAAAAAATAGTCCAATCATAAATAGCCAATAACCTTGTATTTATTAATATTGAACCTTGGCCACCCATCCAAGCTTGCTTTCCGTAATCCAAGGGCTCCCCTAACCCTGTTGTATTAGTCCCTAACCCCAAGGGTTAGTACTAGGTACATAACATTTCTCCCCACTTAGAACATTTCCACGCTTGTTGGAAATAAATGAAGAAGAAACCAACTACCTGCATCAATTGTCTGCGAAATCAAATTTATACCTGTCAAATTAATCCAAATAGCTACGTATCAAGGAACTAGCTCAACTGAAGCTATTCTTCCTCCAACATATGATCGTGGAAAGACAAAAACAAAACCTAAGGTCCCTGAAGAATATAACCTTCAATCTTCCAACTCCCAATGGAATTGGAAACCTGAAATCGTCGAGATGAATATCTGCTAGCTGTAACATCATACCCATCCTTTCCAAGATATGGAAAATCCTCATACCTAGGGAATATCATACCTCCCTCTCAGAGACTCTTAACTATCAGGTACCGCAACAATGTCTCCTTCAAGATATAAAAGTCTAAGGAATCTAGGTTTTGACCCAACTCCTATCAAACATATTCTAGCTACTACTAGAACCATATGCTCGGTGGTACCATACGCATAGGGATGTACCTCTCCCAATGCAATGGTCACCTGGAGCCGTATGCACAAAATATAACCTCCAAAACCTGATCCCATCCTCTCCGTCTGCCTATCGAACCGAGGATGATTAGAAAAACACAAGTCTGTCTCGAATCTCCATATAACTTGCTAACTTCATGCACAGAACTCAAATTTGGCCAATCTAAATGGCTGCAAGATCCATTTTCACTCCATCTTTTGACACAATGTGTTCCAAATATTGAATTTCAGCAAGGAAAAACTCGCACTTTTTCACATTAGTGTCTACTAAGCACCTCAAAGACAATGGCCGGATGTTTCTTGTGTCACATGCAAAAGCTATGGGAGTCTTCTTTCAACCCTAAACACCACCCTGGAACATGCTTAATGCAAAACGCATCCTAAAAATTAAGAGAGAAGAGAGATATAGCTGAGTATTCAGTATATTCTATAGTACAAAAAGGTGTACAAATCTTGCAAGCCATAGGCGGCCATCAAAAGGTGGTACTTCACCTAGCTATTATGTGACCCTACTCCCTAGAGGAGTGAGAACTCTCTAACAATGAGCAATATGCACCTTAAATAGGACTTGGGAAATCCTCATGGACTAGCCAACCTGCTCTGTCGGCCACATCCATGGACAATAAATTCATATAAGCTGCAGCCGACAAAGACATGTCACCTTCATGAGCTGGCCGACAGCCACATGAGTCCTCCAAAAGGCTTCCCTGCCCTAACAAGCAGCACATGCTCTTGCATCCGGTCCAAAACCTTGTCTTTATCTATTGCCCTTCATAGATCAACCTTGGGAACAACATGTACATGTGCATACACATTACAACCGTCTCTGCTAAACTTTATGACGAAATTTCAACTGTTATGGCTCGCCCAAACCCACGTCGAAATACATCCAACAAGAAGATTACCTAGCGAACCGCAACTATCGTAGGAATTTTTCCGATGGTCTAGCTCGTAACCCTTAAGGTCTCCAAGCTCCATAACTCCTTGAGAAGCAATTCCACCGTGCCTCTCGCGAGCGTCGCGTTGCAACACCTCACTTCACTCACACACACTCACTAGCATGGATTAGAGAGAGATTAGCAAGAGCAAGACTCTATTGCACAATATGAGAGTCCCTTGTATTATGAGAGATTTTCATTTATATACATAGCCATAAATGTTCACACTCACTTAAACTGTGAACAGCCGAGCACTTAAGGCTCATAAGAGACCTAATGCTATTACAATGACTACTCTCATAATATATCCATGAAGTACATCACTTGAGACTTCATTCTAACTTGCTACCACACGCTCTTGAAGCAGGAATTGCCGTGAATACTCCGTCGGACCATTACGGGCGTCCATCCAAGTTGTAGATTTGGATGCCATTGCTTCATATCTTGAATGCATGACCTTTTGGTATATCGACCTTGACTCCTTGATGTAAGATAATGGCAATAGCTCTTGTTAACCCTAGAAATGGGTTAACACTCCCCCCCTTCCTAATCGCATTAAAGACCTTTGTGTGGGAAGAATTGACAAGCTTTGTTGATGGCTTTTGATGTTGAGTGACTTTCAATGGTCCTTGTTCCTCCGCAAGGAACGAAAAAGGCTAGCTATTAAATGAAAAGGTTAGAGATTAGAGTGAATGCCTATCAAAGTGGAGGTTTCTGCGAGTGATTGCATTTTTATATTTTTGTGAGTATTTTTTTATGTGGGTTATATTTTTTACTCACTTTATTTTTGGCAATCACAAGTAGAGTTATAAGTTATTAGTGTTAGTAGGTAATCTAAGAGATGTTAATAATGGGAGAGAAGAGAAGGAAGGATCCGAAGGAACGTACACAAAATCATCAGAACGAGATTGTGATTCTCAGTTCCTCATCTGATTCATTGAAGCGACATTCATCTCTTGAAGAATTTAGCCTTCGATGATGTCCTTTTTTGTGGCAGTATTTTTGTCAAATGTTGTTAAGTAGGACCTGTTCCTGCATGCTTCTTCCGTATGCTTTTATGTATATTTAAGTACTCTATGAAGCAGATAAACATGAAGTACATGAAATGAGTCAAATGGACTCTTATTGAGCTACTACTGCTTGTTGAAGTCGCCACTTGTTAACGAGGCATGAGAGAATTACGGCGACTTACAAGGCTAATATAGGCATCTTCACTAAGGATTAGCGATTAATGTGTTATAAAGACTCTAGTTTTTGTTTGGAGAGGTTTGCAATTTGAAGGAAAATTCCAAGCGATGGGTTGTACCATTGACCAAGCTTTCGCCCACCATAGCCTTCCCATCCAAAGATGTACCTGGAAAGTTGTCGATGATGAGACTTTGGTGCGAATGTCCTCCAGTACATGAGTATGGATATATACTCATGAAGCAGCTACTACATTAACTTAGCCAGAAGAATAGTAAGCTATAAGTTTAACAAAAATGTAATGGCTATTTAAGATCGTTGGGAGTTTCTTGTGATATTCTACCATTTTGTCTTCTTTTTTTCTCTTTTTTCCTTTTTTTTCCTTTTTTTTCTTCTCTCTTTTTTTTCCCTTTTTTTTTTGCCACCTTGCGAGCAACAGGTTCTTATGGCTACTCTCCTTTTTGAGAGAATAGGTTCTTATTGTCACGTAGCTTCTGCACTCATGCTTCTCATCCAGAGGGATAAAAAGAGCATTGTGAGTTTGTCCTTGATGCGCTCATAAGTCTCCATTACAGACGTGGGAATTGATTCTTGAATTTGTAGCTCACTTATTGTGACGAACCGCCGTCCCGCCACCTCGGAATCGCCGTCCCCTTGTTGTAGCGTGGACTCACACGTCCCCTGGCCGTCCCCTGTCCCAGGTGTCCGTCCCCCACGTCCCCTGTGACTATGGGTATAACTCATGATTAGCAATTAAAGGTGTAAGGACTGAAGCTATGCCAGCTTCACCATGCGAGAAGAGCACTTCTCCAAATGAGGATTTAAGAGATTGCTTAAATTTCGTAAGGGATTCATCGAATTCCTCACATGATTTTACAGCTGCATCATTCGTGCAATCTTCCCCTGATGACTCTTCTTGTCTTGATGAGTTTATTTCGATAGAGAGTACGTCTTTCTCTTGAAAGGAGAAGCGACACTTCTCCGGTTTTTGTATTTTGGTTGCTTTTTTAGGTTTGACATTAAGAAATTCAATCACAACTGAGGATCCTCTATGATACTCAAGTTTCAACAATGCTAAGCATGCTCTCCTGAGCCTGCTTTTTGCATTCCGCATATATCATGTGATCATGATTTTCAATTTACGGTGGTCGGGCGGATTCTAGTTTCATTATGGGACTGTGAGGTGCACTGAGTGACGAGTCAGAACTTGTTTCGTCACGTACGAGAACTTGTTTTATCTTCTAACTTTTTTCGTATCATTAGGTTTTCATTATGTTTGCCCATACAACAAGAATAAACTTTCTTTCGAGCTTTTGTATCATGTGTCGCACATGTGGGTTTGGTGGTTTTAGGACTAGCCTTTGAGGTGGATGCATGCACATCATTGGTAGCTTTTGCCTCTTAGGTCCTCCACAAGCTCCTTTCTCTTGTCCTTTATGTCAACCTTGGTTTCTACAGTTTGTTGGTCCTTGTTTTTCTTGGAATTAGAAGATTCTACATCGTCTTTTGGTTTCTTTGGAAGCGATACTACTCCGGTTTTTGTATTTTGGTTGCTTTTTTAGGTTTGACATTATGAAATTCAATCACAACCGAGGATCTTGTATGATACTCAACAATGCTAAGCATGCTCTCTTGAGCTTGCTTTTTGCGTTCCGCATGTGTCATGTGATCATGATTTTCAATTTGTGATGGTCGGACGGGTTCTAGTTTCTTTATGGGATTGTGAGGTGCACTGAGTGACGAGTCAAAACTTGTTTCGTCCTCACTAAGTGACGTACAAGAACTTGTTTTATCTTCTAACTTTTTTTGTATCGTCAGGTTTTATTATGTTTGCCCATACGACGAGAATAAACTTTCTTTCGAGCTTTTCATAGTCACAAGGAACGGGGGACGGGGGACGGCCATAAGTAGGGAATGGGGACGGGGGAGGGAACGGCACTCAAAAAATACTTTTTTTTTAGTTTTTCCACCCTCAGGTAACTACGCAGGCACCGGCTAACTCTACTTTGTGAGTCCCCCCTATATGAGGAGAAGGCATTTATGAGTAGCACGGGTCACCTGATAGGTCCCGGTTTAAACACCGGATGGTGGCCGATTGTGGCCAGATAGCATGAGACGATTCTGGAGAAGGTTGGCACACTGCCAACCAGGCTACATGCATATGCGGTGAGTTATTATACACCTACTGCATATGGGCTGTAAATTTTGGGTCCGTTGCGGCGCGCAGTTTCACACCAGCCTACTTGAGGGAAGGTACGGAGGGGGGCATGAGCCCCTCTCTGCAGGGGGTCCTGGGGGGGGGGGAGTCGAGTCCCCCCTTACCCAAAGGGCCGTTTACGCTAAACTCCGTGTTTGTAGCCTTGTAGCCTTGTTCTTATATAGATATTAGATAGGCAAGAGAGAGGCAAGGGCAAGTAAGAGAGAGAGAGAGAGAGAGGCAAGGGCCAAGGCCCAAGGCCCCAAAGCTCAAGCCTAAGTGCCAAACCTCAAGGCAAGAGAGAGGCAAGGGCCAAGGCCCAAGGCCCAAGCCTCAAACTTAAGCCTCAAGGGCAAGAAGAGAGAGAGAGGGCCAAGCCTCAAAGAGCCAACAGCCATAAACGGCTAGAAACGGGAAGCGCAACAGCCAAAAACGGCAGGCGCAACGGCGAGCAACGGCTCTCTGCCGTCCCCTCACAGTGCCGTCCCCGACCGGCGTCCCCGTCCCTACGCCGTCCCCGTCGCTGTCCCCTGTGAGAAACGTGCCGTGGGGGACATCCGTCCGTCCCCGTTGCTGGTCCGTCCCGAATCGCCGTCCCCGCGTTCCAAGCTGTCGTCCCCTGGGGCTTTTGTATCATGTATCGCATATATGGGTCTTGTGGTTTTAGGACTAGCCTTTGAGGTGGATACATACACATCATTGGTAGCTAGGTCCTCCACAGGCTCCTTTCTCTTGTCCTTTATGTCAACCTTGGTTTCTACAGTTTGTTGGCCCTTGTTTTCCTTGGGTTTAGAAGGTTTTGCATCGTCTTTTGGTTTCTTTTTTAAAACGTACTCTTCTATCCATTTTGAAGTCTGTTCTTTTGCATTCTTTTTTATTGTTTCTCATGCCTTGGCTTGCAAGCGTGTAAGCACATTCAAGGGTACCGTGAACAATTGCCCGTTTTACACACTCAAGATGTTAAGAGTTGTATTTTGCGAGATAGGTTGCATTGAAGCAACTTGCCTTGGGCAATCGTAAAACATGTGATCGACACCACATCATTCACATATTAGTTACAAAGTTTCAGTGACTATGTGCATGAAAGTATTCCAAAATGTGCAGTGTATCACTTTGTGCGGTCCACGACAATAGAAACACTGAAGTGTTTGCTTAACTGCTTCTTGAGCAATTTCTACCCTTTGGACTGTTTCTGTTTGGGACATGGGAGGTTAAGGTTTTGAGGTAACTGTAGGTGAATAGGGACATTGGGGTGTGTCGTGACCAAAGGTTTTGCAATGTATGCAGTACAAAAAGATAGGCCTAGGATACACACCTTGGAGATTGGGATGACACAAGGCATTTCGCTCATCACCTTGAGAGGCATTAAGGATGTTTGCTTTTGAGGGAGCTCATCCTCTCTTTGACAGTTTGGTTCAAGGCTTTGAAGCAAGGTTGTGTAGAATTCAAGAAACGACAATTCCGAGATCAATTTTTCTTTAGCCTTTGCTTCACTTGGTTTAGATGAGGAACATCTCATATCATGATCATCGTCCATCATGTTGTCATCTAAACGTATCGCTTCTTTACAGCATTGATCCAATGTTTCTGAATTAGATACAATGATCAAGTTGTGTAAGCTGTTTTGCTTTACGCTTATCATAAAACATCTCTTCAATTGAGCATTGTTTAGTTTCTCCCATGGCTCACATCGTGAGTCCAAGATTTTTATCCGAATGATAAAATCTCTAATGGTTTCGTTTTGTTTTCACTCAATCAAATAGAGTTCTCTTATTGCACTGCATCGATCACCTTGTCGTGAAAAGCCGTGGATAAAGGCTGTTTTCAAGGTCCTAAAGTTTGCCTTAATCACAGGCATCAATGTAATGAACCAACAACTAGCCTTTCCCACTAAGCAAAGGTTCAACGTATGGACCTTGGTGGGACAGTTTGGATTCCAAAGGCTTCATATCTCTGCTTAAACATTTGCATGAATTGAATAGGATCAATCGTTTCATCGTATTTGCACATGATTTTGGAAATTTAAACGGCCATGTTTTTGGATGAGTCACTGAGGCCATGTGTGGGTACTAATGTGATTAGGACCTCATTTAGTCCTTAGACAACTCCCCTTCCTAGATTAGTCAATATATCCAAGGTTTGGACGTTTATGGTTTAGATCTTGTGGTATTTATAGACAAGCGACCACATACTGGAGGGATTGATGTAACAGGGAGTGTAAAACCTGATGACACGCTTGTTGTCGGCATGCCAAAGGGTATTGGGAATTGCATTTGGGACATGGATCTCAATGGGTCGAAGATTTCAGCCATTGGGTTCAGTTTGGATCAAGGTGGTTCCAAACGTAGTGAACAATACGTACAGTACATTTGGAAAACGTGCTGAAAAGATTCCAAACGTAGTGAACGTGGCCCCCGATATATATACTTATAAACTTTTGAAATATGAAGTTTGAAGATTCATCAATGAGCATGGTCCAATGCCGCCTCTCGTAGCTTGGCCAACATGATAAATAACACGAGTGAATGTGCTAGTAAATATTCCTCCACAATATTTGCACTTCCACACGCGCGTGTTGAAGCGATCGACACCTGGGATGTTGGGTATGCCTTGAATGATGGTGTGCCTTGCCCATACGGAACTTGGTGTACGAGGCATCTATGGCATGTGCACAAAAAGCAATCAAGAAAATGGAGAAATGTCAAGACGAGTCACGACTCGATTTCAAAATTCAAGCACAATAAGAATAAAATTTCAGCTTGTGTAAGGGTCCGGGAGGTGCAGCAGAGAGAGCCTTGTGGGGGAGAGAGTCTAGAGAGAGAGACTCGCAGTAGGGGGGAGAGAGAGAGAGAGAGAGAGAGCCGAGAGAGAGAGAGAGAGAGAGAGAGAGAGAGAGAGAGAGAGAGAGAGAGATTTTATTAACGTCTTCCAAAAGACCGAACTCAGCCTATGAGACAAATCAGTGTACCTGTATGGGGTATCCTCTGTCATTCCAACAAAATGAAAAAGTACTGAACTAAAAAGCTGAATCTGGGTGTGCAATAAGTACAATGAGTGGTGGAGGGGATGGAGCTCTACTACTAGGAGAATACAAAGCTATATGCATGGAGTATACAATCATGATATGCAACCTAGCTAGCTCCATCCTGTACCATACTGCAGGGAGAGGGGGAGAGAGAGAGAGAGAGAGAGAGAGAGAGGCGGGGAGGGAGAGAGAGAGAGAGAGAGAGTTGAGCGAGTGCAGGAGGGAGAAAGAGAGAGGTTGGCCTGTGCGGAGAAGAGAGAGAGAGAGAGAGAGAGTGAGAGACTGACTTACGATGAGCGAGCATGACCAGCATGACCAACACGACCAGAGAAGCGGCAAAGCCCAACACGACCAGCCCACGAGCGCCCGCTGCCAAACACAGAGAGAGCCGCACGTACGTAAGAAACAGAAGAAAAAAAAACGTGATGTTGGCGTGCGTTCGCCCTTCAATTTTTAACCTACATTAATCAAACTCCCACGTTCACTAACGTTTAGAAACGTTAGTGAACATTTGGAACGTTTCAAACGTTTGGATCCTATCCAAACTGCGTTTGGATGCAACCTTGGTTTGGATGTGGAGCCTGGGCCCATGAGATCCCTTTATCGTTGCCATATCTTGACGTTGCCAATTGCTCCTTAATAAGCAAGCACACGTGGGTTTTTTTTTCTTTTGCTTTTTAGGTTTTCTTACAGCCCGTGCATCTGTTTGCGTTAATTTTCTTAGGCGCTAAGCGCACGTAAACGACTTGTTAGAGATAATTTTTCGAAAAAAGTGTGCGCCACTGATATCGCAGATAGAAGCCGAGTGTATGTGAATGCTCTCAAGATGAACTTTTCCAAAAAGAGTGCATGCTAGTAGCATCCCAGATGGAAGAAGAGGTTTTAAAACCTATTTTTCATCATTGTCTCGAGACGAAATTTTTTCCAAAAAAGATTTTTCCTGTTTTGCAGCCCATTTTTTAATGTGTTCCAAAAACATTGTATGAGAGAGTTGTAGCATTTTTGGAGTAGTACAACTTTGTCTCTTTTTGTGATTTTGTCGTTTAGACACTTAAAAAGTAGCCCGAATATGGTACGCGATCTTATTCAGACTATTTTGGGCAATTATTAGTGCTTTTAAACCTGTTTTTTGCCTTAATTTTCGGGTCGAATTTTGAGATTGCTGGTGGTCGGAGGCCAAAACAATGGATTTTGCCCTCAGACGCTTAAACTAACTTTCACGTCGTGAAAGTCAAGGACCTTTCACGCCATGAAATGGAATATTTCACGGAATTATTTTTTGTTTTTTTTTTTTTGAGTCTAAAGGAAAATTCAAGTTTCTTTGTGTGGAGGTAATATTTTTTAAATTTTAAATTGGAGAGATATGGGCATTTTCCAAAAAGGTAAGTGGGAATAAAAAAAGTTCACACTTTTATAACACTCCCTTATACCCTTCATAAATGACTCTTTAAAGTGACTATTTAACTAAGGGACGTCTTTTCATTTAATGCTCATTAACCTTAATGAGTTATGAAAAAAAGTGTTTAAAAATTAATCAAAGATTAATCTTTCTACTAATCTTTCCTCATTTTGAATTAATCAATAATCTCTAATTAATTCTTAATCATCAATTAATTCACACCATTAAGTACATCATTAGATATATCCTTGGATTGCTAAGCTTTATCCTTAATCGAAAATGTAAATTAACTAGTAATCAAAGATTAATTAAGTCCTTAGTTTTGGCTCTTTTTTATGCAAATTAGGCCAAAGAGCAAAAAATTCTCTAATTGGTGAAAAAATTGATGCAATGACTCCCAAAACACCCAAAACACTCATTTCGACCTTTTTCTTAATCGATTTTGTCTCTTGAACTGGATTAATCACCCTTTAATAACAAAAATCAAACAATTAAAGAAGATAAGTCAATTTTAAGAGTTTTTTAATGTTTTTGAGAAATTTTTTAAATAACTAAGCTCCCTAATACTTGCTAGCACTCTAATGCCTACAAATCAAACAAAAAACACAAAAAATAAGCAAAAGTTAATGATTCTAGCTCTATGTTTAACTGTAAAGAGAGCTAAAAATCACAAAATTACAATCCATTGCATTATTTGATGCAATGGATGCAAACCGAACCTAACACACTCTATGTGCACACTTAACAAACACTAAAAACTAGATTAAAACTAACAAAACAACACATTTAGATCAAAAAATCATTCTTTCAAAAGAGAGAAAAGCGAGCTATTTCTCACAAAATCACACACTAATCTCCATCAAAACCACATCTTTTTCATGAGAAACCACTAATCAAGACAATGGACAATGGGTTTGTGTAGATTAGAGAGTAAACAATGAAAAAGGCCAAGGAATGGCTCCCCGACAACGGTGCCAAAAATGTTATGGCTTGCCCAAACCGCGTCGAAACACATCCAACAAGAAGATTACTTGGCAATCCGCAACTGTCGTAGGGATCTTTCCGATGGCCGAGCTTGTAACCCTTCAGGTCTCCAAGCTCCACAACTTCTTGAGAAGCAATTCCGTCGCGTCTCCCGCGAGCGGTCACACCACCGCGTTGCACTACATGTACTCGTCCCTCCTGTCACCTCACTTCACTCACACACTCACTAGCATGAATTAAAGAGAGATTAGCAAGAGCAAGACTCTATTGGACAATAGAAGAGTCCTTTGTATTATGAGAGATTTTCACTTATATACATAGCCATAAGTGTGCACACTCACTTAAACTATGACCAGTCGGACACTTTAGGCTCATAAGAGGCCTAATGCTATTACAATGACTACCCTCATAATATATTCATGAAGCACATCACTTGAGACTTCATCCTAACTTGCTACCATACGCTGTTGAAGCAGAAATTGCCGTAAATACTCCGTCGGACCATTACGGACGCCCGTCCAAGTTAAAGATTTGGACACCATTGCTTTATATCTTGAATGTATTGATCTTTTGATGTATCTACCTTGACTCTTTGATGTAAGATAATGGCTGTTAACCCTAGAAATGGGTTAATACTAACTTCTGTTCTTATATGACTGTCATCATCCCATTGTCTATTTCTGGACTCCCAAAACTGTCATTCTTCCCTTTTTGGCAACCTTTTCACTGAAAACCCTACCCAGTCTCCAAATCCACTCCACAATCTGATGAAGATCTGCGCATCTGTTCCATCCTGTCCCCTAGCCCTTCATGACCTGTCCCTGAACACTTTCTCTGGTCTTCTTTTCCTTGAGTATTAAGCCTAGCACTCTCACTCCAACCCTTGGAGGATCATCCTCCCTTGGAACCGTTGCCTGAAAGCCTTTCCTAGCGTGTCCCAAGTGACATCCGACTCTCAAGACTACCATTCCTCTTGGGTCTTATGAAACTTAGCCTTGTTGAGCCTCATGCTGTGATACCAATGTCACATGCGGAAACTTTGGGAGTCTTCTTTCAGCCCTAAACACCATCCTTCAACATGCTTAATGCAAAACACATTCAGATGATAGAGAGAAGAGACAGAGATAGCTGGGTATTTAGTATATTTCTATAGTACAAAAAGGTGTAAAAATCTTGCTAGCCTACATCCTATTTTGTAACCCTACTGTCTAGAGGAGTGTGACTCGTGAGTACCTCTTAACAATGAGCAATATGCGCCTTAAATAGACCTTGGGAAATCCTCATGGACTGGCCAACCTACTGTCAACCAATTCCATGGACAATAAATTCATATAAGTTGCAGCCAACAGAGACATGTCACCTTCATGAGCTGGCCGATAGCCACCTAAGTCCTCCACAAGGCTTCCTTACCCACATAAGCAACACATGCTCCTACAACTAATCCAAAACCTTGTCTTTATCTGTTGCCCTTCAAGGATCAGCTTTGGGATCAACATGTACATGTGCATGCACATGACATCCTATGTTCTTCCTCAGGCTTTGAGAATACAAGAATGTCATCAAAGAACACACCAGTGAACTCTCAATGAAGTCTAAATTTACAGTCCATCATCCTATTAAATGTGGCAGGTGCATTTGTGAGACCAAATGGCATGACAAGAAACTCATACAATCCAAAAGTGGTCCTAAAAGCAGTTTTGTGCACATCCTCAAGTAGCACTCTCAGATCTCATGATAACCACTCTTGAGATCAATTCTACTAAAGCATGCCAATTTATCTAGGATATCATCAATCCTCGGAATTGGAAACCGGTTCTTGATGGTTACCTTGTTTAATTCCCTATAGTCAACACACATTCTCCAAGTACCATCCTTTTTCTAGACAAGTAAGATAGGAGAATAGTATGGCGAAGAACTGGGCTGAATCAACCATTTTTCCAAGAGGTCATTCACTTGTGTCATGATCTCTTCTTGCTGAGCTGCACTCTCTATATGGTGGCCTGTTAGGAGGTGAACAGGTATAAGATCTATATGATGATCTTTACGCCTTAGGGAAGATAAGTAACCTGGTAGTGAGTCTACAAAACAATCTTGATACGTCCAATTCTATCATTATCCAATATAGATACATTTTCTTCACGATTTCTAACAAAATGAAAGTAATAAGCAATGGATCTGTCTATTTCTTTGCGAACAGCAATATGATATACAAAGGGTATGGTAGCACCAGGTGTGCCTACATGTATACATATATCTCTACCCTTATGTACAAAGCTAAGTTTCTTATTTACATAGTCAATCCGAGGGTTATGGCGATATCTCCACAGCATGCCAAGAATCACATCGGCAAGTGAGACTGTGCCCACTAAGAAATCCTCATGATCAACATAATCCCCAATCTGGATCGGAGCTTTCCAATGATGGGAGACACGTGCTTTGAGTCCCTCGAAAGCAACTTCAACTCGCATGCTTGTACCAATACAGTCATACTCTATTCCCAATGCATCCAACATATCAACAAATATGAAATTCTATATATATACATCATCAAAAAACACCAGTGCATCATGATTATTAACCTTTCCCCATGTTTTGAGCAACTCTCTACTCTTAGGATCTTTCATTGTGTTTCCATGCACATCGGGAATAGCATTTGCAGCCGGCAGTGCTGATTCTAGGACACCAATCAAGCACGAGCTACGTAGGTCAGTCTCCGAGCCATAGAGGTCAGCCGGGAGTCAGTCCTCTTAACCCACTTGGAGAATTCATCAAGTAAAGCATGTAGAAGTCTAGCCTTAGGAGTAGGTTTGCATTAGGTTCATAAGCATAAGCATCGCATGCCTATGGACCAGCTAAAGGGCCGGCCCTTGGCTTCATCAGCCTGTCCAAGGGCTGTTCACAGCCCTGGACAGCAGTATGGGCCAGCCAACAAACATCTGGAGCAGTCATATCCCAGTCAGCCAGCATTTATAGTAGGCCGACAACCTTATGATAATCATTCTCCAGTTGGCCAGGTCTGTAGCACTCCAACAGCTGAAACATGTAGTTTTAAAGTGCTAGCATTAAATGCTATTTCATAGCATTTTTTGTCCCATCAAGAACTGGCCAACCAGCTCTTCTCAGGACTATAAAAGCAAGCGCATCATTTTCTCATAAATCATTCAGTCTTCAGCGAAGTATTCAGCAGTTCAAGCATCAGTCAAGTCATCCTATCAACTCCAGGCTATAAGAGAAGTTCCTCTTCAGCATATGTGCAGTCCTACAGCTATCTGGACTTGCATTCAGCCAGCATATGTGCAGTCCTACAGCTATCTGGACTTGCATAAGTGGCCCGAAGAGTCTTCTGCAGTGCCTCGGATTGATAAATCTCACCATATTTAGTGTATTCCCTGGTTTAGACAGCAATTAGGGCATTAGCAAGGCTTGTATATGGTCTTATGAGCAGTCGGTAGCATCATGGGCACTATAGGCAGCATGAACAACATCAGGCCACACATGTGAACATGAAACAGCATTTATTAATGTTGATTTCCAGTAAGTCGTGGACATATAAACAGACCAACAGCCCTTCGTCTGGTTGACCTGCTCTCCCAAGGCCTATATAAGTGTAAAGCATCATTTGTGCAAATCATCTCTTCCCTGTTTGGGATTAGGTCATCATGTAGGTAGTAGAAGTGCATCAGCCACCTTTTGGGCAGGCCAAAGGCCTCATGAAGTTGTAAAGTCATACATCTTTTTGCAACATAGTAATATACTGAATACCAACAGCCATCTCTCTCTCTCTCTCTCTCTCTCTCTCTCTTCTCTGTCTAATCATTTCATTACGCATCTACAGGTGTTCCATAATAAGGCTTAGGGTTGGATCACAAAAGAAGGCTTCCGCACATGATCCAACAACAACTCTATCTCTTGTGTATAAAGATTAAAGTGGATTTCTTAAACTCACTAAAAGAAAAGGTATAAAGAAGGCCTTGCTGCAAGTTGCACGATCATACCAGTTGTATGCTACACTACTAATGATGCCCACAAATGAGGCTAGTGGGGGAGAGACATCTACAGGAGTATGATTCACAATGGATGTGGTAGAGCGGTGTACTAGTGGGAGTGTGCAGCCTCTTAGGGCACTCAAGGTTGGGAGGCCCTAAAATATGACAGAAGAAGCACCGCCATTCTTGTCAGTACTACAACGCCTTTGTAGGAGACATCTCCCTCGTAAAATGACCCGACATGCTTTCTAATCTAGGATCAAGTGTGGTTGAACCCCCGAACGCTCGGAGGACCCTTAGAGTTAGGCCTTATTAATCCCATATCTTGGGTTTGCAATGGTTGCATTTCATGTCTATGTTCAAAGCCATGTACACAATAGATGCAAAATCCTCAAGAGAAAGACACCAGACATCCTACTGAATTTCCTAGTCTAATCCATACAAGAACGGTGTTTGGTAACTGAAGACCTAACTACATGACTTTATTGGAAAAGGTGAAGATGGGCTCGGAATTCTGCTTGGCATTTCCAATGAAATGCACAACAGCAAGCAAGAAATTCACAGCTGCAAGCAGAACCTTGTCATGATCTGACTTCTTTATATATATATATATATATATATATATATATATATATATATATATAGAGAGAGAGAGAGAGAGAGAGAGAGAGAGGACAACGGTCAGACTAAGCCCTTTGAGCAAGATACAAAGTGTCAGAGAGAGTCTACCTCGGCCCTTAACTTTACCGTGTCAAAGGTTGCGTGTGCGTGCACACGCACACACACGTTTACTCAACAAAGGCATGGCGACCACAAAGAGAATGGTGCTATCAGACTTACCAAAAAATTAAGAAATAACCAGTAAATCGTTGCAATCAAGAATGTAAAACATTAGCATCCAAATTGTTTATACCCCCCCGTGCCCGCGGCCGCTTTCTCCTTCTTGCTCCCTTCCGCCTGCAGCCCACAACCCCATCCTCCCTTCCACCTCTCTCTCTTCCGTCGGGCTGCCCCCCTGTGGCACCCTCGCCTCTCCAGCACCCCCTCCCCCTTCACCTCCATGTTTGCAAGGTCGTGGGCTGCTGTCAGTCAACTACATGGGGGCAGTCGGCCAGCTACAATGCTCCTTATATAAAGGCCTTGTCACATGCATCCCGCACTTGGATGCCATGTCGACATATCTGTACAGCCTTGCAGGACCTGGGATGGTAAACTGGTCCCATGTGAACCCAGTCTGGGACGAGTCAGCCAGGGATCCATCCCAGTCGTCCGAGGTCAGGTGTGCATTGTCCTGCACACGAGTCCAAGGTCAGGTGTGCATTGTCCTGCACATGAAACAGTGCCAGTCCGCGCTGTGAGTCTCCCTCTGGAATGATGTCAGTGATTCTGTGTATCTTGTATGGTACCGGATGCCAGATCATTGTGTAGGTAGTTAGGGTTTGCTTTTAGGAAAAGGAGCCAGCCCATAGGGCTACCCCAAGTCCTTGTGTGGGCATGGGGATAGTGTAAAACCACCCCCATGAGGGCCAGGAAGGCCCTGGCTGAACCCACCAGCCGTGGAGGGGCTGTAGGACAGCTCTAGGGGCAGGTTAAGGGAAGCATACAGGCTATACAGCCTGTTTATGGCTGTAAGGGCAAGTATGGGGCAGCCCATACAGGCTGCCCAGTCCCCAAACAGCCTAAAGACAGTGCCCATGCCCCTTTGTACTCAGGCGCCTAGTGCCAGCCAGCCAAAGCAGGGACGCGCAGCAGTTTATACCTTTTATTCAGCATTTAATGCTGATATTTCAGTCATGGGGCAGAATATAAGCTGGCCGCCTGGATTAATACTGGCCGACTGCTTATTTGGAGTAGTGTAAATAGATGAGCCACAATCCCATTGTTTTATCTCATAATTCACCAAGAGCCAAGGCAAACAAGGGCCAAAAAAGCCAAGGAGTTGCTAAAGCAGAATATAATCTGGCCGCCTGGATTAATACTGGCCGACTGCTTATTTGGAGTAGTGTAAATAGATGAGCCACAATCCCATTGTTTTATCTCATAATTCACCAAGAGCCAAGGCAAACAAGGGCCAAAAAAGCCAAGGAGTTGCTAAAGCAAAGGGGTGAAGGACTGCAGGTCAAGGGCAGAGATTTCTCAACCAAGAAAGGTCAAGTTTTCTGTATTTTCTTTTCAGATTTACATCATTCTAATAAAGCAAATACACCATTCGTGGTGGGGGCCCTACAGAGAGTATTTGGGACCCAATACAGTGTCCTCTCCTCTCTCTCTCTCTCTCTCTATTTTCTGCACATCTTCATTCAGTTTTGTGCGTTAATTCCGTCGTGAAAAGTGTGCTGATTTCTGACATTGAAGTTACTGATCTCCCCCGAAGCTTCCGCATGTTACAGTGGTATCAAAGCCTACTTCAAGTGCAAAGATTCAACAAAGAAACTATAATTTTTTCTCGCTCGTGTGGTCGGTTTTCAGACGCCAATGCACTACCCCTTTCGGATTGACTCCTGTCCCTCGAAGGACGGTTGGTTTTTAGCCTCCGGACGTCTCCCACACACACAGGGGATGGTCGAATTGCGCTCCAGAAAGGAAGCGCGTTTTCCTGCTATGGCGAGCTTCGACGACGAGAGAGACCAAGAACCTTGGAACCAGAGTGCACCAGGCAGCCCAACTAGGGTACCAGGCTTGAGTGTTACAGATATGTTCCAAGAGATGATGTGAGCAATCGTAGACCAAACAACCAAGTTGGAAGAGTAGAAGGCGCAGATTTTGACTCTGGAAGAGCATACTCATTCTCCAGCGTCGCGTTTTCCATCCCCTCCTCCCTCTCCTTCCGTATCTCAGATTCCATATCCTCGACATAGAGACCCTCTCGCAGGGTCACGACCGCAACCGAGCTCTTTGCTTGAGTTGCAGATGCGTGCATTGGAGATCCAACAACGTGAAGACGAAGCCATGCGACACGTGCAACACAAGCGTTACCTAGTAGCTTTGGACGCCAGATTGACACCAGCGGCGCCCTCAAATCATTTCCCGAGAAAATGAACTTTAGTAAGTGTAATGGTAAAATCGACCCCATAACTCTTTATTCATGGTTGCATCAGTTTGAAGCTTACTTTGCCGCAGTTAGAAAGACAGATACTGACAGAGTGATCTTAGCCAGTTAGTACTTGGAAGGTGAGGCCATTCCTTGGTGGACTCAGTGGGCTCATGCCCACACCACATTAGGTATGGCAACTTATGTGTGGGACGAGTTTATCCGCGACCTTAAGCAGCGGTTCTACCGCCCCACTACCTTGAGCAACTCGAAGACGAGTTCAGGGGAGCGCGTCAAAACGCGCAACCAGTCCTTCAGTTTGCCAATAGAATTTCGACTTTATGTTTGCAATTAGACTTATCTGATTCAGACAAGAAAGGGCAGTTTTTGTATGGCCTTGACACGCAAATCCAGTGGGAGGTGCGAATGTTTAGGCCAACCACCTTTGAAGACGCGCTATCGCTTGCGCGGAGTGCAGAAATGAAGCATAATGGTGGCAAGCCCAAGACTTCCCAGCCGGCTACTCCCAAGGCTACCGCCTCGGAGGGAAAAGGCCAGAACCAAACCCAAGACAGAGCCCACGAGCCTCTGGCTCCAAGAACTCGAACAATGCGCCTAAGCTTACTCCAGACTAGAAAGCGGTGGCAGGCAAGACACGTGGCAAGTTGAGTGCTGAGGAGCTTTCTCAGTACAAGAAGGAGGGTAGATGTTTCTTTTGTCACACAAAAGGACATACTTCTCGGGAACCACAAGATTGACCTCCTCCCAGGCTCGGAATCCCCGAGCAAGTTTCCGTATCGCCTTTCCAAGGAAATGGAATCGGAGTTGGACCGCCAACTCCAAGAATTGTTGCAATCTGGCTTCATCCGCCCCAACGTGTCGCCATTTGTAGCCCCGATCTTATTTGTCAAGAAGAAAGATGGGTCTTCCCGTTTGTGTGTTGATTATCGTGAACTCAACAAGCTAACTATCAAGAGTAGATTCCTGATGCCTCGAATTGATTATATTCTCGAGAGGTTGAATGGAGCTAAGGTGTTCCCGAAACTTGATTTAAAGAGTGGGTACCACCAGGTGAGGATTGTGGAAGGGGACATCCTCAAGAAAGCCTTCCGTACGGAACGGGCCCGCTATGAACTTGTGGTCATGCCATTTGACTTGACGAACGCCCCAGCTACATTTAACCGCATGATGATGCGTGTTTTCCGGGATTTGATTGGAAAGTGTGTGTTCATATTTCTGTACGACATACTGGTATTTTCAGCTACGGTTGAGCAGCATGACACTGATGTGGAGAAAGTCCTTAAGTTGCTGGAAAGCAACGAGCTCTACTTCAATGAAAAGAAGTCGGAATTTTTTCTGTTCTAGGAGCATTACTTGGGATACATAATTAGTGCAGAAGGCATTCGACTTGATCCGACTAAAGTGGCCGAGATTGTCAATTGGGAAATACCTCGGACAGCCTATGACATCAAATCCTTTGTGGGTATATGCCAGGCATACTCCACCCACATAGACAAGTTTTTTGATCTCTCGGCGGATCTCATCGATCTGCTAAAGGGAGTGAAGACAAGAAGGCAACCGATTTGAATGACTCCACGAGCGTTAGTGAAACCGGCCTCTGATAGAAAACCAGAGTGCGGTAGGAGCAACCACCCGTCCACTTGTAGTCTAGATGAGAAACAAAACACAGATTGGGGCTAGAGTGCCCAAATCTGAAAACACAGCGACACCTGTTGGCCCCAAAGCTTGGCGCCCCTTGCGGTATTTCTTTATTCCATTAAAATAATATGTATGGCTGAGTACAACACAAAAACCAGCCAAGAGTTTACACCTGTAAGTCCAATCTGACTGCCCACAAATCCTTCTCAGCACAGAGGATCTATGCACACAGATCTGTGTCCTCAAGCAACACACTGTGCCTCCCTCTGATCAGCCAAGTTCACAAAGCAGGCCAGCCATGGGCATACATCTGGCATAACTCAAGAGCATGATACATCTTCTCAGCTCAAACATACATATGCTGTTCAATCTCTGTCTTAATCCCTTGTCAATCTGCCAAACCCCTCCTCTCACAAGGAGCCAGATAACACATACCTGCAGCAGACATCAAGCAATAGAAAGAGAGATGGATGAACAGAAACAGAGCTTACCAAGTTCAGCTCGTGAAACAACACTGGAGGAAGCAACAGCACCAATCTGTGCCTGCAGGCACTTGAATCCACAATCCTGCTTCACACGTGTGCTTGCACTTGCCTGTATCCTCCTCCTGATGCTCACTCCTATGCTGTCCTTGTAAAGTACAGATCTGAAAATCAGCACAGTACCCGTCTGTACCGCCTCGGGATACGTGCCAGGCGTTGTACTAGCATAAACAGCCTGCTGTCCACTTCTGTACCTGCCTGAATTTGAGAAAACAGGCCTGTCCAGCACCTGTCCAGCACCTGTTAACACCTCTGCAGCAACTGTACCTTCTGTACCTTGCTGCCCGTACACTGTACGGCAGCTGTACAAGGTGTACTTGCTGAAAAACAAACTGCACAGCCTGTACAGGGCTTCTGCGCAGCCAAACCAGCAGCAGTTCTGTGCGCCGCCAGCAACAGAGGAGAAAGAGAGAGAGAGAGAGAGTGTGCCCAGTCCTGGCCGTACAGTGCTGTACGGCTGATTCTACTGAGAAAAACAGCTACAGCACACAGCAAATCAGTCGCCTCCTCCTTTCTCTTGAGCTTTTCCACGCTAGATCTCAAGCGCATGAGGGCTTCTCCACTTTTGCTACACGACTCCCCAAAAAGGGAAGAGAGAGAGAGAAGAGAGAGAAAACTCCTCCCCAATTTAATCCCTAGGGCCCCAACTTAAATAAGTTCCTAGGGCCACTAAGGCCTAGGGGCAAACTTCAATAAACATTAAAACTTAATGTTTTTAGTTTCCCCCTTCACACCTAGGGATGTCCACACATCTTAAACACTGTCCGGGCACCCCCCATGTGAATCATAAAATATTCTGACCCTGCAACCACCATGCCCCACACTTGTCCTGCTCCATTTTCACAGGGCCATGACATACCCCCCTCTTGAAAGATGGCAAGCGTCCTCGATTGCATTCGGGTGATGCATCAAAATATCTAAAGTGAAATATACAATATGGCAAGATCAGCGTCCCAATCTCTCTGAGCCATACACATGTATCAACATTCACTGCAAACCAATGGCATAGTAATAGTCCAAGTTGTATACCACTGTGAACCATACATATCCACAAAAATCTCCATGTGACTAGTACACATATATCATAGAAGTCCCATAAACAGATGTACTGTCAGCCTCAGTACCTTCGGGTGAGAGAAAATCTGCACCAAGCGACCTCTAGATGTCATCTGAGCGTGTTTGTATCAAGGGAGTGGAGGTGCTACCCCCCTCTTGAGCATCAGGTAATGCTCCAGACCCATGCTCTGCTGAACCTGAATGAGCCACAATAAGAGTCGGCTCTAACTCAAAGGCATCGAGATAAAGCTGCAAAACCTGAGGTGAATCTGTTAAGTCACCTTCCTCCATCCACTTCGCATCCATCGGTGAGTAGTTCTTGAACTTCACAAGATAGCGACGGGAAACTTTACCTCGTACCTTCCTTTCTTTATGTGCCAATATCTGCTCTGGAATCAGAACCTCATCAAGTTCCTCAACTTCCGGCTGAGCCTCATCTGATACATCCTCAGGCACATCCCCACGGAAAGGTCTAAGAAGACTCACGTGAAAAGCATTGTGAATCCTCCAGTGATCTGGTAACTTCAAACGATAGGTTACCTCACCAATCTTTTCCAAAACCTGAAAAGGCCCATAATATCGCATACTCAACTTAGGGAATAAGCGCTCTTTACCCTTCATCTTCTTGAGTCTAGCCTTTTCAAAACGCAAAAGAACCCAATCACCCAAGGCAAACTGTAAATCACGTCTGTGACGGTCTGCGGCTTTCTTTTGCTTCTGCTGAGTTTTCTGGAGGGCCAACTTAACTCTCTGATAAGCTTCATCCAAGCTCTCCACATACTGATCAGCCTCAAAGATCTTATCCTTTGTATGCAAAATGGGTGGTACCTTCTTCCCTCCTTCTACAATCTCAAAAGGCGCCTTGCCTGTCGAGCTATGTACAGTGTTGTTATATGCAAACTCCACCAAAGGAAGATACTTTTCCCATTGTTGCTTGTGCTCTGACACATAACACTTGAGAAGATCCAACACTGTAGAGTTAGCCTCTTCTGACTGACCATCTGTCTGTGGATGAAATGACGATGAAAACTTGAGAGTTGTACCCATGTTGTCGAACAACCCTCTCCAAAACAAACTCGTCATCCGTGGATCACGGTCACTAATGATAGACGTAGGCAAGCCATGATACTTGAAGATGTTCGCCATGAACAACTTCACCATATGATCCACTTTAATTGTCTTCCGCACGGGAATGAAATGAGCCTGCTTACTGAACCTGCATATGATAGTCCAGATGCCATCATTTCCCGTTTGTGTCCGTGGAAGATCAAATACAAAATCCATGGCAATGCTCTCCCAAGGTCTATCCGGAATAGGTAAAGGCTGTAATAACCCTGGTGTCTTCTGACGGTCAAACTTTACCTTCTGACATACGATGCATTGCCTCACAAAGGCATCAACATCTCTTCTCAAGGTTGGCCAATAAAAGAAAGTCTCCACTGCTTTGACCGTGGCGTCAATACCTCTATGACCTGCATACGGTGGAGCATGACTTTCAATCATAACCTTGAGTCGCAATGGCCTGGTAACACACAGTCTGCCATGCATCAATAAAAACCCATCTCTGAGAGTGTAATGCTCATGCCGCTGACCCTCAGACATCTGATCATACAACCTTTCAAAATCCTCATCATGGACATACTGCTCTTTCATTTCATCAAGCTCATGATGATAAGCAAGTGAAACTGCAGAAACCTGTGGCTTGCGTGACAAAGCATCTGCCACTACATTCTTTTTGCCTTCCACATGCACAATCTGGAAGTGAAACATTGACAAAAAGTTTGCCCAACGCATATGCTTCTCTGAAAGCTTAGTCTGCGTGAGGAAATATCGCAAAGTCTGATGATCTGTCTGCACAGTGAAATCAGCCCCAAGCAAGTAGTGTTTCCATGTAGAAAGAGCGTGAATTACAGCCAACATCTCTCTCATACACCTGTAAATGCTTCTCAGCATCTTGCAAAACTCTACTCTCATAGGCTATCACATGTCCCTCTTGCATGAGAACTGCACCAATGCTACTTCCACATGCATCACACTGGACAACAAAAGCCTTTCGGAGGTCCGGTAACACCAATACTGGGTCCGAAGTAAGCTTTTCTTTGAGCTTTTTGAATGCTGTAATTTCCCGATCAGCCCATCTAAACGGAGTTGCTTTCTTCGTCAAAGCATGAAGAGGCGAAGCAATTTCAGCGAAGTGCCGTATGTAACGCCTGTAATAGGAACACAATCCTAGAAAGCTGCGTACATCATGCACGGTCCTCAAAGCTGGCCAATTAAGTATTGCTTCCACCTTTGCTGGATCCACACGGACTCCATGACCAGACACAATATGCCCCAAGAAATGTATCTCCTGCAAGAAAAACTCACTCTTCTTGCCATTAACCACCAATCTATGGTTTCTGAGTTCTGCAAACACAATGGCCAAATGCCTGCTATGCTCTTCCTCAGTTCGTGAATGCACAATCATATCATCAAAGAATGTGCCCACAAACTCTCTATGAGGCCTGAAAATCCTGTCCATCATTCTGTTAAATGTGGCAGGCGCATTCGTTAAACCAAAGGGCATAACCAAGAACTCATACAATCCAAACGTGGTTCGGAATGCTGTCTTATGCACATCCTCGGGTCTAATGCGTATCTGATGATACCCGCTTTTCAAGTCAATACGACTAAAAACTGTGGAGCCCTGTAAGCGGTCCAAGATGTCATCGATCCTCGGTATGGGGAATCGATTCTTGATGGAATTCTTATTCAGCGCCCTGTAATCAATACACATGCGCCAAGAACCATCCTTCTTCTGCACTAAGAGCACAGGTGAGCAAAAGGGTGATGAGCTAGGCTGAATCAACCCCTTATTCAATAGCTCCTGCACCTGACTCATAATCTCTTCCTGTTGGGCTGCACTAACACGATACGGCGGTCTATTCGGTGGAGTACTACCAGGAATCAGATCTATGGCATGATCTTCTGGCCTCTCAGGAGGTAATTCTCTTGGCAATGACTCGGAAAAACAGTCTTGAAACCCACTTAAGAAATCAGCCCTGTCCTTATCTAACATTGACAAATTAGACTTAGACTCATCATCCTGTGCATCCTTTACATAAATCAAGTACGCGGAAAGATGCTTTTTCATTACTGATGAAATCGCCGAAGCGGATACAATAGGAACAGATTCCCCTTTGAGTTTTACATCCAATACATGCTCTTTTCCTCTATGAGTCAGAGTAATTTTCCTATTGTAAGTATCCACCACCGCATGTACCCTGTGGCACCATGGCATCCCCAACAAAACATCACAGCCATCCAAAGGCATGATGAAGAACTCTTCGCTGTCCACATAACCCTGCAAATGAAGCCGAAGCTTCCCAATGATAGGAGTAACGGGTTCTGCATACCCTGGACAAGCCATATTTGCCTCATGTAACGGCCCCATCTCCTCTGCGCGAATCCCCAATCGGCCAGCCAAATCTGGTGAAATGAAGTTGGCTCTAGCACCTGTGTCAAAGAAGATCAAAGCATTCTGATCTCTCACTTTGCCCCATGCCCTGCACAACTCTGAAGCTTCACCACTTAGCTGCTCCCCCACAAGATCAGGAACTAAGCCTGCAGAAGGCTTTGGTTTCTTTGGCTTGGGCTCTCCTTTATTGTCAGGATCCTTCTTGGACGTTCTTTTGGGACAATTGAATGACATATGCCCCTCTTCAGTACAGTAAAAACACTTTTGAGCATCTCTCAAAGCCTGTCTTTCCTCAGAAGTCCTTTTGGGCATTGGCAACTTCTTATACTTTGTCTCTGAAGACCCTTTAGCATCACGAGAAGCATGCCCAAATTTTTCAGCTTTCTTGCCCAATTTCTTACTGCCTTTAAACCCAGATGAACCACCTGTGAGTAACGCATTAGCTGTCATAGCATTTTCGATCATCTGTGACATGTTCGTTACTCTTGTCTTGATACAGTAATCTCGTACCTCCTTGGGCAGCCCACAACAATACTTCTCTACCTGCTCAGATAATGGCACGGCACGATAAGAAGTCACTGGGAGTAGAGCTTCCCAAAACTTCTTGTTATAATCCTCCAAACTATCTCACTTTGAAGCATCCAGCTTGTGCCATGCGGTCATAACATCCACCTCAAATGTAGATGTGAGCCATACGGAAGAGAAAACCTGTTTGAATTGGACCCATGTGGTGGGTGCTATGCCCTGCAAAAGAAGAGTAGACCACCACTGCAAAGCATTGCCCTTGAGAAAAGTGGCAGCTTTCCTCACCTTCGAGGACTCTGTGTAATTCCCACCAGAAAAAGCAGCATCAAACTGCTGTAAAAAGGTAAGTGCCTTCAATTTATCCTTGGCCCCACTGAAAGTGTCAAACTTCACTGCAGCTCCCCCTTCCTTGTAATCCTTCGCCTTTCCCATAGGCGTTAGATTATCATATGGAAGTGGTTTCGTAAGATTGCTGCCCCCAACATTCATACCCATCATTGGGTCAACATTTCCCATTCCCATGCCAGGCATACCATACATCCCAGCCATGTTTCCAAACATTCCATGCTGCATACCTGGCTGCATGCCGCCAAACACATTTCCTTGCATACCGGACTGCATACCACCATACATATTCCCTTGCATGCCAGGCTGAAAATTGGCTCCAAAAGGCCCATACATACCCATGCCTCCCTGAGGATAACCCCCAGTCATGGATTGGAACACCGAGCCACCACCAAAGTACCCTGGATGCATGTTCTGCTGAGGAATAGGTGGCTGTCCATAGAAGGAACTCTGTGGGTTAGCACCAAAAGCATGCTGCATATTCGGAAACTGGGCAGGAGATGGATCCTGTGGAGTGGTACCACTATGACCCTGAGAAAGATTCTTTGAACGAACCTTCTTCTTCTTTTTCTGGGGCTCTGTGCGGGGCTCTGAGCGAGATCTCAAAAATTCAGCAAATCTCTCACTCTGTGTGAGCTGCATAAAAGTATCCATAACACTAGCCAAGCGATCTTTGAACCGAGCATCATCATCCTCTTTACCATGCACATCTTCTGGCTGTGTTACATCCTCATAAGGCTCAACATCTGCAGCCTGTTCTCCTGCAAAAATATCCTCAGATACATCTCTTTCAGGAGAAGACTCTTGCTCTTCTTCTTCTTGATAGAAGTACTCTTCCTCTGTATCAGACATGATTGCTGAATTTTCAGCGATGGCTTTCTCCAAAGCAACCACGAGCTCACCCCCTTCGGAAAGTTGATGATTGGTCCCGGCAACGGAACCTTGAAACCGGCCTCTGATAGAAAACCAGAGTGCGGTAGGAGCAACCACCCGTCCACTTGTAGTCTAGATGAGAAACAAAACACAGATTGGGGCTAGAGTGCCCAAATCTGAAAACACAGCGACACCTGTTGGCCCCAAAGCTTGGCGCCCCTTGCGGTATTTCTTTATTCCATTAAAATAATATGTATGGCTGAGTACAACACAAAAACCAGCCAAGAGTTTACACCTGTAAGTCCAATCTGACTGCCCACAAATCCTTCTCAGCACAGAGGATCTATGCACACAGATCTGTGTCCTCAAGCAACACACTGTGCCTCCCTCTGATCAGCCAAGTTCACAAAGAAGGCCAGCCATGGGCATACATCTGGCATAACTCAAGAGCATGATACATCTTCTCAGCTCAAACATACATATGCTGTTCAATCTCTGTCTTAATCCCTTGTCAATCTGCCAAACCCCTCCTCTCACAAGGAGCCAGATAACACATACCTGCAGCATACATCAAGCAATAGAAAGAGAGATGGATGAACAGAAACAGAGCTTACCAAGTTCAGCTCGTGAAACAACACTGGAGGAAGCAACAGCACCAATCTGTGCCTGCAGGCACTTGAATCCACAATCCTGCTTCACACGTGTGCTTGCACTTGCCTGTATCCTCCTCCTGATGCTCACTCCTATGCTGTCCTTGTAAAGTACAGATCTGAAAATCAGCACAGTACCCGTCTGTACCGCCTCGGGATACGTGCCAGGCGTTGTACTAGCATAAACAGCCTGCTGTCCACTTCTGTACCTGCCTGAATTTGAGAAAACAGGCCTGTCCAGCACCTGTCCAGCACCTGTTAACACCTCTGCAGCAACTGTACCTTCTGTACCTTGCTGCCCGTACACTGTACGGCAGCTGTACAAGGTGTACTTGCTGAAAAACAAACTGCACAGCCTGTACAGGGCTTCTGCGCAGCCAAACCAGCAGCAGTTCTGTGCGCCGCCAGCAACAGAGGAGAAAGAGAGAGAGAGAGAGTGTGCCCAGTCCTGGCCGTACAGTGCTGTACGGCTGATTCTACTGAGAAAAACAGCTACAGCACACAGCAAATCAGTCGCCTCCTCCTTTCTCTTGAGCTTTTCCACGCTAGATCTCAAGCGCATGAGGGCTTCTCCACTTTTGCTACACGACTCCCCAAAAAGGGAAGAGAGAGAGATAAGAGAGAGAAAACTCCTCCCCAATTTAATCCCTAGGGCCCCAACTTAAATAAGTTCCTAGGGCCACTAAGGCCTAGGGGCAAACTTCAATAAACATTAAAACTTAATGTTTTTAGTTTCCCCCTTCACACCTAGGGATGTCCACACATCTTAAACACTGTCCGGGCACCCCCCATGTGAATCATAAAATATTCTGACCCTGCAACCACCATGCCCCACACTTGTCCTGCTCCATTTTCACAGGGCCATGACAGTTAGAGGCATTCACGAACCTCAAGGTGGCTTTATCAGAAGCGCCTTGTTTAGCACTTGCCTCGTGGGACGAGCCATTTTAGGTGATCACCGATGCGAGTAACATCGCAATTGGAGGTGTGTTACAACAAAATGGTTATCGAGTAGCTTACATGTCTCGCAAGTTACTGCCCGCAGAGAAAAATTACTCAGTCTATGATCGTGAACTCCTAGCAGTTATACAGGCCTTGAAACATTGGAAACATTTTCTTTATGGCCGGGACTTTGAGGTTCGCACTGACCATCAGGCATTACGCTGGATTCAGACAATGCCAAGTGCACAGTGGAGTGATCGACAACACCGCTGGAGCCAAATATTCCAGCAATTCAGTGGTATGATTGAGTACCTTCCAGGAAAGGCCAATCCAGTGGCCGATGCGTTGGGCAGGAAGGGACAAGTGACTACGATTCAAACCACTAGACTCGATCTTGTTGGTACAGGACTAGATGACATGAAGCACACGTACGCGGATTCTGAGGAATTTAGTACACACTGGGAACAAGCATTGGATGCCACAGGACCATGTCACTTTCTGATACGCGATGGTTGGCTTTTCTACAAAGGCCGACTATGTGTCATGAAGTCGTTCAGGGCAACCCTTCTCCATGATGCCCATGATGCCATTACTGGTGGTCATAGGGGCATGAATTCGACTCTGGAGAAATTGGAACGGTAATATTATTGGCCAAAGATGAGGCGAGATGAGTTTACATATGTACAACACTGTGATATTTGTCAAAAGGTGAAAGCTCCTTGTGGAAAGAAGATAGGGTTGTTACAGCCCTTGCCACTTCTTGAGGTACCTTTCAAAGATATCTCAATGGACTTTGTCATCACGAATCTGCCTCCCAGTCTGAGTAAGCGTAATATGCAGTGCTCAACTATTGTTGTTAGATTTAGCAAATTTGTTACGCTTATTCCTTGCAGAGCCAATGTGACCGCCGAGGATGTTGCCTAGTTGTTCATTCGGCATTGGTACCCGATTGGCGGGATTCCTAGGACCACAGTGTCAGACCGAGATGCCAAGTTTACCAGTCATTTTTGGAGGGCATTGTTTGATAACTTTGGTACTAAATTGAATTTTTTCAGTGCATTCCACCCACAGACAGACGACCAGACAGAGATATACAACCAGTTAGCCTTTGATGTGATGGAGTGTTATGTCCACAATCAACAAGGTAAGTGGAAATCTTATTTGCCTTTAGTTCAAGCTATTTTGAATGATTCGTTTTCTTCAGCTATTGGCAGGACTCCATATGAGGCAGCGTTTGTTGGAAGACCTTTCCAGTCGTTTTTTACTAGGACCTCGTCTTCAGTACCTAAAGCGAACAAAGTGACGGAGTCTTACCAGGAGATTTTAGAGTCAGTAAAAGACAAATTGGCTAAAGTGCAAGAGGCCTATACTCGACAGGCCAATAAAGATAGAAGGGATATGAAGTTTTCGGAAGGCGATTGGGTTTATCTTCGGATTATGAAGCAAAGGTTGAAGCAAGTGGGCAAGCGATGTCCAAAGTTATCTTTCAGGAGCTTCGGACCCTTTCCCATCCAGAAAAAGATCAATGAGGTTTCTATGCGGTTAAAGCTACCTTCGAGTTGGACTATGCATGATGTGTTTCACGTCAGTTAGTTAAAGCCATATGCAGGTCCGATCCCTTCAGAAGTTATAGACGAGGCGGAACCAAATATTATTGATGAAGCACAAGTTATGGTTCCAGAACAGATCCTTCTGCACCGTTTCAAGCATGGCTCCGGCCGAAGGCAAAGACAGTTCCTCACGAAGTTTCAAGACCGAGAGACCCACGAAGCGGTATGGCTTGACGAAGAGTTTTTCGAGGACTATTTTGCGTTATTGACGGATTATTTGGAGGCTATGCAGCTTCCGTCAAGTTAAGCAGAAGGGGATGTCACGTGCATCCCGCACTTGGATGCCACGTCGACATAGATGTTCAAGGAATGAGTACATATATATAACACATTTAGTCTTTCTTATGTAATGGATCATCCCTATTGTAATCACAACTCTTATGAGTCATAAGAGCCCCCAAGAACCTTTCTGAGCTAGTTTTCTTATTTTTCTTTTATGTGCCATTCATGGCACCCCCGAAGTGGATTGTACCGAAAAAGATGTATCCGATTGTCCTATAGGTCAACTTCGGCCTCTACAGGACGTTAATACTACTTTCTTTCTTTCTTTCTTTCTCTCATAGTGAGAGGAACAGAGTATCGAGACAGGACCTATGGCAGCTCTAACACGAGAGACATGGATATCGCCTACACAGCCTCTTCCACCGAAGATGCTATACTACAGAGATCACTTCATGAGTATCACTGATGATGGATTTATAGAGAGGCCTAGATACATGGAGGGCTTTTTACCACACACGGCTCCCGAGTGGCTATTGGTCAGCTTAGAGTTTCATCACATCGATTGGAGATCGAGACTGGCAGAGCAGCACGGATCCCCCGAGAGGAGAGGGTATGCAGATTGTGTAGAGAGGAGGTGGAGAGTGAGGAGCATTATGTATGCAGATGCAGAGCATATACAGCCATCAGAGAGAGATATCCCATTTTATTCAGAGAGCCACATTCCCTACGACAGATCTTTGAGGCAGCAGACCAGCGCATACTGGGGAGATTCATTCTAGACATACAGCGTCACAGAGAGACATCATTACACGCTCAGACAGCTCCAGAGGGGGGACGACAGACACAGATTACTACATTTTTTCAAAGATCCATCCCACTCCCAGCCCCTACACACCAGGGAATTACTCTCCAGAGAGCAGAGACACTCAGAGACCACAAGAGACAGAGGACACCTGGCTTTCGGACACCACGCCTATACCAGAGAGAGAGATGACAGAGATCAGAGCTCAATTTCACAGAGAGGGTGCGGAGCGACTGGCTCGCTTCAGAGCAAACCAGGCATGTTCTTCAGGGAGCTGTGGACACCCCCTTCATTGATGTATACCATTTTATACCCCCAGTATGGTACAGGATGGAGCTAGCTAGGTTGCATATCATGATTTGTATACTCCATGCATTCTCCTAGTAGTAGAGCTCCATCCCCTCCCCCCCACTCATTGTACTTATTGCACACCCAGATTCAGCTTTTTAGTTCAATACTTTTTCATTTTGTTGGGATGACAGAGGATACCCCACACAGGTACACTAATTTGTCTCATAGGCCGAGTTCGGTCTTTTGGAAGACGTTAATAAAATCTCTCTCTCTCTCTCTCTCTCTCTCTCTCTCTCTCTCTCTCTCTCTCTCTCTCTCTCTCTCTCTCTCTCTCTCTCTATATATATATATATATATATATATATATATATGTTTTGCTACCACATTGTGCAACTTTATCATGGTATCAGTCGCCTAGGTTTCTGTTTGCCCGAATGTGCATTTTGCTCCCTCTTCTGTGAAAGAAGACTTTGCTGCGTTTTCTTTTCTCCTGCACTCCCTCTTCGACTGGAGCAAACCCAGACATTTTCTTCATCAAGAGCTTCTTCTTCATCAGCGGTTTGCCTCTAGCGGTGCTCCTACCTTTGCATTAACCGCATGGCGTCAAGGTACTTGGCTGTGTTTTTTTTCCTTGAGCATTTTCTGCAAAGGCTGGTGGTGTTTGGTCTGACTTTTGCAGCAAGGACAGCAGTGGAGGGTGGTTGCGTGTGGTGTGGCCCAACAAGTGGCTTCAACAGATCCTCTTCTTTCCCAGCTTCTTTCCCCTTCTCAAGGATGCTTTCCGGAGCGTTTTGATGGACTGTTTGCTGCTGTCCAGCCCCTTTTCTCTCTCAGTTCTGAGAGAAGGCTGATTGATCCTTGTGACTTGTTCCGTTGGAGAAGTGTTGGAGATTGGTGGTGGAGTGCTGAGATCATCAGTGGCATAAAGGCTTGCTTACAGAGGTCTGCTATTGCCGTGGATAGTTCCCTCTTGGAGGAGGAATCTATCCTTGTTTCTACGGGGAAGGTAAGGTTCCCTCCTACTGGACAGGATCAAGCACTTGCTACAGTGCAAAAGACAAGATGGAGCTGCTACTACCCTTGTGGAAAGAAGGGTAAGGATTGCAAGACCAAAATTACAGCCCATGCCAGGACCAAGTTTTCAAAGAGAGGAATGATCATATAGAGGATGATGAATCTAAGAGTGCCCCCAAGGCTGCAACAGCCAAGGAGGACCTGGATGGTTTGCTTCTATAAATATAGAGATCGTTTCCCTAGTGTGCTTCTAGCCAGAGGAGGCTTGTGGGCGGGAGAGGGGGCTATCACAAGCCCTGACTTTTGCTGCATGGGACCGGTGTGTCGGAGTTCCAAGCAAGTAAAATATCTGGCTAGACAAGTTCATTTTGGTGGCTCGAGCTATGGACTGGATGCGTTCCAAGTCTATTGTTTAGTGTAGCAGAGATTATAGACTGGAAGAGTTTTCATCGTTCGAGGTCTTTTGAGAGGTGATGTGTTCATTGTCTACTGTTGGGGGATGATGGAAGCGGTGTCTTCCACAGACTCATAATTCTATACCTGGAGCCAAGCAGATTTCTTTGCTGTTCATGGTGGCATTTTGTTTGTCCATGGTTTGCATCTTCATCAACTTATCTTCTTCATATTTTTTAAACACTATGAGTTGGGATGTTAGACTTTGTGAATCTCATGTGTTGCGGCCCACGGGATCTAGTCTTATTATTGGCGCATATGTGTGTTCATTGTCTACTGTTGGGGGATGATGGGAGCGGTGTCTTCTGCAGACTCATAATTCTATACTTGGAGCAAAGCAGATTTCTTTGATGTTCAAGGTAGCATTTTGTTTCGAGTAGTCACGTTAGCAGGTGCTCTTTCCAAGGGGTATCCGATATCTGCAGTACTGGAGTGTCCATGGTTGCATCTTCATCAGCTTATCTTCTTCAAATTTTTTGCACACTGAGCTACAGAGGGGATGTTAAAATTTGTGCATCTCATGTGTTGTGGGATCTGGTCTTATTATTGGCGCATATGTATTTTTTCCATGTTTGCTAGGTTGTGAGCTGCTGTCAACCAGCTACAATGCTCGTTATATAAAGGCCTCTCCTCCACTCACTTTTTATTCATCGAATCTATTCACAGGCATATTGTTTATCACCTATCTGCTGGCTGGTATTGTGATTGTAAAGCCTCATGCTCTAATACAAAAATATTCATTGTTTGATATCTTTCTCTCTCTGCCTCTCTCCTATGTTTTGCTTCCGCATTGTGCAACCCCCTCCTTATCCTTTCTCATCTTCCCATCTACGTGTTTATCGCTCTCGGGGTTTTTATCCGTGGCAAGTTTCGGCATTTTCTGGTCTTCTAGAGGACTCCATGGCAATCGCTCCGTCAACCCCGATCGAGGCCGCCGTCCCTTGCTTCTCCTTTTCCGAAGAGGATCTCCATCTCCTCGCTTCGACAATTGCCTCTTTGGAGGCCTCAACCTTCGTATGCAAGATTGTAGGTAGCCACCCGACGCGCGGACAGTTCAGGGATTTGTTACAAGCAAGCCTTCTCGGCACGCTTGGAAAGATCGTTGACATTCATCCTCTAGAGCGTGGCTACCACCAAGTTAATTTTGGTTTGCTTGCAATTTCGAACACATTCATGCACGTGAGCCCTGTTGCAGTGCATATGGCCCAGACCTTCTTTGCAAGGTGGCTGTCACAAGCCTGGACATTTCCCAATATGAAAGAGGTCTGGTGGACTCCAGGATGCCTAAATATTTGGAAAGTACAAGCTTTGGGAATGGGGGATTATCCTAGAACACATAGGACCACACTCCTAAAATTTAGGAGAGTTGCTATTTTTGGCCCGACTCCGATGGAAATTCTGTTCGTGTCATTACATCTGGAATTGAGGAGATACCAGGAGTTGGCAAAGTGCCTATGACAGAATGTCTACCAGTTGGGATATTTTTAGAGATAAAGTTTATGGAAGGACCCATCTCTTAGATTGGGACATGTGGCAAGGAGGTGGACCAAAGTGAGACAAGTGGCCTGACATTTGTTAGAAAGTGGATCAAAGTGAGACAAGTGGCCTCACACTTGTCACTTCAGCTATTGTGTGGCTCTCCACTTGTCATCGTAGCCTTCTCTTACCATTTTAGCTCATGGGAGGCCCAAATCTATAAATTGGAGCCCTCTCTCTTCATTAATGGAGGCTCTCTTGTTGCACACTAGCCTCTACCACCGTTACAGGCAGCCCTAATGATGGCTACTCTCTTTCTCTCTCACTTGAAGGCTGCCCATGAAGAATACCGGCTGTTGGGGACTGTTTTGGAGGCTTCCATCGCGAAGAAATACTGAAGGCAAGGATATTTAATCATTTATTATGATTTCTAGCCATTGTACTTGTTGTACCAGCATTTGTACTTGTTGTATCTGTTGTACCACCCCTTGTACCGATTGTACCAGCTTCTGTACTTGCTGTACCACCCCTTGTACCGGCTGTACCAACTTCTGTACTTGCTGTACCTGCTGTACCAGCCACCGTACCAACTGTACCAGCCATTGTACCTACTGTACCGACTGAATGGAGAGTTGTACTTGCTGTACCCTTTCTATTGCATGAAGACCCGTGGTTTTTGGGGAAGAATCAGTACCCACACGGAGGTATATGGATTATATTGTTGGCTCGGCATTTCTACAGCCTATGTTCCGGCTTGGTTGCCTCGTGTTGGGCTGTGTATGGCATTTGTATATGGATAATCCGGCATCTCCCGTAGGGAGAGTAAGGCCCTCAAAGCTTGTACATGATATTATTCTCCTTGGGTAATAAAATACTCCAAGGGGGGGGCCCATTCCGGCCTCTATGCGGTGTCACACGTGCAAGCTCCATTTTCAGCATTTGTGGATGTTTTGTCCAGCTTTATGTTTTATGCAAAGTGATGATGGATATGTGTTAAGGCTGTGGCCATGTTTAAATGTTTTAATATGCATTGATGGTATCAACAAGTGTGTCAAAGGCCCTAGTCCATCGGGCACTGCCGCCGCGAGTTACATTGGTATCAGAGCATAGGCTTTCTTGGAAGCGGAGGCTTCCTTCTATCAATAAGGAAGAGAAAAGATCTCAAGTGGGGACTACACTTACCATCATTGCTATTAAGCATGGCCAGCCGCTTCATAGCTTATGAAGCAAGAGCATGAGCAGTAGACAGCTTGTTGATCTAAGGATTTATGAATTCACAAAATTTATCTTGGAAGTATGGAGTTGGCTTTATGTGCACACGTTTAGCACTCTTTCCATATGGACATTGTGGAGTATATTATCAAGCTTACAAGCAAACTATATGGAGATATATCTCGGGATATCTTAAGGATATGGTGAGGAGATATTTCTTTTGGCTTCATGACCAACCTGGCAAAGAACAGCTAAGTAGTTTGCAAGGTTGGTGCTTTTTCTATTTACTATGAAGTGTTTTTGATGTTCACTAACCCTTGTATAGCTATGCAAGGAGAAGGTGTTGTTGTTTGCCTTGAGATGGTTTCAGGGAAACATTGTTTATGGCTCCCTTTATTGGGATGGATTATATCCATGGAGATTTCTTTCTTGGACGAGATTTATATAGATATTAGGCTTCACAAGCAATTTCTATGGACGAATCTGTCCGAGTTTATAGAGAAGATATCTTTGGATATCTCATGGATATGACGCTTTTATGGATAAAGTCCACCTCTACTCCAAGGTGTGTGGTTAGCACGGAGTATATGGTAAGAGTTATAGTATACAAGAATTATGGTATACACGTCTATGGATTCCTGGACTTCTTTTCTAGGGATTTGGATCCATCCTCAAGTTTATGGATTATGTTTATGGCTCCCTTTTACTGGGATGGATTATTCTTTATGGCTTCTTTTATTTGGGATGCATTGGACTTATGGAACTCATGGTTCACATACCTTGTGTAGTGTTCTCTTGTCCTACGTGCTCTCTTGAAGATTGTTTCTACCATGTGAGGGTGGAACAATAGAGAGCAGATGGAAGGGAACATGGGCACTTCAAAGGATAGTGACAAGCACAACATACCTTGTGTAGTGTTCTCTTGTCCTACGTGCTCTCTTGAAGATTGTTTCTACCATGTGAGGGTGGAACAATAGAGAGCAGATGGAAGGGAACATGGGCACTTCAAAGGGTAGTGACAAGCAGTGTTCTCTTGTCCTACGTGCTCTCTTGAAGATTGTTTCTACCATGTGTGGGTGGAACAATAGAGAGTAAATGGAAGGGAACATGGGCACTTGAGAGGGTAGTGTGAGTTGGTGGCCGAAATGCCTATAAACTATGTGTAGCAGAAATGCTTATGGAACACCAGGTTATCTATGCCTGCGAGTGATTGTTTTATCTTGTTACTTGAGCCCACCTCTCATCCAAGGTGTGTGGTCAGAGTACCAACACGGAGTGCAAGTGGTAAAGTGGACATGACGGGACTTATGTCTATGCCAAGGGTCATGTGGACCGATGTCTTGTTGGCAGGAGACTTATTTTGTCTCGCCCATTTACTTGGGACATGGATTATGATATCTGGACTTATGGGACTGTTTTGTCTCGCCCATTTACTTGGGACATGGATTATGATATCTGGACTTATGGAACTAATTTGTCTCGCCCATTTATCTTGGGACATGATTATCATATCTGGACTTATGGGACTGTCTTTATCTCGCCCATTTATCTTGGGACATGATTTTGATATTGGTATTATGGAGACTTATTTAGTCTCGCCCATTTCTTTGGGACATGGATTCTTCAGTTATATTGGATTTTTGAGACTGTCTTGTCTCGCCCACTTGATGCGACATGATTATATCTTGAATATATGGCTTGAAGCTTAAAGTTGCGGACAACTTTTAAGAAGTTGGGGAGGATGTCACCAGCCTGGACATTTCCCAGTATGAAAGGGGTCTGGTGGACTCCAGGATGCCTAAATATTTGGAAAGTACAAGCTTTGGGAATGGGGGATTATCCTAGAATACATAGGACCACACTCCTAAAATTTAGGAGAGTTGCTATTTTTGGCCCGACTCTGATGGAAATTCTATTCGCGTCATTACATCTGGAATTGAGGAGATACCAGGAGTTGGGAAAGTGCCTATGACAGAATGTCTACCAGTTGGGATATTTTTAGAGATAAAGTTTATGGAAGGACCCATCTCTTAGATTGGGACATGTGGCAAGGAGGTGGACCAAAGTGAGACAAGTGGCCTAACATTTGTTAGAAAGTGGATCAAAGTGAGACAAGTGGCCTCACACTTGTCACTTCAGCTATTGTGTGGCTCTCCACTTGTCATCGTAGCCTTCTCTTGCCATTTTAGCTCATGGGAGGCCCAAATCTATAAATTGGAGCCCTCTCTCTTCATTAATGGAGGCTCTCTTGCTGCACAGTAGCCTCTACCACCGTTATACAGGCTGCCCTAATGATGGCTACTCTCTTTCTCTCTCACTTCAAGGCTGCCCATGAAGAATACCGACTGTTGGGGACTGTTTTGGAGGCTTCCATCGCGAAGAAATACTGAAGGCAAGGGTATTTAATCATTTATTATGATTTCTAGCCATTGTACTTGTTGTACCAACATTTGTACTTGATGTACCTACTGTACCACCCCTTGTACTGACTGTACCAGCTTCTATACTTGCTGTACCACCCCTTGTACCAATTGTACCAGCTTCTGTACTTGTTGTACCTACTGTACTAGCCACCGTATCGACTGTACCGGCTGAATGGAGAGTTGTACTTGCTGTACCCTTTCTATTGCATGAAGACCCGTGGTTTTTGGGGAAGAATTAGTACCCACACGGAGGTATATGGATTATATTGTTGGCTCGGCATTTCTGCAGCCTATGTTCCGGCTTGGTTGCCTCGTGTTGGGCTGTGTTATGGCATTTGTATATGGATAATCCGGCATCTCCCGTGGGGAGAGTAAGGCCCTCAAAGCTTCTACATGATATTATTCTCCTTGGGTAATAAAATACTCCAAGGGGGGGGGGGGGTCGGCCCATTTCGGCCTCTATGCGGTGTCACACGTGCAAGCTCCATTTTCAGCATTTGTGGATGTTTTGTCCAGCTTTATGTTTTATGCAAAGTGATGATGGATATGTGTTAAGGCTGTGGCCATGTTTAAATGTTTTAATATGCATTGATGGTATCAACAAGTGTGTGGAAGGCCCTAGTTCCCCGGGCACTACCGCCGCGAGTTACAGTGGCAACACGATTTCGGCCTGCCGTCCGACCCTTTGGCTAGCATCTCATGCTTTCCTGTGTGACAGTCTTCTTTCCAAGTCTTAGAAAGGAATACTTTCCTCTCCTCCCAGTGATAGGTGGTGCTATCGGGAGGGTGATTGAATCCCCCCTCACCGCCACTTCGCTTCTTGCACGAACGGCTAGGATTCCATCCCTTCGTATCTGCATCACCTCCCCCCAAACTCAGTGCCTCACACCATCTCGCTCCCTAGTCTACAGGGAGACCCGATTTTGCAGAGTTGAGTACTCTGGCCTCCCACACCAATGTTTCATTTGTCGCCAAATGGGACACCTTGCTAGAGTCAACCCTTGAGGACGATCTTCCAACCTCCTTATTTCTGCGGCATTCGGATCTCATGCAAGGTGGCCTCAAGGCTGCCTTCAATTAGATAATGGTTACAGGAGCCATGCCGAAGACGTTGTCATAGAGTTCGATCCACTTGATTCCCAAGGAGGGTGGTGACAGATTAGAGATCCTACAGTGAAGACCCGTCACCCTCCTAGGATTGCCTACGAAGTTCCCGCCAAGGCCATCAACCAAAGATTGCAACCCTTTCTCCCCAACCTGATTCATGGTACACGGACCGGTTTTGTTTAGGATCAGAGTCTTTTGAACAATATCTTCACCTTCTAGGAGGCAACTGCATCAGCTAGGATGCGGCAACAGGATCTAATTGTACTCCTTCTCGATTTCGAGAACACCTATGACATAGTAGATTGGGGCTTTTCAGAGGGGAACATGTGCACGATGGGTTTCTCTGAGGAGTGGGTCCAAGGTGTATCGAGACTCTACACAGCTTCTCATAGCCAGGTTCTTATTCAAGGTGCTAGAGGTGATAGATTTCCACTTTCATGCTCAGTCCGCGGGAGTGCCCTCTAGCACCTTATCTCTTCCTGTTCGTCGCTGAAGCCATGCGCATAGTAGCAAAAAACGCGTTTTTTTTTTGTGAGAAAATAAAAAACGTGTACGTTTCAAAACGTCCAAGTTTTTGGGATGCGTTTTTTTAAAAGCGGTCTAGTGGCCCATGCCAACTTTAAAATTGATTTACCAATGACCATTCAACATTGAGCATTCTTCAACGGTTTGCAACGATTGTTGCAAAATGGCATGAGTGGTGAGGTTTTGCTAAGAAATGGCATGCAAGAGTGCGTGAGAGGATTTGCGGTAGGAGTACTTGGGGTAGAAGTATTTATCGAGCAAGAGCTTGAGGAATCTCAACTTGGGGATTCTAGGGTGCTCTCTCCATGGTAGAATGGTCTTCTAAGGTGTGTTGCTCTTCCGATGTACCCATAACGGGTGGCTCAACAAGTCTACCAGAGCGGAAAAAGACCATCCACTAAGTTTCAGGTGGGCTGCTCTTAAGGGGTTCTTGCCCGACGCATGATAAATTATCCAAAAGAGAAAAAATGCCGACACCGTCTTTGTGGGATGCTCCTAAGGGTTCTTGCCCGGAGCAAGGTAAACTGCCTTTGTGGGATGCTCCTACGGGCTCTACCCCAAAGCAAAGTAAACCATCCCCGCAGAGAAAAATCAGCACAGCCTTTGGTCAAAGCCTAAGCTCTCATACCATTGTTACATGCAGCTTAGCGGGAGCTTAACAAGACTAGCTGGAGCCTTTTGGGATGCTTCTAAGGGTCCTTGCCCGGAAGCAAGGTAAACTGCCTTTGTGGAATGCTCCTACAAGTTCCAGCCCAGAGCTAAGTAAACCATCTACAAAGAAAAATCACCAAAAAGCCTTTGGTCAAAACCTAAGCTCTGATACCACTATTACATGCAGAAGCTCCTTTAATTGTGATGAAGGCATGCAATAACTTGCTGATTTCGGGAAAAGCACATTGGAAGGAGAGAGAGAGAGAGAGAGAGAGAGGAGTAGATGGCATACACAGTACAACTCACAATCACCCACTTACGGGCCCTCCCTTTGAAGAGAGTATTTGATTTACTGCTGCAAACTGAAATGAGGTACAAAGATGGACAAAACCGTCCTAAACAGGGAATGGACTGAATTAGGATTTGCTCACAGAGTTTAACCCCTTGGTACTTGCATCTATGGGCTGATCTGCAACGCAACTATGTGTAGGTCACCTTGCTGCTGGTCGCCTCTAGACACCCCCTGTAGCCTTGCATTTTCCTCTTGCATTGCAAAGAGAAGGTCGCTTGCTGATTTTGACCTGGTTGCTTGCTTCTGGCTTGTGTTTTGCTCCTCTGGATAGCCCACGGGCAGCCACGACTAGTAAATGAAATGTTTTTTCCAAAAGAAGGTTTGTCAGAGCTAACCATCAAGCCAACCACACAAAGTTTCTAGGGGATGGAACGCTTTGGAAAAATCGTTGAGCCACACACACTTAATCACCACGAAGAGACAATTCAACCACAGGAATCTTCACAGGCCTCGAATCCCAGGGAACCTACCATCACAAACACCACCGAGGCACCAAGTGTGCTCCCAAGATGCTACAAATGATGCAAATGATGCAACTCTGTCTCTCTCTCTCTCTCTCTCTCTCTCTCTCATTTAGCTATCTACACGTGCAGAGATCACCAACAAAACTGCATAGACCTGCAACGAGCAAGCATCCATAGTTACCAAGATCTTCCCCAGCTCAGCTGGCTGCCTGGTCATGCTCACGATCAGCCCGGGTGAGCAGAGTCACACCCCTTATTCACAACCCACGCTCACTCCACACAGGACAGCTCAAACTTCAAGGATCATCATTGATCACAACATTGTACTTCTTTACATATCTAGCAATACAAGCAAATACACCAAAAAGCAGAGACGGTGTCATCTCTTCATTTAAAGTTTATTGCACCAAATGTACAAATTAAGCACACCTCAATCAGACATTTTTTGCAACTATGTAACACTGGTATCAGAGCTAAGGCTACTTTGAGGCTATGCAAAGACAAGTGCAAGGGGGAAGGGGGCGGGGGGGGGGGGGGGGGGGGTGAACCCAATGGATGGTTTCAAGTTCCGGAAAAACCATTGAGCCACCTACTATGAGTTACCAAGAAGAAACTTGCTACCACGGGAGTCTTCCAAGACCTCCAACCGACACCATCAACACAGTACCAACCACCACCTCCCAAATGGACCCCATGATGCTTCAGATGATGCAGTTGTTCGAGACCCAGTGGGCTCGTGAGATTGATTGGATGCGTTACAAATCCTACAACAAGATGGTCATTCATTTGCTGCAAGTTGAAGCCAACATGTAGAAAGTACTCAGTTTATGATAAAGAGCTCCTAGCAATGATCTAGGCCCTAAACAACTGAAAACGTTTCCTCTATGTCGGGGATGTTTACAGGCTCAACAAATCAACAAGCACGCAAGTGGCTTCAAATGATGCTGATTGTATGGTGAAGTGAGTGCCAAGCTTTCCTGGAGATTCTTCTTCGTTTCTTTGGAATGCTTGGCATCACGCGCAATACTTGTCAGTTATGTTGAAAATTGCAGTGCTTGGTAGTAATACACAAATGGGTTCTCGAGCACTAATTTTAGGGCTTTCTCTGCAATGCTAATTACTTCAAGGGCTAGTGTTAATCTACTGTTAGGGTTTTTCTTGACACTTTCAGGGGGATTCTCTGCAGTGCTACAAGTCGTTTCTGAGACAGAACGGTACCTGAAAACGGCCTGACATGTCCAATGGCTCTCATAGAGAGTATCAACCTTGGCAGCGGGAAGGTTAGCCACCATGCCCATGAAATCCCGTGCAATAAACTTGACTTTAGGCATGTCTGCAAGATGTGGGCTGCTCTCAGAACCTGCCCAAAAAGCAGAAAAAGCAAACAATACAGATTGAAAAAAGTGGGCTTGTGCACCCAAAAAGCAGAAATAGCAAACAACATACGAAAAAACATCATCCAAGTTCTACC